>NW_008236184.1:7712244-7722570 GCF_000691975.1 Corvus brachyrhynchos | reverse complement strand
AATGAATGTGCTTCTTATTTTGGAACCTTCTTATGGCAAACAAGCAAGGCTGGAGCCAAAACCTCCAGGACACAGAAGGAAGTTGGAACTGTTACCCCAGCGCATGGCTCATGAGGGAGCTGGCACGGAGAGAGGGATCAGCTCTGCATTGTTCAGAAGGAGCCTCACAGAGCATGCAGGATAACATGCATCCCCAGGGCCTTTGGAGGCAACCACTATCAACAGTCAGTGGAATCAGTCCAAAGTCAGAGAAATGTTACTGAATGATAATTTCACTCTTGATGATGAAGGAGCAAAACTGTGCACCAGAAGAAAAGAAAGAAAGTGATGGTAGGGTATAGAAATGGTGCTATGAAAATGGCTTGGCTTTGCTTGCTGTACGTATTTATTCTTCCATTGGACCAGTTCTCAAACAATAATCCTCTGAAGGAACCTTTCAGATCACTGACATGGTGAGAGAAAACCAGTATTAGCTACAGTCGTTGTATTCGTGGTTGCTTCATGTTGATACACACAAAAGTGCTTGGTCTTGAATTAACAATAGCTGTGGTTTAGGTTTGCTTCTTTCAGTGATCCCCAAATTATGCCTGCCTGCATAGTTTGGTACTAGAGGCAGAATAAACATCAACTCTAATAGCTGAATTTTTAAGGTTAAAATTGAGGCTAAGTATATAACATTTATCTTCTTCTGAAGAAAGCATGTGTACCTCGGTTGAGGGGGAAGATGAAAACCATGTCTGTGAGAGCAATGGCTGATGGCTTAGTTCTGCATGATAAAATAAATAACTTCGATTAACTTCAAGCTCCAGTACCTCAGATGTTTGTTGTCACAGAGGAGCAGCTTGGCTGATTGGCAGCTCTGGTTTAGTCGACATGTGTTAACAGAAATTGCTCAATTTACATGGAGTACTTCAATCTGCTGTTTTAGGAGTTTTTGTCTTACATAGACTGGCATTTCAGCTTTTGAATAGATGGAGGACTTGTAAGGGTCATTAAAGAAATTGCTAAAGCTTCTGCAAATGCTTGGGCCAGATTGCTGACTGAGATGCAGAGCATGCACGTGTCACTGCAGATACTTCCCAGATAATGGTGCTGATTGAGATTTTAATCTGGACAGAGTGCTGGAGGCAACTTTCTTTCCAACACTCAATTATCCTGATAATAATATGCTTATTTTTTCCCTGTGTTCAAAATGTGTGGTCTGCTGCAACTGTGCAGTGTGAGTACAGTGCTGTATGGAGGGGGAAAAATCAGGGAACAAAACTGGTGCCACGGCAAAGGGCACTGACAACACAGTACCATAGTGTGGAGGACAATGTGTTTTTACCTTGAATGGGCTGAGCAACCACCATGAGAAAGGACTGCTTTCTTTCCCACAGGCTGCAGGACAACTCCTTGGTTCTCAACAGCCACAGAGGAATAAATCTGGAGCACAGCCTGCTGCCAGGACTACGTAGCGTGTTGTAGGGGCAAGACTATCATTTTATAGTGCACATGCATCTTGTATCCTCCCTAGTGGGATGCTGATCCATAACAGTCTTCTAAAATCTCACACAACAAAAAGAATCCAGACTAGTTTCCCACAGACACTCTCCATGAAAGAATTTCTTAGAAGAGATAACTCAGCCAGGAAATGGGAACTAGGGGGCCAAATTCCTTCATCCAAGTCCATCTCCCTTTGGTAAAGGATTAAAAAAATTGTCCCTATATGACTAATCGCAGCTATGCTTCCCTAATTTCTAGGAAAGCAACAGTTTCTGGAGATGAAGGGTAAAGCCATTGAGGAAACCAAGCTTTATTTGCTTTTTATTAATTAGAGAATTTTCTGCTAGATCGAATTACTAATAACACTTTGGTTATTAAAATTTATGAAACCTAGATTTACTTTTCAGCCTCTGTATCATCTTCTGATCCTTAATACTTTTCAGCAAGCTCAAGAAATGAAAACAAACTCAGCTGTTTCATGTTTGTTCACAATTGACTTTTACCAGGGCTGAGTTAGGGTCGTTACATACTTGTGATTGAGTGATGGCAGAGCACACACTTCTGAGACAAGACAGAATGTTCACCCTCACCTTCTGCAGGTTACAACGCAAAATGAGTGTCCCAAACCTGCCAGGAGAGCCAGAGAAGGTTCTGCTGCTTCCACAGCTCCCTCTGATCGTTGTCTGCAGGGATAGCTGTGAATTTGATTCACTTGCTTTATGCATCCAGTTGTATTTCTTGTTTGAAGTGAATGTACATGCCCTAGGGCAAGGAACATAAGATTTTTGGGTTTTTATGGTTAGTTGAAAGTCTTCCCGTATATGTTAGGTTCAACTGTACTTGATTTAGTTAAAGTAGTGCTGGGTAGCAACTCTTATTCTGGACTAGGAGTGATTTGGGTCAATTTGCTTTAAATCCATCCCTAGCTGACTTCCACTGACCTGAGCTAACACCTGATTTATGCTCTCAGTTATCCCATTTAACCAAGAGCTCGGGGATGCTGTTGGTGTCAGCACCGTAAGGAGTCACCGCATATCAGTGGTGGCCCGGGAAGGGCAGCATTCCTGTCCTTAGCCTGCAGCAAACGTGAGCCTCGATGTGTCAGCGTGACCTCAGGCCAAGAAAAAGAGAAGTCTAAACGGGTTTCTTGCATCGCCGATCGCCATGGGCTAAGAGCAAACACACACGGTCAATTAGCGAGGTTCAGCTGATGCGCGGTGAGTTGTCAGGCACGTCAGGACCTGAATGAGATCACTCATTCATGGATTCAGCCCCTGAAAGTATCCTTTTAAACTGCTGTTATATAAACAAGTGTAACTATGGCTGTGGACAAGCGGACAAATTAGTGCGGGGATAAGGAGTCTTTATGTGTCAGCTGTTCCCATATGCATACCTGCCTGAAACGCCGGGTGATCTGAGGTAGCCTCATCCTCTTTACCCAAGGGGAAGATATAGCTAAGGCATGGCAAATTCAGAGCCTGGCTTCCTCGCCAGGGATGGGTTTAACCTAGTTTAGAACAGTTCAGCTTGGCTAAACTGTAGTAAAACAGATTTAAGCCGCTTCTACGCCAGTTAAACTGTACCTATTGTGCTCAAATGGTGCAGCTGTGCAGGTCAGATCTTTGAATCAATTAAGAGACTTTCCATTGACTTTCTAGAGCAGTGTTTTATGGAGAAGTTTGAAGGCCTTTCATTTTAGAATCTAAAGATGGACCTGCATCTTAAGAAACAAACAAACCACAAGACAACAAAGAGAAACCCCACAATCCCAAAGTTTCAGCTTTCCTTCCAAATAACACTATTTTTCTTACTCTGCCCTGTGGGAGAGGGTCATGCTTTCTACGAAGAAATTTGCTTCGTTCCAGCAAGGAACGCAACAGGATTTGCAAAATTGAAATTAAAGTTTCCAAAGCTGCAAACACAGGATGTGCTTGGACCCTTTGAAACTGTGACTGAGACCAATGAAACGCAGGATCAAACACCAGAACTTTGGGCACTTTTCCTTTTAACTCAAAAACTTGAACTCAATCTCAGTTCATCTTTACTTTCATATAATGAAAGGGGAGACATTTGATTAGGTTATATGAGATCATGTGGATGGATTCAACACATGGCTGCAGGACCAGGCACTATTATCTTGGACGCATTTTGAACACTGCTTCTCACTCTGCTATCAGCCACCGCCACCTCTGCAGTAATGTGACAGCAAGAGAAAAAGGATGGGAAGGCGATAAAGTTTGCCCACGCAAGGAGAAAAGAACTTTATGTCCAAAGCCAGCTGGCTTGGCTTGAGAATGAAATGGCATTTTAGTGAGAGGTGACCTGTTTACATGAGCTTTGTCTCAGAACACTTGTCCTCGGTGCCACAATGGGGTCTGAGATGCAGTTTATCATCGAGTACCCACAGAAAACAGGTGAGCTGTCTCTGTGCCAGTTTGTCTCCTAAACTGTTTGACAGATAAGAAACCATCCTCAGAGATTGCAACAAATGTGCTGCCGCATTTCATGGTAAGAACCGAGCATATTTTTAGTAAAGGGTTGAGAAAGTATGCAATAATCCTAAATCACAGCCAAGAAAACCACAAACCCCGTAACAAATGCCTGTTCGGATTCAGAACTCGGAAACGCACACCAGTTGATCCACGTTAACGCTCCAGGGAAATTTTTGAGCTTGTTTTCCAAACTCCAGCAGAGGATCCATGGCTTTTTTGCCTTTACCTGGAAGGGCCAGGGGGAGCAGGGAAGCTGCTGGGTGCTCTTTATCTTGTGGAACACGGACCAACCATCCTACATGTGTCCCCAAATAAATCAATGGGATATGCACCAAGGACATATTTGTACTGAGGAGTCTGTTCACCATTACAAAAACCCAAAATTCACCTTGTAAACTGCCCAAGTTTAAAAATTAAACTTTATTCCATAAGTTAACTCCTTTAAAAGTTTCTTTGTTGTGCCTTGTACACGCTAACAGATCCTGCAGAACCACTGTAGGCTCTGGATATGAAGGCTACCAGATCAGGGTAAAAATGGTGCCTTTTTTTATTGCAGTTTGGTCAGTGAGTTGACAGTGAAGCAGACAAAATGCAGGAAAAATAACACTTAAACTTGCATTTTAAGAGCAGCTTTAGCTGATTGCAGAGGGAGCTGAGGGTGCTCTGCACAAGTCAGGCGCAACTTATCTGGCTTTCAAGAGTTCCACAAGTCTTTTGTCACTTGAAGAGGCCCCATCAACTTCAAATCTGCTTTAAAAAAGTAGTTCAAAAACGTTTCAGGTATTATGGTCTCCTATATCTATTTCTGTCCCTTTTGTTTCCTAACAGCATGAGATACTGACCACACATACTGCTCTCCAATATAGAAATTAAACGTATAGAAAAAAGGAGCCATTTTCTCTTTAATCTCTTGGAAATTTTTCCAGACTAAAGCATAGGTCTTAAGTTGATAATATCCCTTTAAGAATTTATTTGCCAGGTAATGTTAGAAGAAAAAAGACTTTAAGGTCAGTCTGAACCTTAAAAAGACCCCCTTTAAAATAAATTCCAAATCTATATTGGAGATAATGGCAAGCAGTATTTGAACAGCTCTCCAAATTATAAAAGATATTCTACACCTTAAAAATGCAAATAGCTTTAAAGTCCTTTTAAGTGATTTCCAGCTCCTTGGAAAAAGGTCAAGATTTATCCTAAGAAATATTTTGTTGCATAAAAATAATACAAATAGTTGAGTGTTGCAATATATAACAGTCATAATATGTATAAAGCTACAAAATTATTAACAGATGAGGGCCTGTAAGTTTTGAATAATGCAGTAAATATGATTATTTTTGAGGGGTGAAATAACACAATGCTGTCAGAAGAGAAAATTACATTTTAATAATGAAAATATTGAACATAACTATTTTTCTTTAGATCTGCTAAGCAATCTGTGTGTTCCCTATGAGATGTCAAACTATAGAGTGCATATGAACACTTTGCTCCCTCTATAAATATACATGTGCACGACACATTGCTAACAGCAGCAACCGAGTGCTGGGGAAATACAGCAACAATGAAGTTCCTAAGAGAGGCTTATTTTTTCAAGTTATTAAAAGAAGGTGGCAAGCGTTCATGAGGATATGAAAATTTAAAGCCGTCTGCAGGAAACTCTGAAAACCTCTGGTTAAGGCTGCTGCCAAAAAATCTCAGCTATGTTATGTCAGAATGTTTAATTGCAAGCTGCAACTTTAATGAATGGAAAGATATGGCAAAAGCAGGAAGTTTCTGAAGCAACATGGAGCAACCATGAAAATAAAATACCAAAGGTTGTAATCTTGAATGCTGTTGGAAGCAGGAATTTCCATCCACACTCTGCCTCTTTTCGCCGCTGTGCAGGGTTTGCCAGCTGAGGGGAGAGGTAAAATGCTCTGGATATCATCTCCTGCGCTCAAGGCAGCACTTGTTACGTCGATGTGAACAAGTCAACTTCTTTGCATTTGTCATTATGGGTGTTTACAGAAGTGCATCTTAGGAATGAGGGGAGGAAAGGCAAATGCCAGAGTGCATTAAATAACATATTTTCTTTACTTTCCAAGAAGCTTGCTCGCAGCATGATGTTGCTATTTATATCAGATCTCCTAAACCCAGCTGTTGGTTCATGTTAACACGCAGAATGGTGAGAAAATCCCGGCAGAAGAGCGTGAATCCCAGAGAGACTTGTGGGGACCTATAAAATATCACAAGTTTTGCTGAGGTACGGGCTGGGCGTAGCCTCAGTGAGGCAATACCAGCATTTTCCCTGTTGATCCTCCAGTATTAGAACACCAAGAGCAAAGCAAAACGAAAGGTTCCAAGTGCTGCAGCAGAAAACTTCAGGGAACTGAGCTTGCACCCCTGGCTGGAAGAGTTTGAAGGAGAACTTTTACCTGTAACTCAAAACTAGCAAATATACTGTACACCCCCATAACAGCATTCTTATACAAGCTGTGTCTGATCTAATCTTACGTACCTTGGCCACAAGTTTTGGAAAAACAAATATTCCCAGGGCAATCAGATTACTGAATATACCATATAATGATGTGGAAATACTAGTGGTTTACAGAAGGCAGTTTATGGAATGGATTGAGTGAATTTAATTCACGCATTGTCAGGCAACTTGGACTTCAGTAAAATAAGGAAATCTTGTTTTTATCTGTGTGCAGTGGAACACCAGAGCCAAAGAGTGTAACAGCAGCACTCCTGAGCACAGACAGGGAGCTCAGGGAGTTTGTTCCCAGCCAGCTCCCTGAGAGGACAGGCAGTGTCTGTGCTGAGGTGACCACGGGGTTAACAGGGTTACCCAAAGCGTTAATGGCCAGGAACCATTATCTGCTCCTCTCTGATTTCCTGCTCCCTAGGTGGGAGTCCCCCCTGCCCCTACCCTTTGTTTCTAATGTGAGTTCCCATCCTGAAATGCTGTGAGTACAATTCGGTTTTGTTGCAATCAGTAGTCTTTTACAAAATCTTAATTCACAGAGTATTTCCCCCATTGTAAGTGGAACAATGTTAAGAATTAATCTGGCCTGCAATTTGTAGGAACCTTGTTCTGTAAACCTTGTTCTTAGACGCCCCCCTCCCCCTTCCCTTTGAAGGGTAACTTAATTGTTTGGCAAACATGCAAAAGCTACATAATATCCCCTACTCTTCTTAGCTATGATTTTAAAAGTCCTGCATTTTGGTTTTATACAACATTCACCTCTAGAAGCATGAGGCTCAGATTCTCTTCTCCAGGACACGAGATGAAAAAGCTGATTTCTGGAATATAAGGAGCATTTGAAAAAGAGGAAAAGCCATGGTACATCTCTGGAGTGGTTTGTAAGAAGGTCCTAAAATGTAAGTTGAAAGTTAGTAGAGATATGATTTTGGTGGTAGTGCCTCCAAAATACCTTGAATGGGTGGGTGGAAATGCACTGGAATAGAGATGCAAGGGAAAGCTTTATTGCCATAACAACTGCTAGATGATGACTCTATTCAACTCTGAGGCTATTTAGTATCTTTTTTCACTGGTACACTGGTATATTTTTTCCCTATCTTTCTTTATATTTGCTATTGCTCTGAGTTTATTTTTCTTTGGATATCATGGAAATTGCAGTGCCTGCTATTTGGCCAAGGGAAGAGATTTCAGGGGGCTCTTTTTAGTCTCTGGGTTGTACGTAAGATGGGCAGAAATGCATTCAGTGGTTGTTTCCTTTTCTCTCAGGAGTGATCCTGGCAGATGCTTGTGGTAATTTTTCCCTTGTCATATTGACACTCCAGTATGATGTTCTCTGGGGCTTTGTTATCTTGCTGCATCTTAGAAAGACTGCAATTTTTTCTCTGCAGATTTTTCTCTATCACCTACAGCTTTGCACCCTTTGTATTATCCAGGTGAATTTAGCCTTTGCAGTTGTCCTGGAAATTAAACCAAATGCAGAACCATCAGGTCAGGTAGTGATTTCAGTGATTTTGATGCACCAAGTCTTCTGTGACTTTATTTGTGTTAGCCTGAGGGGTGGTATTTTTCACTCATGCCATTGTGACACATGAGAACATCTGTGACCTCTCCACCACTCAGCCTTGTTCCCCACCACTCCCATGAGGGGCCTGCAGGAGCAGATGTGGCAGCACATTGTCACACGTGGAAAACAACATCTGGAATTTCAACTGGAACCTGAATTTTGCACTTCCTTTTCTCGATTGTTGCACAGGGTGGTGTTTCCATCAGGGGAGGAATGCATTTCAGTGCGAAGGAGGCTGCTCTGTACCCCTGAAGTATTGTTTGCAAGGCTCACAGAGAAATCCCTTGAGCAACACATGCTCTGCTTATTCTTGTAGTGCCACTGAAAAGGACAGATAAGAACCAATTATTTATCTCTTTGGCTTCCTGCTCTATTTTTTGCCAGCTTGGAATAATATGTACTGAAAATAATTAATGAGTATATCAAGAAGTCCTTGCTCAGGCCTTGCTTCAGTGTCTTACTCAGATTCCCACTGACTTTTATAACTTAAATATTCAGTATTTTATCTTAACATCTTCTCAGCATATTGCTGTCATGAGAGGATTTCATGGTATTAATCATTAGACTCTAGTAATAGATCTTACAGATATTATGGATGATAGGTACAGTGAGGACAAAGAGAATAAATCATATTCATATAAAAATCAATGACATTTGGACTGTTCATGTTGAGACTTGTAAGAAAACTGTATGTATTTAAATATCTTCCTGATTATTATAGATCAGCAACAATCAGTTTGGAAATATGATTGTAGATGGCAAATATTTATATTTTGTTGTCTTTCTCACTTACAAGCTTTTTCCTAGATCCACAAGAAGTGTCTACTCTTGCACTTGTTCTGATCAAAATGTGGATGTTTCAGAAACTTCTTTACTGGCTGCACTTTTTAATCTAAACTAATCTGTACATTATAAACCCTGAACTTTAGCACTTCTGAGAGCTGTGAATTACTGCTTCCATTTGAGCTAAACTTCTGGAAACAGACAACAGAAATTTACATTAACATTTTGGGAATGATCATGGAGCATCTACCTTTTTTCATCCCATGGCATGGTCATCACACTGTCAGATGGGAGTTTCTGTCATCATTTCTTGCATCCTATTTCCTAATCTTTTGTAGAGCTACTTCTTTTGTGCTCAGTTAATCATACCATTTTCAAATACAAAGAACACCCTCTGATCTCTGTTTTTCGGAGACAGCACCCTTGGTTCTGGTGTCCTGATTAGAGATGTGCCCTTTCAGTGATGTAGTGCTGTGAAACGGCTCCTGTCACTCCGCTCTGAGGCTGCGGGTATCTCACAGGATAAATCTGGAAGAGCTGTAGAGCGCAGATGATTTTTGGCAAGTATCATTTTATCATCAAAATTTTATTTTTGGGTCGCTCTTCAGCTGCCGCCTTCTGTGAAGGAGAAAGACGCCCATTTTATGTCTTTTATTATGTATTCCCGAGTAGTCTTTTCTACTTAGAGCAAAATTAATGGGAGCTCTGGCAGAGATAATGTGAGGTGGGGATGGATGGATGGATGGATGGATGGATGGATGGATGGATGGATGGATGGATGGAGGTGGAACTGAGGTGGACTGTCACCTTTGTCTGAACGTGGAGGCAGAGCTCATGTCCTCAGAGCTGGAGAGAAAGCCAGTCAGAAAAATAGTCATTTTATATATCTATATAGTATATACATATTCCCTATACATACGATTAAATATATATACTATATATATATATATATCTATGTCTGTATCTATAATTTCAATAATATAATTGATATAGCGTACTATATACATGTATTTATAATGTTTATACTATATAGCATATAGTATATAGTATATATACTATGGAAAACATTATATATTTTGTACATATATTTAATAGTATAACTGGTTTATATTAATAAATAGTTTTGCTTCGATGACTTTGTCCTCATTCAATTTTATCATTGACTATTTCTCACAATTATACAATATAGTGTATATATACATAGTACATGTATTTTATACAGTATATATATTGTATATACTAGACATACACTGTGTTTGTATATACACTATATATAAAAAGGTATCTACATAGTATAGCGTGTATATTTATATATTTACACATACTACACATATATATGTGTGTGTGTGTGTGTGTTGGGGAGGCGGTGGTGGTTTCTGAGGGTGACACACACGGGCAGCTGAGCTGTTTGTGGGGGTAACTGCTGTAGTCCCCTGCTGCACGCTCAGGATGGGGGGTTTACAAGCGGACGCGGGACCACTTACCGGGAGTTGTTTTAATCAACCCAAGGCCCCGCGTTGGCGCAGGCGCCGCTCGGGGCGGGCCAT
>NW_008236184.1:7699814-7711589 GCF_000691975.1 Corvus brachyrhynchos | reverse complement strand
CCCGCCGGCCCCATCCCGCTCTGAGAGAGCGGAGCGGGGGGAGCCGGTGGGGGCCCGGGCTGGGCGAGTTCCCGGGGCCTCCCCAGAACTTCCTGCGGGAGGAGATGGACATTTATGGGCCAGGCCGGCAGATCTGCCCCGGGGACCGGGCGGGAGGGGGCGAAGGAGGGTGGGGTACGCGGCCCTGGAGCGCCCGGGGTGCGGGGAAAGGACCCTTTGTGCTGGGTGTCGTTGGGGAAGGCGACATCGCAGCGAACAACGAACCAACAGGAAAAGCCTCCCCAGGAGCCTGTCCGTGGAATGCGCCGGCGGGAGCGGCCGGGGGTCGGGCAGGGGGAGGTGGGAATGGCTCAAGGAGTTGTGCGCCGCAGGAAGGTGTGCTGGGAATGGCAGGGGAGAGCTGCTCCTGATGTGTGAACCGGAGGGTGTTTTGTCCAGAGGGAGAAGGCTGAAGGTACAGCGGGGTTGTGCTGCCAGCAGGATTTTGTGTTAAGCGGCAGAAGTCATGAGGAAAAAAGACTGCTTCGTTTGTGGCTGGAAAGACTTAATTTTTTTAAGTTTATGGAGCTGTATTTTGCAATAAATCTTTTACCTGCTTTTGAGATGCTAAGCGGCAAGGAGAGTGGAATTGTTCAGAAAAACTGACCATAGTGCCTTGTTTGACAGGTGATTAATTTCAGAGTTGAGAAACTGGAGTTTCGTGGAGGAAAAAAAGGATAATTTAGGAAGAGGGGTTTTTTTATTGTTTAGTGTAAAAACATTGTGTCCCATACACATACATACATACAACGACTAAATTTATTATGAGCAGTGGGGGAAAGGGGTTCTGGGAAGTACAAAGGAGGAAGGAAAAGGAATAATTTGTAAACAGTAGTAAGGAAAAAAAGTGGTTTGGTATGGAATTGGTAATGTAGATGTATTTATTTTAAACCTTTTTCACAGTCTGGGAAATTTTTATATAGTGTGAGGAAGGCTATGAGCTTTCAAGCTTAATTATGTGAACTGTCTATACACAATTGTTCCTTATGCAAGTTGTTTTTTTTTTTTTTTCTTTTAGGAACTAGCCAGCTATATTTTGTTAGATAATTCTGGTGTCTTCTTATTGCTATCTAGTATTTAAATAACCCGTGCAAAAGATGTCAGGGCAACATTCCTGTCGTCTATTCTGTCCATATTTAAAATAATTTAAAATGCCTTTTGCATGTAAGACTGTAATATTTAGGGTTTTTTCCTCCTATCTCACAAGTGATTTGCATTTGGGGGAGAAGTGTGAAGTTCCTCATTTAAACTATTTTTTTTTTCATTGAGGTGCTAGAATATGTGCAAAATGACATATTACTCAATTACATAATTTAGAAGGATTATAATAAATTCCAGTAAAGAATATAATGTCGGTGCTTTTGTTCACTAAAGGGTATCATTATTAAATGATATTTTAAAATTCTATACTTGTTAAGCCAGCAGATCAAAAATAAGAGAATGGAACAAACTGTCATAATATTAAGGGATTATAATGGTGCTGGGCAGCTGCAGATGAGCCTTTTTTGACTGAGGGCATTCAGTTTGGAATTTCATAAAGAAAATAACCCAGTGCCCTGGTCAGTTATTTTTCTCCTTCATAATTCTTTCCTACATCTGTAGTTGACGTGGTCCACCAGTAGTAGCAGAGGAGGATCATCGGTAAGTGGGAAGAATCCCTCAATGTCAGGGACAGGCTCTACCTCGGGACAGCTTTAGTGTACATGAAACTCTTTCTCTCTGCCCCTGGAGTTCATCTAAATCAGTTTTAACATTCCAGCATTTCTGATTTATTTGTGAGCAGACATTTACAGATGATGGTGGAAATGCATCAGCTTTAGCTTGCTGTTTGCTTGTCTGGCTCCATTTTTTCAGTGTGTGTTTAAAATGATGTGGTCACTGCTCCCCTCTGAGTGAGTGGGCCCATGGAATGCTTTGCATATGTGCAGACCCCTGGATTTAGATCCCTATAATACAACATGAGTTTCTTTCTCTGTGAAACCATAGACGGAGAAGAAAGTGAACATTGAATTTTATGAAGTTAGAGAAGTTGAGTCATGTTGGACTAGCACGATGAGGAGGACATGGCTGAATTCAAACTGGAAATAATTCTGGAGAGTAAAATGGCTTATTATGGTAGAAGACTCATCTTATTTAGAAACCTTTGAGCTGAAGTGTGTGTGGTTCACCTTAAACTGGTTAATGTGGGCAGCAGAGATTTTATGGGTTTATTTTAGAATGTTGGCCAAGTTTCTCAGATAACTCGTTGATGTCATTCTGTGTATTCTGGGCCCAAGTACTGCTTCAGAGGGCCTGGAGGCACCACTCTGCTTTGTGAACAATGCCGTGCTACCTTGCCTGCCTCAGCCATGCCCTCCTAACAAAACACAGCTGATGAATTCTCCAACAGTACTGAAAGTAGTGTAGTCTAATGCTGTGTAATGAGCAAACCTGTATTAGTTTGGCAGCTTTTTTTCCTAAATAAAGAATATCTTGAATTAGAAATAACTGTGGTTTGTTGTGCCTTGCTTGATAGAGGTCTGTGGGGTTTAGTTGAATTTTTAAAAGTATATGTTTTCTAAAAATTACCATTAGCACATTTTACTTGCCTCACCAAATTCTTAATTTTTTATTTTTAAAGGATTGACTATTCTGTGTAAAACTTGTGCTTTGGACCTCCTCAGTCCTGTCAGCAGCCTGGTAATGTGTGCAAAGCACTGGGATCTGCTTTTCCTTCTCATTGCAACAAATCTTCCTTTGAATTAATTGGAACATCATGTGGCAACATATGTGCTTCTTAATGCACAAATCACTTTAAGGTTTCACATTTATTACGTTGGAAAGACATTATTTCACATGTGTAATAATGTGTTCTTCAATGGATCAAATGGAACAAAAGTCAAAATCTCTGTCTGTGATAATGTGGGTGAATTTGGTGCTTTGTGTTCAGATTTGATTCCTTCAGCTCTGGTGAAGTAACCAGGGAAAATAAATACAGCCCTCCCTTTTTTCTTGTGTGCCTTCCTGTGCCCTGAAAGGCCCATGCAGGGATTACCTGAATGGACTTGTCACTGTTACTGAGGTGGTGCCAATGTGCAGTTAGTTTAACTCTTGCTCCTGTCAGTGAAATAAATAAAGACTTTGAAGGTGTGTAATGCTTTGTAGTTTTAATTTAAGTGTCTGAAATGTATACTTAGAATCAATCCCCTTGGTTTAAGGTGCTGTCAGGTCTGAAATAAGTAAAGGTAGCTGGTTTTTCCCCTGGATGTTTGCAAGGTGATTTGGGTGTCTTAGGAAGTTTGTGAGATGACACAAGACATTCTTTCACTTCCCCCCTCCCCCAAATTAGCTTTGTTGACCTTCCAGTAAAAAAATTAGAGGAATTTTTTTGAACAGCTGATCAAAATACATTTTAGGTCATTGATGCAATATCCAGTGTAACAGAACAAAATAGTATTACTGAGAGTTCAAACCAGCCTTCAGCTGTGTAGTATGACAGCTACCCTCCCCCCCAGCATGTGTTCTGTGGTAGAGCACCAGATAATAAATAATGAGCTTGTAGTCTGCAGTAATATCTGTTGCCTTATTTATTTGAAAGTCAGCATCTGATCTAGATTGCTACCTCTGACCACTCCCCTCATATGGTGCATTCTTACCTTAACACTTGATCTTTCAAGTTACTGCTTAGGGAGTAGAAAAGAAGACATTTTTCCTCCATATTAAGGGACTAATTTTTTTTTTTAATCAACTGTATTGGTTTGGTTTCTGTTTAATGGTTCTGCAAGAGTTTTTCTAGATTTCTTTATATTTAATGTATAACTTTCTTTAGGAACATAAACTCCTGTGCTGTATACTCTCATTTCCATTTGACACCAAAGAGGAACTAGTATCTTGCAAGACCACTCTGTTCCTGATTTCACCCCTGTGTCTCCACGACAGTCACCTAGTTGGTATATTTTAAATTATGTGTGTGATATATATATATCTTTCTCATTCTCTTTTATTCTTAATCCAAGTCTACAGTGAAGAATTAGGAAGTAATTTTATTAGAATAAGGCAGGCTAAATTTTGTGACCAGTCTTTTTCAAAATTTCAGTGCAGGGGAATACAGAACCTTTTCTATGGAGAGCACTCTGCTTTTTGTTCCCTGTGTGTTGTAGCAGTACAAGTGTGCCTCTGTGATCAGAAGAAAATACATTGCTCTTAATAAGAGTGTGATTAATTGAATTATTTTTCAGGGAATTAACTACTTTATATTCAAAATGTTAGTGATGCTTAATTAGCTAGGTCTTCCAGTTATATTTGTCTCTGTCCCTGGAGAGCTTTTGAATTCTGGCAAAGTCCTTATGGGCCAACCTGGAAACTTGAAAACAGGTTTTGTATTGCTTTGTGATTTCACTAGGAGTTGCTGAGAATTGTTGCATGCCTATTTTAAGTATAGTAAGATAAAAAGTAGGTGCTAGGAATTACCAGCCAAGCAGAGTTGTGGAAAGGTGCTTGCTCTAAGTGTCTGTGTACCAGGCACTGATGACAAAGCATCTTTTACTTTTTTTCTAATCAAGAGCTAATTGACTCGGAGAAAAATGTGTCATGGTCAGAGATCACCTAAGAGTGGGAGTGTAGAATGGATAGGCTTGTGCTCCTGATGCTTTTATGATGGTAGCAGAGGAGAAGAAGGATTTCTTTGGCATTTATTTCAAATCTTTGAGTGTTTGTGTAACTCAGTTTCATTTAAAAACCAGATTGCTTCTGACCCTGTAATTTAGGATTTCATGGACTGGACTGGTGTTATTTTTATTGTTTGAAAGCTGACCATAGACCTGTGAGAATATGTAAGGCAGATGTGTCATCTGTTACCTGTAGTAACACTTTCAGGCTGTGGTCAGGATCAGTGTTAAGTTTTGTAGCAATATACACAAACCTGATCTTTTCATTGTCTGTGATCACTTAGTGTTTGGAAGGTCAAGGGGGTTAAATTATTAAACTTTTAGCTATATAGTTGTATAAGCATGTCTGTAAATGAGCTGTGCTGTGGCTGTGCTGTTACACGTTTGTTTCTTGAAGATTGTGGCATACAGGGTTGAGAAATTGAATTCAGAGGAGATTATTTTACTGTCCCTTATGATATGGAAGAATTACAAATCATTGTAAGAGAAGAGAGTAAGAAAGAGGTTGAACCTTCAGAGCCTCAGATATACACGTCCTAAAGATGAGGGGTCATAAAGGGCACAACAGACTTGCCTTGGCAGTGTTCATTAAAGAAACTTTGAAAGGTGTTAGGATAATGTGACTTTACCCCCTGTATTACACAAAATCTGCAATAATTGAATCCAAGAGCTGAGAAAAAAGTTGAAATGGTTTTTTTCCCCTCAGATACCAAAAAAAGCGACAGTGTTTTTAAGCGGGCATCTTTCTCCAGATGTTTTGATTTGTATTTAATTGACCATCATGTGGAAAACTTGTACGGTATAGCTCAGAAGCATGGTGTGACATTATCAGCATCGGGGACATCTTGGTTTTGGTATCATTCTTTCACAGCAACTGTCTCTTCCTGATATGACTGCATGCATCCTGTTTTAAAAGCTGTAAGCTGACAAGAATGACTGCTAATAATTCGGTGTATAGAGCAATTAATAACTGTTGCTTCTTCAGTGTGAGCTTTCAAAGCAATGAGTCTTCTGAGAGTGTTTGAGAAAAGGGGGTGTTCCATCATCATTGTTCTTTTACTATCTTGTCAGGCACTGAGGGTAATAAACTGAATTTTTCAGAATTTTTATTTTTCCTTGAAGCTGTTAAAATTGTTGTGTAATAGTATGAGGTTTTAATTAAGTCAGGTGTTTTAAATTCATATTCAGAATTCCCTTGGTTTCAGGATAAAAGAGGGGAAAGTCAAAGGTACAGCACAAGATAATTTGTTTCACTTGATGCCTACAAAAAGGAAAAGTACTTTCTGTTAAAATTTCTGAGCCTATAGGCTGTCAAATGATGTTTGTTAGTTTAATAATACACATATTTACTTGTATAGTTGGCTTCAGGGATTTGAAGCTTTTGAGTGCAGAAGAAGGATTTCCTCCGAGAGACTTCCTTAATATCCTCCTGTGTTTCTTTTGAGTGTTGGGGTTTTATATGTTTTGTCTTCTTGCTGTTCTTATCTTTGGTCATAACATTCCAAATGGTGGTGTCTTAACTTTTTGTCACTGAAACGCATGTGAAGATCTTTGCTTTGAGAGATGTTGGGCTATGAAAAAAGTGCCAACAGTAAAAGTACTAATGGTTTCCATTAGGAAGCACTAAATTAGAACTCTTCCTTCAGGGGAAGGAGACAAAATCGTGGACGGCTGAAGAGAGATTTGGTCAGCAGATGGAAGCAAGAATTTACTGATTATTTTAGATACATAATATGGGTGTATTTGCAGAAGTTGTAATTATTAACACAAATGCCCTGAAAATTCCTGAGGAGTATGTAGGGATTTGGATGTCATAGAACAATACTGAGTTTTAACTAGGTGCTTGTTGTTTTCTTTGTCACAGTTATGAAAACTGCTAACCTGAATAGCTGTCAAAAAAGTAATGGGAAACGATCAATCAAATCAACTGAAATTTAACAAGTATTTTATTTTAGCAAACCTGTATTACAGAATCGTGCAGAAAGCACTTGTTCTCAGCGAAGGACAAGGAAATTTAGGAAGACCCCCCCCAGGCTTTGTCAGGGTTTAATATGAGATGAAATTCGAGAGAAGGGCAGAAACAGCAAGAGTTATCACAAGATAATGGTTAAATTATTTTTTCCGTAAAAAAAGGAAAAAAGCTAATGGTCAGTGTTTCTATTTATTACTGCTAATTCCGTATATAAGAGAAACTAGTAAAATGTGGTGTTCAAATGATTGGAAGTTCTGGATTTGAAAACGTAATTTTCGTGAATATTGGAGTCATTTAGGTGCCATATGCAAAATAGGAGGAAAGTACGTTAAAAGTCTAATGGTTTGTTCAGGAGGTGAAACAGGGTTATGGGAGAGTTGAAAATTTCAACTGCTGTTGCTGTCATGGCATTTTGATGCTCCTAGTGACTCCTGGTTCAATTTTTTCCTAGGCTTATCTACAGAGGAGACTTGGATTCCCAGTGGGATGAAATGTATGTAACCTGATACCCCACAGTTACCAAGCTGCTTTGCAGTAAATCTTCCTGCAGATACCCTCAGCCTGCCCTCGCTGGGAGGCGGCTCTTGTTCCCTGGGTTGCAGTCTCTTGTGCCTCTATTTGTAGAGTCCCCTTGTGTTTTTGCTGAGGAGTTGGACTCCTGTCCTGTCAAGTTAAGCCTAGTGGTGACATCCTTGTTTTTATAGCTCTCTCCTGACGGTGCCCTGGAATTAGTCCGTGCACCCTGTTGTTGTACACACCTATTTACAACTAGTGTGTTAGCAGAAGGTGCTTATATAAAACTTGCACCAGACTCTACCAGGAAGTGACAGAGTCATTCCCTTGAGAGGCTGCGATGGGAGAGGGGATCGAAAGGTTCCGACTACGAAGAGACTCAAGTGAAAACTGCTTTTTTTTTAAAAGCTGAGGAAGGGACTTGCCCCGAGCGAGGAGGTTGTGATCCGAGCCCAGATCCCCCGTGCAGCCCCGTTCGGAGCCCCCGCAGCTCCCTCTGGTGATCCCGGCGTGCCGTGCAGCACTGGGGGCTTGGCTGAGCCTCGAATGAGCGAAACCATTTCCAGGTCTGGCCGCAGGACTGAAGAAACACTGCAGAACAAGCCGAGGCTGCAGCCAGCCTGGTGTTACTCTTGGGTGCTACTGGGGTTTGCTGCCTTTTTCTTTTATTCTTTTCACCATCTAATTTTTGTCTTGGAGGAGATGGAAGTCATTAAAGGATCTGTAGACTGTCCTGTTAACACTGGCTCTAGGCAAGCATAACCAGTGTGATTGCATGAGATAAAAGGATTCCAGTTCAATGCCTGGGTTGCTGAGGAGCAAGTGAAACATGGTATGGGCAAGAGGGAAGAACAAAGACAGTGTGTATGTGAAAATTTTTATTCTGTAGCCCATTTTATTTATGATATTAAAGTATGGGTTGGAGAAATGGTGGAAGTAAATTTAAAAATAGTCTGAACAGTAATAGTAAAGAAGTGGTTTTGCAAGTAATAAAACCTGGAGAATTTCCATTTCCCTTATTTTTTGACTCTTCTGTTATTCCCTGATCTTTTAGAGTATCTCCTCTTTACAGTGTATTTCTCTTCAGTTCTCCAAGTATCTTAAACGCTCTACCAGCTATGGCCAGGCTGAGCACAGGTGCCTGCTGAGCATCTGAGCATCCCACAGGACCTGCTGCCTCTGGTCACTGCAGCGCACTGCTCTGCCCAGGGGTTCTCTGCAACTGCCAGGTCAAAATTTCTGCAGCACGTCTAGAAAATCTCAAAAAAAATTGATATATTTGCTATGGCACGTGGTTGAAACTGGCCAATATAATCAGAAGGTGTTAATGAGGGAGAATAGACTGTGGTCAAGTAAACCTCATTTTATTAAAAAAGTAAGTTTAGAAACCTGTGGGAATAGACAGTTCTGTCTTCAGGATTTTAATGCCATCATTGATAATGCTCTAATCTAATAGCAGCAAATTCTTATTTTCTTAAGTGTTTTTATTTAATTTTATTAAAATAAAACTTAAAGTTAGGGTGATTTAAAACTCTGCATTGTTTCCTAATTTGCTTTGCTTTTAATGTATTTGATTTGATCTAAATGTCATGTTAGGCTGGAATTCATTCATTCACCAAAATAAATATATCTTCATTTTGATGAGGCCTGTTTGTAAGTGTATGGGAAGATAGTTGGAATTTCTTCCTTGTGTTGTTTTTAAGATATATTAATAAATTTATTTAAAGCCCCCTCCTCACCTCCTCCCCCATGTGACGCTCATATTGGTGCATTATGCAGTATTTTCTGGATCCAGTGTTTTTAATCATGTTTTTTTAAGGGCTGAATTGTTCTGTAATAAAACCTACGACAATAATGCTGGGCACTGGCTGAGTAGTTCTCAGAAGTTTTTACCTGTTTTTCAATCATTCAGTGCTTTAATGAAATGTTAATGAGAAGACAATCTGATAAACTTCTTGAAAACTTTCTGTGCAACAAACTCATAGTTGAGGATTTTCCTTCAGATCCCTTTTTTTTAAGGCACCTAAGTTGGTTTCTGTAGCTGTCTTGCATGCATGTAGATAATGCCTGCAAGCAAGCCACAAAGATTTTGGTGTGTTGTTTTTCTAAGGCTTGAATGACTAATTTTCTGAAGGTTTAAGAGACAACAGCCTTTCATGTGAAGTTCCTTTTGTGCTTGTTACAATTGTTAGAAGCAGGAGAAAGTAAGCACAGACTAAAATTCAGAGTTGCTATCTGACAAGGAATCCTCCAGGCTTCTTATCTGGAAGAGTTGAGATCATAATTCTTGCTTCTGTCTTACCTATGCTTCTCTGCTTTTAATTCTTCATGGTCTCTTCTGCTTAGTCTTAGTGGCTTATAAGATTTTTCAGTGGCATAATTAGCTTATCTTAAAATAGTCTGATCTGGTGGTAGTATTGGGACAGTCATGGGACAGCCAGCCCAGTCCCTGGGTTTCATGCAGTGAACCACAGAGATGTGTCAGTGTTTGGGCCACTGAGCAGGAAGGGAGGAGTACATGAAAATATTTTGAAGATATGAGCGGACCTTGAACATGAATGATTCAGCTCACCTGTACTAGGATTTACAGATGTTTTCCTTCAGGAATTTGACAACAGCCAGATAAAGTAACTAGAAAGCAGCTTCTCCTTGGTTTCAACCAAGATAGAAGTGGAATGGACACAAAAAATTCAGTTCCAAGGGTGTTCCTTTCCTTGGGTTGTTTTTTATATTTGTAGCTTTAGTGTGTCTGGCTCTGTTAATCAACCCTTATGCTTCAGAGAGAGAGTCAGCCTCATCTTACCTCATACACCTTGTTTCAAACTTACCAGTGTTTCAGGTCTGAGACCTTTAAACCTTGAAGTGTCTGACCATTATTGTTTATACTTCCTTGAAACTATATATCTGGATTTCATAATTTCTATAATTGTCTTGTCTTCTTTGTCCATTTCCATCTCTTTACACAAATACAAATTTGGACAGGGGCACAGTTGCATGTATTAATGAAGGTTGTTGTAGGTACACCAGTTCTGAGGGGTAAACTGCATTTAAAATGCCTTTCTTGGAAAAGCTGCTGCTGCAGTTGCTATTGTAGTTGCTACAATCTTGAACAAAGGATTAGAATACTTTTTGTTTCTTGTTACTGTGCAGGGAAAGGAGCTTCATATACATTACATTCGGGATGTTGCTTGTGATGTGATTTATTCTGTATTTTCTGAAAGATGTCCTGTTGTTTGGATTTTTGTAGAAGAGTACTTTTTCTGAAATTCATAAACCCTAAAGTTAACATGCTGTTACCATGCTTTTTTTGTTGATTAAAAATGGATTTCAGCATTTAGTTTACAACTCACTGCTGAAATAGTGGCTCATGCTGGGGCACTCCAATACTGGCTGCTCTTGACTTTGAGGAGAAAATGTAGTTCTGTTATTTCAGTGTGTAAAATGCTTTTTAGGGAAAGTTTGTTCTCTTTTTGAATTGATAATTTTTCATTCTGGAGTCCAGTGAAACTTCTACATTTATTCCTTTAGGTTCTGTATTTTCATCTCTCAAACCCTGCAAAAAAATCTTAGATGCTTTTGTTTCAGAGCATTTGGGTGTGCAGACCTTCATTGCAAAACTAATTTGTACTCTGCAAGATGTAGTTAAAACTAAATTCTCCTGGTAATGTTTGAGCTCTGCTTCCAGGTGGATTTTATGTACTACCTCCATGCAGAAAGCGAGAAAAGGAATTTTAACTATACATTAATGTCTTGCATATGCTGCAAGATTCCTTGAGCTTTTCCGGGAAATGGCTGTGGCCAGGCAAGTCCTATGTGTAGTTTAATGTTTAACTTTGGTTTTATTCTGCTGGTATTGTTGGTGCTGTTACATGGTGCATGCAGATAGAGTTGCACTGTAACTGAGGCTCGGAGGGGGAACTTGCCTGTCTTCCTTCTAAAGCTGTAGATCCCAAAAGCTTGATCAAGGCTTGATTTTAGTATGGTGCAGTTTGTTACTAAAAATTTATTCTGGTGAAACTTCCTAGGCTACTTTATCTAAAGTCAGCTTTCAGTGGGATTTAGGACATTCCTTGTAATGCTTGGTTCTTTGTGTTGTGTGTGTGGAGTTGTGGTTTTTTTTTCTTTTCTTTTTTTCCTGGTTTCTCCCACATTCATTAACTATGCTTACAATGAGTTTTCAGTGAATTAGTGTCAATGTTCCAGTGAAATCCTTGGCTGTACTGATGATGTAAGTGGTGGAGATCTTATTCGGGAATTCTTTCTACTGTCTCCTTGTGTCTGTGTTAGACCTATTTAGATGAAAATGCTGTAGGCCAAAGGCAATGCCTGTGTGCTTGTTCCCTGCTCTATTAATGTTTATGTCTTTGAGGTATTAGTAGAGAGATTATTAGGAGGGGAAGTCTAGCACAGAAAAGCTTCCTGTGGATGACTTGCAGTAGTGGTGAATTCTGACAGGGTTCCCATGGTAGTGAATGTGTTTTCTTTAGTACACATTACTCAGATCTTGCTATTGTCTTCTTTATAATACAGCGTGATGGCTGTATTATTGTCAATACACAAGTTGCCTTAGCAAAACCTTTTGAATCACTGTAAAAAAATACGTGA
>NW_008236184.1:7668308-7699798 GCF_000691975.1 Corvus brachyrhynchos | reverse complement strand
TTTGGCAATCACATGAACTTTTGAATCCAAGTCTTTGTCTCCTTCTCCTCTGCTGTATTCCCATACAAAATTAAATTATTTAACTTTTATTTTAGCAATAGGAGACAATTTGAGCATAATTAAAGCAATGTAGCTGTCTAAATGAGTGATACCTAATTGGATTTTCATTGTTTAGATAACATATCTGCAGTCATTCTTTGAGAATCTGTACATTTCTCTTTTAGAGCTACAATAAATATTGAAGTCTCACTGTTCAATCTAATGAACATAGCTTTAGATCTGTGCTTTGATTGCCACTCTCAACTTCCAGAGTGCTCCAGTGGGTTGAGATGCTGTTCTGCAATTCCTGGTTTCAGCCTTCCTGCTGCCGGGAGTTCATACTCTGCCTGTGGGGAGATGCACTGGATCTGGAGATGCTCAGAGTCATTTGGATAATGGAGAATGATAATATCCGTATGGTTTTAATCATTTTTTTAAAAAGGTATTTCTGAGTTCTAGTGCTCTTTTGCTAGTCTCAAGCAATTTATGTGTGAAATCTCCTAAACCAGAAGATCTTTCACCCAGATCTTAGGTCTGTGTATCCAATAGGTAGGCCTTGCCTATTTTTCCTGTATGGTACCTTCCTGGGCTTATCTTAATAGCACTGTCATTTGAAAGACTTGTTAGGGCACTATACTGAAGAGCAATACAATAGGAAAAATATTGTTCATTAGATCTGTTTTCTGGATTAATGCAAATTTGGGAAAATAGTCTGTTTGTCTGTTTAGCTAGAATTCCTCAGATCCCCTCTTAGATTGACAGTAAAACTCTGTTTTGATAAATGTATGTAGGTAGATGTATACAGGCACCTTTAAACTCATTTAATGTAGCTGTGCCAGTCAGTGGCATGTTAGGATAGCACACAGAAAGCATTTAGTTTATTATCCCTACTGCTTGAAAATCCATCATTTCACAAAATGCTCTTTAGTTGTAGCACCTAAATGGGGCAAACCTGTTTCTTAATGAAGAACATGTTTTCAGTGTCGTATTTGTCATCATTAAGGCTTTGGGAAATTGGGTTAATATGTTCAGTTGTGATTATGCACTAGCAAGATGTGCACCTGCATTTTGAGGTGGATACGTCTTCTCACATGGTCTCGTGTGGTTTGTAGCTGTGAATTCCTGTCTCAGCTCCTCTTTGCATCTTTAGCGGAACAGTGCTGAAATTATTTGATGTGTTCCAGTAAAGCAAATGACAGCACCCACCAACTTTTATTCTTTTTCCATTTGTCTCTTTATTAGATGTGTTTTGGTCATTTTTTCTGTGTTGTGAGAACATACTAATGTTTTTTGATTTAGCAAGTGTCGCTGCATGAAATGCCTTCAAAAGTAGACTAATGTGGCAAATTTAAATCAGTCATCCTTTAAAAAATCGAAATCTTGTTTATGTATTTAATTTAGGTGATTAAACTACAATGAAGTTTGTGGCTTTCAGTAAAACTTGCAATTCCAAAACTTGTCTGTGGTCTAGATTGATGTCTCTGTTCTAAGAAATACTTGGCTCCAATGGCTTTTAACAAATTGGGAAAACTAGGGGAGGTAATAATTTTACTTAATTTTGGGCTGTGTGTGTGTGACAGATGCTTCTGAAGTGCCCAGCATATGGGTATTGGGGTGTGATAAAGGTTGGATGATGATGGTGGTAATTTCTACCTGTTGTAATTTGACCTGACCAAATGGATGCCTGACTCTGAGAAACCTCAGCTTTAACTAAGGAGTGTATTCTGCCAAGTATTATTTCCATCAGCTCTTGTTATTTATAAATATGGAAGATAAAAAATTAGGAATAATTTTCTAGTGCAGATGCTGTGTTTTTGCATTTGTTTTCAGTTCTCTAGTTGATATCTGTAGGTTAAATTAGAAGTGCAAATTGTGCCTCAAACTTGGCTGCTAATCTGTTAGATTAGCAGCACATTATTTTATTGGTAGACCTTGCCTCATTTTGAGTATTTTTGCCGTTGGAAATTCAAGATTGGAGCTTCGCCTTTGAAATAGTCGATTCCTTGCTGACCCTGTGCAAATGCCTTAATCTTAATCTCCCTGCCTGGTGCAGTTTAACAATCTCGTGTGCTGTCCTCTGTCAGTGTGACAGGGCAGCACAGTGTTGTGTAGAGGAGGTGTGGTGTGATGTGTGACTTGCCTAAAAGCAAGTGCTGTAAGCAGCTGAAGTTGTGTTGCCTGTGATTTTTGGTGTGATGATGTGGATGAGTGAATATATCAGATTTCAGCTGTCTCTATATTTTTTTAGATAGTTGCAAGTAAACAAGAAGTATTTCCACCAACCCCCTTCTGTCTTTCTCTGCTTTTTTTTTGAGCTTTCTTTCATTTCACTTCCTGGTAGGTAGATGGTGAGTTTTTGGTCAGATTTATCAATTAAAGTGCTCGTGCATTTTCTCCTGAGGAAGCAAGTATTGTGGATTCTACTCTTGGCAAGTATATCTTCTTTTACTTACCTTAATATCTTCCCTTCCATCTTTGGTTTGTCTTCTAGTGTTTTCATGAATACAGTTCCTGTCAGCTGGGTATGTTGCATTAACAGATTTTTGTTTCTTCTTTTCACCTGGGGTCTTGAAAAGCAGATGCTCCAAAGCTGACTGATTAGGTACCAACACTTTTGGAGAAACAGAACAATTATTATCTGATCTAAAAGTCGGAGCATTTGCATAGTTTTACATTATGCAAGCTCTACTTTAATTGATAATTATGTTGGGTAGGTTTTGATTTCTGCCTGTTGTTGATGGTTTTTGTTTGCATCTGAAGTAAGAGTAACCTGTAGCACATCACAGCTGCAGATAATTTTATTCCAAGTCCTTCAAGGTCAGTGGGATTTTTTTGTGCTTTGTATAATATTGAGCATTTGTTAGTCAAAACTTGTTTCATGTGATACATAAGACTGTAACTCTTCTCTGTGGCACCTTAATATGGTTTGCTTACAGAAGAAGCACTGTTTATTTAGTTTTTACTGTATTGATAAAACTTGGAAGCTGCTTTTTAATTGTGAAGTCAGAAACATGTTCTTTAAAAAGATGAAAAACATGTTTTCTATAGACAAGTTGCATTTGTAGATTCCGCTTCCTAGTTTTGTCTTCATATGGAAGTTTACTGGTTCAGTTATTTAATGACTTTTCTGTGGGATTTTTTTATCAGTGCAGCTCTTGGTTGTAGTTCTGTGTGAGTTCTTTTTGCAAAAGGAATCCGATGTATGTGTGAGTTATTGAATAATCCTGATATGCTGGGACTTTGCTAATAACAGGTCAGAATGGTTTCCACCTCTTAAGTCGTCAATATGGAAAAAATATCAAATAAGATGTAATGAAAAAAATGGGTTCAGCTCTGATAAGAAAGCGATGGCTTAAATAATCGCAGTAACAAGTCAAATGCCAATTTTGGAACATGATAATTCAGCCAGGCTCACGTTTGTGACAGCTCTGCAGAGGTGAAGAAATGGTTCTTGAGGAGGATTTTTTTGTTTCTTCTTCGCAGCGACAGCTGCTGTGCTCCCCTGGGTCGGGGGGTGGGGAGCTCTTCCCAGCAGCTGCACAGAAACCTGCAAGTGTAAGGATGGCCCAGATTCGATGCTGGAGCTTCAGGCAGAGCTCTGCTGTATGTTAGCACTTGGTCCATGTGATGCTGTTTGACCACATAAGGGATCTCAGTCATGTGCTAATGTCTGACACTAAATGAATACATATTCTTTGTGTAGCTAATAGAAGTGTTTCTCCTATTAAAAAAAAGTCTCTCCTATATTAGAGATGATTGTGTGCCTCTAACATATGGTCCCTTACTGCAGAAGTTTTAATGCCAAAATGAAACCTGGTCAATATATCAGGACCATACTGCAGACATTTTATAGTTTGGTGCTTAACCTTTGGGTGACTAAAATTAAAAGTGTTAAAATACTTTTCTTGTGTAAAAATGTGGTATTCTGTATCTTTCTGTCAGGGTATTATTTGATAAATGCTAGTATGCTCTGCAGAGTAATTAAGGGATGACTGAATAATGAGCTAGTTTAGAGTATCATCTGCTCAAAATCCAAGCGTATCTCTAGCTTTGCCTCTGCTTATTTTCTTGGTATGCCCATAGCAGATCCTTTTTGTGGATAAGCTGGTTACCTGTTGTTAGTTCTGTCTGGATTCCAGGTGTCCCCAGCCAGTGAAAGGGAAGACCAGTGATATATAAACCATCTCACAAAATTTCTATTTAAGAGGAACAGTGTCAGGAGGTACTTCTGGGTTGCAGCAAACATACAATTCCAGCTAAAGTAGGTATAAGAGAACTTTCACCTACTGCCTGTGGATATGGTTGCACTAGAGTAGCAACAGTCTGAGATTTTTATATGGGCTAGCTGCCTAAATATTTACCAAAGGTCTGTATGATTTCCTCTGCCTGCAACATCAGTGGTGAAGCTTATTGTGATTACACCCTTACTGGTAAGTGTTTGAGTTAGGCTTTCCTCTGTGCTTAGGAAAAGAAAAGGATTAATGCCTATTCTTCCAGCAGAACACAGATAACCCCTCTTGACCCTGGTGATCAAGTCTATTCCCCTTTTATCTTAGCATTCTCCAAGGCACCAATCTGAAGCCGTGAAACACATGATCTGAAATGTCCCCATGTACTGGTCTAGAGGCAGCTTTTAGGAGAGCATGCCTTCCTTTCCCTGTTAGGCTGGCATTCTCTGCAGGGGTGTCCTCTTGTAGTATGACATAGGAAGGCATTGTGACAGAGGATGATGAAATATTTTTAGTGTGTATTCCATTAATTTTGACAACCCGGATTTGTTTGTGCTTTTTTTATGCCAGTGTGTGTATTTCTAGATATGTCAATATATATGTAGAGACAATGTGTGGGATTTTTTAATATGTCACTGTCTTTTATGGAGAACATCTGCTCTGAAATTGTTAGAACAATATGCAATGATGCTTATTTAAAATGTGTTCTAGTAGTTACTGTGTACCCAGGCAGTTTAATAAATCAGTAAAAGATTTCAAATATAGTTGAATACCCTACCCAGTTAATGACACTTACTGTTTGGAATTTCATCAATCATAACATGTCACATTTTATAGATTATAGTTGTGTGACCTTTTCATTAAATTTTCATAGCAAAAGACTATGACAAAGCTATTAGCTTTGGAGTTTTGAATCTGAAAAATTCATAATATAGATAACATAAACACAAGGCTTGCATGTGTGTGTTAAAATAGTAAATGGGTTAAAGTAGCACAGGCATACTTAGTACTGTGTTGGCATAGTTTTCCCCTTCAGATGGTAGTTTGGAATGTAAAGCCTCTTCCTATATGTGCTGGAGCAGAGCTAAACTCTAATGTCACTTACAGGAGAAATTTAATACAAGCAGCTTGTGCAGAACTGACCTGCTGCCATGGTAGCATGTAGTATATTTAGCATGCATGTATCTAGTAACCATGTGATCTTGCACAAGTGAATAAAACAGGGAAGCTCTCAAAAGTTAACATTTCTCTGAATGTTTTGAGAGTTCTGTTAGTTTAATAAAATGTTACCAAACTATTTAAAGAAACTCAGTTTGTAATTGGGATGTAACCAACTCAGAATTTGGAATGCTGTAGCAATGTCTCTGCATATCAGTTTAAGAGAGAGAATTCAAAAGTGGTTGGATTTTTTAATCCGCCATAATTTTGGGAGTGTTCCATTTTGGTTTTTTTAGCTGTTACGGTTCAGTTTCCTGCTGCTGCGATGACTAAAGATTAAATTTTAAATGAAATCTGAAAATAGCAATCTGATCCTCAGGTACTTAATCTTTAAGAAAAGCCACAAATGTAAATTTTGGCAGTTCTGTGATATTGTCAGAATGTCTTGGTATCATCTGTGCTTAAAAGCTAAAGCGTCACTTACGTGCCTTCTGCAGATTTAACAGGACACCATTTGGGAGATGATAAGCAGGGAAGAGTGGCACACGTAAGTCCTCTATCAAGACAATGTTAAAAAGTGGATAATCTCTTTAATGGAATATAATCTCGCTTTTGCAAAATCCTAATAAAATTTAGTATTTTGCCTGCTGATTTGTTGCAGAAAGTGTGATGTTGATGTTGGTTTACAATTTAGGGGGGGTTGATGTCTTGTACTGAGCAGAGGCAGGTGATTTGCTCATTTTGTCTCCTTTTTTGTTGCACAATCCCATTTTCCGTGTGGTAGCAGTGTGGTTCTTGCATGGCAGCTGTGGGCCCAGGTGAGTAGAAATGTCCTGGGCTGTATCTACACAGCAAAGTGCAGCTTTAATACTGAATGTGGGACATGATGTTTCTAACGAGACATTGCTAAAGCATTTCCTTAGTCTCAAGCTTGCATGATTGCATTCCTTAAGCTGGAAGATTCAAGTGGGTTCTGAATGCTTTGGGAGTTCCTTGCTCTTCCAGGTCGGGTGGCCCCATGTCCTGCCAGTGAGACTTGAGTGAAAGGAGAGGAATGAAGGCTTCCACCTTTCCCCAGCTGTGATTTTAACATGTACCTCTTCTAGCTATCAGCTTTTTCCATCTATTCCTGTTGAGAAGTCTGTGTAGGCACTTTCTTCTGAATAATGGGTGGTTGGATTTGGGGTTTTTTTTGTATTCTAGATGCATTGTCATTATGGACCAGTGAACTCTTTTAAAGATTGAAGATACTTTCTGTTGATTTCTGTAGTTTTGGTAGATACTGCGTTTGCAGAAAAATTGTGAGGAAGCACAGTAGATTTTGTGTACTTTAAGGATGCACATAGTAAAGTAGCATTAAAATGTCTTAAACAAAAGTGAGAACTGAAGTTTATTCCATAAAGCATCAGTTATGTACCTTAGCATATGTACTGGTCCTGTTCCTAGCCCTACAGGGTGTAGTTGTGTTGGAAGCTATGGTTGGTCTTTTTAAGTGTTTCAAAATATCAATAATCTTCTTGCACAAGCTCCTGAGTTAATGACTTTTGAAAACAACAAGTTCCCTTTAGAGTTCCCATTTTGTTTTTCCATAGCAGCCTGGAGCTGAGACACTGCAGAACCACCAGTGGAAACTCAGACCTCTAGCAAAAGCTGCAGCCTGTTTGTAGTGGGTTAGTCAGTGCTATTGAAAAATGTTTCTTAACTTCAGTTTCATGATTTACTTTTCTTTCTTCGTGGCTGTTCTAAATAATTTTTTTGCAAGAACTGAGTCTTGTGCTTAATTGATTTAATTTTGAGAAGGCCAAAGAATATCATTTGCATCCTTGAAAGACCTTCCCTTAAGGTGAAATCCTCAAAAGTGAATGAAAATCAGTTTCTTTTTAATGCCTGTTTGAATTTACTAAATTTAAAAGGCCGGGTCTGTGTCTTTGTTCTGGCATCAAATTGGATAAAGTGTCACAGATAAAACTTCCTACAGATAAACTTACTGTTAACTCTTTCTGCTGCTGTACTCTGCCACACTTCTGATTTTGAGGACTTGCTCTTCTTTCTTCAGCTGTGCATGGTGAGCAATTTCTCTGAAGGAACTGCACCCATTCAAGAAAGAACAAAGCACTGAGACTTGAGAGCATCACACCTCTATATGGGAATTTTAAGGGGCTGTTACTATCCCGTTCAGGATATTTTGGCTTCTGTTCCACCTAGACAACGGCACCCATTTGACTGAAATGAGATTTTTGAATCAGAGGATTCACTAAATAGGCTAAATAGGTCTTCCTTTCCATGCCCAAGCTGACATCTTGCAGCTAATACAGATGGAAAGATTTGGCAGCAGTAGGGTGTGAGAGCAGAAGTCTTGGTTTACCCTGTTTAAACTAAAGCTCAGTGCTGCTTTAAATGTTGTTATTCCTGTGCAAGGGATCTGGTTCATGCATGCAGATCTCTTCCTGAACTGTGCAGTGATGGTGGCCTTAAGATTTTATGTGGTGCTGTTTCTGTTGTGGAATACTAAAGGGTTTGTGTTATTTTGGGTAAGTGAAGCTTACAAAGGGGAGTGCCTGCCACCTCTAAAGGCTTGCTGAGGTTGTTAATCAGATATTACCATCAAAATGAAGTACATTCAGTGGTAGACAAAGAGGAAGGAAACCTACCAGAAGCTAGAAGAATCTCCACAAGTGTGTTGATGTAACATGTTAAGAGTGGTGTCTGCTAGAAGTACAGGGTAAGCTTGTTTTGATTCCTATCTTCCTTTGAAAGCAGGCAAATGTTTGTAGTGTGGAGGATGTCTCCACCCCATCCTCAGTGAAGCTGTTAGCTGGAGAAAATGATGATACTGGATGTTGGTGAATTCTTACAAATCTAAACATAGCCCATAATCATAGGTGTGTCTGTGCAGGGGTAAAAGTGCATGAGCTCCAGATGAAATCATAAGATCAAGTTTTAAGAACTAGATCCAACTCAGTGCTCAACATTCTGGGTTATACTAAGAAGTCTTTGTTTCAAATCTCAGTTTAAAAATCTGTTAACTTGGCAGCAGGATGCAGTCTGCTAAAAAACCAACTAGCAATCTGTAGTTCATCTGAATGCAGGGAGTGAATTGCTGGAAAGATCCCTTTCTCCCAGTGGGAAGACAGAATTTTTGTAGTCACAGTGTTTTGTTTTCAGTTTTCTTGAAGCAAGTCTGAATGCATTTCCTTACAACTTCTGTAATCCTACCTCAAAGTAGAGGATATGAGGTGAGAATTGAGGGAAAAGTAGAACTCAGTCATCAATACAGTTCCTAAATAAAATCCACTTCACTAATTCCAATTCTCATGGGCTGTCAGGAGTATCTTGTATTTTGGCATACAGCTGTTCCAGTGTTTGCTCTGAGTTGGCTGTTTAGGTCTTATTAAGCAATGTGTGGCCTCATGTGCAAGATTTGCAAAGCATCACGAAAGAGCATGACAGGATGGAACTGAATGCTGAAGGTTTCTTGCAGCATGATTTGTAGCCAGAATTAGAGCTTTGTTGCTGTGTATCTGTGTTGCAATGAGGCAGTTCAGGTTGTCAGGGTGGTATAGAAAAGCAGGTATGTTCAAAGGTACACCAGTATTGGAGGGGACAACATATTTTCAGTACAGGCCAGAGCAGCAATAATAGAGCTGAAGAGGCCCTGGGTGTGCTGTCCCTTCTAGGCTGTCTTCGCTGAGGCAGGTGAAATTGGAGAGCAGAGCACTGCTATCTGCTGTTTGCCAGCTTGCTGTCAATATTTATTGCTTCAGCTGCTGCAAGGCTTCCAGTCAGCATGTGAGAGAGAAATGCTTTAATGTCCTGAAGGCACAGAGTACTCAACAATGACGTTTTTTTTAAGAGGAGTTAAGATTTCTTGCAGGTGCAAGAATGCTTCTCAGCAGGTTCTTGAAAGCGGTGTATAAACTGTATGCCAATTTATTGTGGTTCACTTTTTGTTCATATAACTCCATATAATCATGTTCACAGGTTATTGATGTAGAATGAGTAAAACGAGATAATGTAAAATAATTAAGTTAGCATCTGATTCTAGCATACAGAATCCACTTCAATAAATACATTTAATGTCTAATACCTGAGTGGTTTTTTTCCTAGATAAAGAAGTGTATTTTCAGAAAGACAAAACTCCTTATCATACGAGAGAGGAAAAGAAAAGATTGCAGATTCTTTCATGTGTACTCTAGTGATACTGGTAGATAAATAAAAATGGTTTCTGTGTCTAAATAAGTCTATCACTTCACACAAGGAGTTCAACACCAACTTTAACTCACCTCTCCCAGCTCATTGGTTGACTGAGGTGTCTGAACTTATACGTTGCACACTTTCAGCTACCAGGGCTACAGGCAGTATCCAAGTTTTATGGTGGAACACAACTGCTCTTACCACAATACACCTTCAAGAAGTCATTCACAACTAACTGCTTTGTATTTGCTTTACAACTCAAATATGGCTCCTAAGGGCTCTTAGCTAGGATTTTGTTGGAGATGAAGAAGACAGCATGGATGGAAAGGATCCAGCAGTGTGTGTGAAATATGCACTGTTTTGTGTATTTTCCAAGCAGGTTTAAATCATTGATGCACTAATTAAATGCTGAGATGTCCACTCTGACCATCTAATAGTGCAAGAGATCATGCAGTCTTCTCTTCTGACATGGTTTCAGGGCTGCTTCTTGGTGTTTCTGGCAGTTTCTGGTTTCTCATTTTTAATGCATAATTGCAGGTCTGAATGGCCAGCTATGTTTATAGTCTGATTCCTGATGGACCCTGGTTATTGTCAGGTCTAGGCAGTCATTGCATCAGGTCATTGGCCAACTAAGTGGTGAAGATGAAGATGTCTCTCTTACAGTTTCAAACAGCTCATGTTTGCATCTGATGTTTCATGTCAAAGGTAAATGAATATAATTGTTTAAATGTAAGAGGTTTTCAGTAAGGGGAGTCTACAATAATCTGAAACTGCCTGAGCTTCTGCTTCAGATTTGTGGCTACTTAATGCAGTTGTGAAAATAGCCCAGCTGCCTTTCAAATACATTAAGATCCAATTTCTTTGATACCTTTCTTTTATCAATATTCCTTGCTCTTGTTGAGCTCCTCAGTGATGTAATACATTACTTGTATAGTAGTTTATCAGAAGGACTTTGTGTATTTGTGTGGATCACTTAACCGGTTCTTGCTTGGGACCTTGATTAAAGTTTTTCTGGCCATTCACTTAAACTTTTGTCTGCTGAATCTTCTAATTCACCTTTTTAGTGGCTCTCTTCATGTAAGATGTTTGTCAAGGGTTTGTTGACAGAGAGAAATTGAGATATTTTTGAAGTTTTGACGATTTCTATTTTTAATAGAATAATGGGAAGAAACGGATGAGAATTTTCTCTTCTGTTTCTAGTCGTGGAATATTTCACTCCAGGAGCTGTTGAATCAGATATTTGAATACATGTTGCGATCTACCACTTGAATCACATAGCTTTGCTGTGAAGCAGTAATGTTACTTAGGGTCAAACAACTTAATTTTTCCATTTGCAGCAATCTGCAAGAAAGAGCAAATGGTAAAACTTAATTATTTCACCTGTCTTGCAGGTATAACAAGTAATAGGGTTACTGTAGCATCCTGAATTTCAACTTATCAACTAAACCATATTAACTGTGTGTGCTAGTTTCTTGCTAAGGCAATGATAGTTTCAAAGTTAGTTTTAGAATTACATTTCTATTCAGAGAACAGCTTATATTTAGAGACTAGGTTTTACCTGAAGAGTCAATGTTCTATTATCGGTGTAGTTTAGGTGACATTTTTACAAGAGAATCCGGGTGGCTGGGTTAATGTTAATGACATATGAGTGCCCAGACTCTCGGGCATCACCTGCAGAAAAAGAAAAATATTTATATGCAGAAGCAGAATGATTTTGAATAATATTCTTGCTGCTTTTCTTGATAAAAACAGAATTTACCACAGTAAGTTTAGGTATTGGGGTATGGATCCTAATGTACTAAACTTCTAGTTTTAATGGCTTGCCCTGTACTTGATTTGGACAGTCTTAGCTTGTGATTGATTTTAAAAATATGGACATCCAGATGGAGGGCAGTAACACCGTTAAGATGAAGTACTTGTACCTGGATCGATAAAATATGTTGGACTGTAAGGAATTTCATTCTAGGTTGCTTTTAAAAGTGGCTGCTGACATTGGAGAGGTCGTGGGAGTCAGACAGTTTCTTGACTGTGGTGCCCAGCACCATTTTCCTCAGTTCTTTGATGTTGCCTAAGTTCTGCCTGCATGTACTCCTTCTGCAGATTGTCACAGCTGAGGCATAGCTGAGTGGATTCATCTCACTTACATGTTATTTTATTATTTGCTACCTGTCTGCCTTGGATTCTGAAATGTTTAGATTACAAAGAAACTGTCTCCATGCATGTCTGGAGAGGACCTGCTCTGTGATCTGCTGTAGCTCCCCCACCAACAGCAATTGTGGTTTATTTTATTTAAATATGATAGGACTTTGCTTAAAACAATGCAGAGATGGGAATAATCCTTTGAAATGTGGTTTTAATAGCTTAGAAATACTAAGTATATAGTGTATTCTTGGTATAGCTTTAAAAATTTTTATTTAGGAGTTTGAACTGGTGGTGTATCTGAATTTTAAAAGCAGAGATTTGAGTTTGAACAAAGGCTGTGGCAGCCACAGAGTAAGAAACTTGCCACTAATCTTTGTTAGAAACACGTAGGCGTCTTTATGGTTTGCTGAGTGTCTTTCTGAGGCATGCAGGCTGCTTGAAGCATTATGTTGTCGTGTCTGTCTGGTTTATAATTGTTGCACTTCAACAATATGACTGCATGCTGTCATTTAATCAGACATCGAATAAATTATCAAGAAAGCTTTCTGGATAATTGTTCAGTGATTTAAAGCTTCTTATAGATCATTGATGTGTGTTCTCTCTTGTATTTGTTCTTGGGTTTCCTGTCCTATTCCCTTTAAGGTGGGGGGGGGGTGGTGGTGGTGTCACATGGAATCCTCTGGAAGACTGGAAGTGTGTAGTTGTTGAGAAATGGTGTAGGGACTGCCTGTCACAGTAGGTAAAAAAAACCCTAACAAAAACCCAACACATATGTGAGTTGTGCAAGAAGCTTGGAGCCTGTGGCTTGTGCAGAGCATGAAGAAAAGCTGATCTATGACATCAGGAAGAGGCAGATAACTGAGGATGAGCCAAACCTTGGGAAGATGTTTCCCAAGTACAAAACGGGAGCATACAGTGCTCTGCGTCACAAAGCGACTGTTGACTGAAGCCAAACTTGGAAGCCAGAACCCATCTTGCAAGGGCACAATGTGCAAGGAAGAATCTTGTTTATAATCCTTCTATTTTCCATTCTCTCATCCCCTCACATTTGTCCCTTGCTGAGAACTTCATTAAAATCTGGCATTGTTAGGTTTGAAGCCTGACTTGAGGAAGCTCTCTGTAGGATAAGGTATAAGCAAAACCGTAGAACACTGTGGCTGCCTTTGTATCCCATTACATTCCTGAAGTCAGCTGTAAATGTTTTTGATTGCTGTAATGTTTGTTCAGGAACATGTGTTGAAGTTGCTGTCCTGCGGCTGTTTGTTGTATTACCTCAACAGTTTGCGCTTCAAAGGCACAGGGGACAGCGTCCCTCTTTGTAAAAAGTAAAGAATTACTAGAAGTTTACTCACTAGTAAGTGTGCAGAACTTCATGGAGTTTTAGAACTCTTGCTGCAAATCCAAAAAATCAGTTTGCTGAAGTACCATAGTGGTACAATTTTCTACATTAGGTAAACTGTGTTAAGTAAGATTACCTCATAATTTATGTTCTCGGGTTTTTTTTCCGTAGGAGAAAGTAAAAGACAGACGCAAATGCCTTTTATCTACATCTCTCCTAGGGAGAAATCTGCTGTGGTTTTCTGCTCTCAGCTTGGGAAACTGTACCAGTTATACACCAGTCAGTTTGAATATATTGAGCACAGGCACTGCTTTACCTGACTGTAGAATTGCTGCTTTGGCATTTGCTACAAGGAAAGCGAAGTGCGGCCTGCAGAATTTGAACGTAGTTCTAAAGAGGCTATTTGAAGGATAAGATTAACAGATCCCAGAACAGCACCCTACAGTATGTGCTGTGTTCTGAGTATTTTTTTCTACCTGTCTCTCATTTCTATACATTTTAAATCTAATGTCAGGATGCTCCTTGATTTAGCTCAGTTGGCACCTTGTTTAATTTTGAACTGTGTGTAAAAGTAGTACGTTGTATTTGTGCTTTTCTGATGTTGCTTTTGGGTGTTTATATTTTCTGCAAAATAATCTAGCTGTAAGATATAGTTATGGTAAGTCAAAACTTATACAGATGGATATTTTTGTCTAGTTTTGGTTTATGAATGTTCTGTTCTTTACATGTAGGTTACTGATTGAGATTCTAAGTGATTGTAGAATAGTGTTCCCTCTCCAAAACATGCACACAAAAAGCTTCAGTACTCCTCAGAAAGGATAATCTACTTAAATTATGTTCTCAGAGACAAAAAGAAGAACAGTGCTCTGTATGGATAAGGATGTCCATATAGAAATGCCAGGAACCTGAATTTAAGTTTACTTTGACATATTGTTGTTTGTGTTTAAAATGCTTCTCCCCCTGAACTCAGCCTGGCATCACCATGTTAAAAAAAAGGAACTGAGAAAGCCTTTAAACTTAATTATCTATAAAGGGATGAAAACTATGAGTGACCACATATACAAAAAAAAAAAGTGATGCTGCTTGGCATCAGAATTTCTTGTCTAGAATTTCACAGAAATCTCACCAGGTGAATTTAGGACTTTCCAGCTGAATTCTGTTCTGGTAACTGTGAAATATCTTCTGTCTGTGGTCTGGGGATGGCAAATGCTCCATGTGCTCTGCTGATTTCCATAGAGATAAACAGAGATGTGACAAGTTAGGCAGAGCTATTGTGAGAACTCTGCGATAATGAGCTACACCTTTGCCAATTGCATGTTGCTATGCAAAATAAGATTATCTGTATTCTCTGATCTATTGATAAAGTTAAGTTGAGATGGGAGAAGTAATGAGCCAAGGTAGCAGTAATTAAAGCTTGAGTGTCACTGTTGTAACTGATGAAATACGAAGACTTCTGGAAAAAGATTTTGCAATGATAATATTTTTTCTTAAAGCCATGACTTTAACGGTATGTTAAGTGTTATCTAAAGATGCATCAGTGAGCCTGAAGAAGATGAATTGAAGTATTAAGATGTTGCAAAACCAGAAAGTTCCATCCTGATTGGTAAATATATTAATAGGAAACTGAACAGTCCTGCATATGTATTTTATGCTCTCTTATTGTAAGATGAAGAAAAATATGAAAATGAACCTTTTAATTGATCACACTATTAGTTGTTTGTTGTTTAGTTTATCACCAGTGCGTATGAAGATGTCTGTTCAGCTGACTCTTACCCAGTTGTTAATAGGCTGCCTTTAAAGAAAGGAGTTTATTTTCCCTGCTGAGAACAGCAGCAAGGTTTTGGTGATCCCCATCCCAAGGTGAATATAAAAAATACATTTCACAGGGTTTTGTCTCCGGTAACAAAGGAGAGCTGTTTTGTGGCAGCTTTTTGTTGTAGGTCCAATGGTGTATAATTTAAAGCCATCTCTGGCAGACGTGTTCTTATCAGCATTTTGGAAGGTTCGTCTGGTGGCTCCCTTCATTTGAGCCTGAGAGGAGGTGTAGTAAAACAAGCGTGGCTCTGTGCCGTTTCTTGGCCGTGTGGTAGTTAAGTTCCCCAGCCATTACAAATTCCTGATAAGAATGAGGCAAATGCTTTTAATCTTGAAAAACATTTAATGTGTTTTATATGTATATTTTGCTTCAGGAAAGAAACCTTCCTTCTGTAGCTTATAATGCACAGATGTCTATGGTGTTAAAACCTGGGTTTAAATGCTTTTAGTTGCACTTTGAGCTTGTCATTGTGAAAGTTGTGAAACATCAGTTTTACACTAATTAAATACCTGCAAATGCTCTTTTATTTGGTTATGGAGCAATCATATCCAAACTTCAGTTTAGATTTCTGCATTTATTCATTAATTTTTCAACAGATGTAAATGAAAAAAAAAAGGGAGAATTTATCTGATCAAAAGTTTTAAAATTGTGATCAAACTGACGTTGTTTTAAAAGCTCTGGTTCATTCACAAGGAAATCAGTCCTGTTGGCCTCAGCTTTTAAATACTGGGTTTTATTTTGTTAACAAAGTGTCCGGAATCATCTTTGTTTGTGGCTATTTTTGTATACCATGGAGAAGTCACTTCTTTCAACAAATTACATGATAAATTAGGAACAAGTTTCTTGAGAAACTCTCTGGAGCGTGTTTTCCAGACAGCTATTCAGTCATGCAGTTATTTTCTTAATCTGTTTGTAGAAGTCTGGCAGCAGGATTCTTGTGATTACTTAGTATTTTATATTCTGCTTGTATCTAAAATTGAATTTTAATCCAATATTGAAAGTTAAGTTCTCTTTCTGTGGCCTTTCTCCACTGTTAGCTCAGCAGTTTCCAGATGTTGCTTTCTGTGTTCTTACATGGTTTGAGAATGCAAGGAAAACTATTTTAGAAAGCATCAAATTTATGGATGGGAATAATAAAATAGAATTTTATGTTACTTGAAAATATGTAGTAAATGTGTATGCTTAAACAGCTTGATAATGGCTGTTTCAGTTCTAGGGAGTATAAATTATAAATGCTCAGAATAGGATGATACAGATTTTTTTGGACTGAAAGAAAAATTTATAGTTAAGAGTATTGAGTATTATTAAAAATTTAACCCATTTAATTGAAAGTAACTAACCAGAGCAGAATCCCTGGCTGTCCCTGATCCTGAGCAAGGCCACATTTGCCACGTTATGTAGGAGTGCATGCGCTGTCATAGTTGATGCTGATAGTTCTGGAAAACTGGTTCGTCAGCTCAGGAAAATGTAACTTAGAAAAGTGCAGTCTAGGAGTAATAAAACTTGGTTTTAAAACAGGCATTTGAATCTGAACTGTATGAAAAACGAACTAAGATTTCTGTAGTTCTATGTGAAAGAAAATGGAGTTCTTTCACTTCGTCTTAGGCAGGACTGAGTACATGGAGGAGAATGGCAGAAAAGGCCTTTTTGTGCAACAGTAGATTTAAGTAGCACTTGGAAGGTGTAGTTCTTCAGTAAGGATATTTTTCAAATACACTTTGTGATCTTTTCTAATATGCCTTTAAAACATAATTTGAAAAGCTCTGTTACTTACAAACTAGAAGCTCAAAAATAGGTTTGATGTTAGTGTGGAAACTGAGGACCATGTTTGGTTGCAAAACTCCACAAATCTTAAAAGTACAGTTTATTCAAATTGTCTTGTACCAAAGATGTGCGTTGTTCTTCCCAGCTGAAAGAAACAAGTGTTTTATGATGCATAAAACCAGAATATCAATAAAGAATTGTTTATGGCTTCCTGTTTTTTACGTTGTCCCACTTTAAAAAAAAAAAAAAAAATTTGGCTAAGAGTTGTATTATTGTTTTATAACAATGCTTGTGTATCAGTTGGTGGCTGAGGACCTTGAAGCTGTCAGGGCACTCTCATTTACTGTGAGGCTCTGCTTGGATACAGAAGAATAGCTTCTAAACTGAGGATGGAAAAAAGATTTATTTCCTAAGATTATGGTGCAGCAAGTAGGGAGAGAGAAATGACAGCATGTACCCTTGTTTTGGAAGGAGAGCCTGTGATCGTTTAACAATTATATCTGACATTACTTACAGCAATGTATGGTGACAGGGCTATAGAAATGTGGCCGGAGGAAACTGCTTTGTTACTGGTTTTGTGCACCTCTGCAAAAACCCCAGCAAGGATCTGAGTGTGGTTTCTGTTAAGTGCAGACATAAAGATATGTAAAATCCCTTTGCTGGAAATTTTAATTTTCTAATTTAGGTTACAAGTGGTAGCAACGAGTTCTGGAGCAGGGCTGGTGGAATGTCTTAGAACACAGTGATGACATCTCATGGATCTCAACATGTGTCAGTGCAATCATATCTGAGTGAATGTATTTTTTGTATAATTAGTTTGAGACTTAGAAAAAAAGGTGTTTGCAGTTGTATACTTTATATGGGTTTGCATCTCTTTGAGGTTCTGAAGAAGAAAATCATCTCTCTCTCTTGGACAGTAAAATGGAGTCTGAGAATCATGTTTGACCTTGCTCCACACAGCCCTTTAACCTTTAGATGAATTATTTTGGTGAAGACATTTTTTGACTCCTTTTTTTTTTTTTTTTTTTTGTAGCTACTTCTACTTAGCGTTGTGGGGCAGGGAGAGAGGACACTGACATATGTCCATTATTAGTGCTGTGAAAAAATGAGATACTCTGTGGTATCTGCCTTGTTGGTGTACAACAGCTGACATGTGGTGGGGCTCATCTCCATGTTGCTGTGAATGGGAATTTTTATATTCTGCTCTTGAGAGTGCAAAGTGGCAGAATAACCAGCAACTGTGCAGTTCAGCCGTGATCAGTCTGTGCCCATCAGCTCATGCTTAGGGGCCAAATCTACAAAAATATCTGCACAGGCTCCTTCAAGACTAGAAGAAGACCTATTAATCTTGGTTTAGTAAAAATTACTCTCTGTTATTTGGTAAGCCATAGCCAAGGCTTGTGTAAGATGCATCTCTGCAGATCTGTGTTTTCATGCAAATTATCTGACGTCAGGAAGCTCATTCCTTTGTGTGCATTGCAGTAAATGAGCCGTGAGGAGACGGGGACTGTCAGATGTAACCTGTAACCATGGTGGTGAAATGGAAGTTTCAAGAAAACAGTCAGAGGGAAATAAAAGGAAATTAAATGGAAGGAGTATGATTCTGACACAGTTTTTCCTAACCTGTTCTGCCAGGAGGCTTCCAGACCTTGTGCAGTTTTGCACAGATATAATGTGTTTCCACTGAACCCTTGAAAGAATCTTTTTAAATAGGTCAAATACAGTTTCCTTGCTTTAAAGTTACATCTCTCCCAACAATCTGTGAAACTGAAAGCATTCTTAACAACAAACTCAGATGAGCTCCTGAAGATGTGCAGTTGTGAGGGTATGTTTCTGCATGTGGTTCTGTTGTCTGTCAGTAATTAGTGTGCTGTTTTCACATGTTTTGGGGAAGGGAATAAATCCAGAAAATTTGGAATTGTTTACTTTTAAACAGTAAGAGAGGCTATTACTTGGACAACTACAAATGTAATTTTTCTTGCTTTTATTGCAAGCTGACATTATTTTCTGTTTGAAGTTCACCATGAAGCATGTGGGATTTATTCCTTCTTTTTCTCTTCTTTCTCTAATTATTTTGTTTAATAGATGCCTGAAGTCCTTCTTTAAGACAAACTAGCTTTTGCTTCTGTGTGCCCATGCAACTAGTGCGAAGCAGCTTTGGTGGCTGTGATTGGATTCTGTAACTTAAGGAAGTAGAACTTTACCTTCATCAAGGTTACTTCATGTTAGTTTCATATTTATTCTCAGATATAAATGTGGGTTGATCTTCATATGTATATCTGCAAGTTTTCCTTTATTTGGGCAAAAGTGTGTTGATAATCTAGATGAAATGGCTTTGTGAATTAAGAGTTTTGCCTGATGTGTGTTTGCAGTGCAACTATGATTTAGCAAAATGAAAACTTTGCTAGTTACGTTTCTGATATAACCCTGTAGTGGACCCAGTCTTATATCTTATCTTGCATAACTTTGTTGCTAGTCAGGATAGAAAATAAAACCACAACTGTAATGTGATCAAGGATGAGTAAAAGGAAAAGTCGTTCTTCCCATGAGAAATGTATCATGCCTTTGTCACTGGCAATAACTTCCCATTGGGAGGTTCTGAGCATGCATGAGAAGTCCCTTTTTACTGAACAGTTTTCTCTGATTTGCAGCTGTGTAAGGGTCCTTTCTGCCCTGAGCTCAAGCCAAACTTCTGTTTCAATTCTTAGCCTTGAAAATCACCTTGTGTGAGACTTCAGAATGACAGAGATGCCGCATCTCGGAGCAGGGCCACCTTTGGCAAATGCGATTCCAAGCCATGTTCTGGTGTCCATAGCAACCTGTGGGAGAGGGAGGACAGCCTGGACCCGGGATGGACACGCATGCAAATAGGAATTGGGAGTTTCTAAGTGATACAAGTGTTTAAGGCTGAAGAAAGTCAGACCTGAGATGAGCGGAAACAGTGAATTGTCATAAATGGGAAATAGCTTGAAGCATGTATGCTTAATAGATCATACACACTGTAAAAGACCTGAAACAACACCCCGAAGCTGTAACAAAATGATGGTGAAAATTACTGTTTCCCATTTCCCTTTGTGTGATGGTACATAGAGCAGATAAGAGTGTTTTCCTGCTACTGTGCCTTCCATTAGCTCATACAAAACATTTGTGCCTCTCTTATTTTGTATCCTTAAGTATATATATTGCATAATCTCACATTGTATTTATCTTCCTCTCTCCCTCTTCTCCCTCGAGTTCCTTATTTTATTCACTGCATAGACTTGCTTTTCAATATGTCTTGCGGGAGGCAGAATGACTCCAGAAGTTCCTGATCCCAAAATCACTTAATATGTGGTTTACATTTTTATTATTCTATTCCTAGGTTCTTCCTTGACCATCCTAGTGATATCTGCTAGTAGCCACAGATAAAATACTGGCCCAGATGGATCTCTGGTCTTGTGTGGTGGTCACCTCTGTGTACTAGTGTTGATGGGGGCGGGGTGCGCTTTTAAAAGCAGAGGAAGGACTCTGGTAATTCCATATGCAGAGAACAGTTTCAATAGTACATGGTAGGTTTAAAAAAATGAAGCCACGCATGAAGGAGAAAACAAATTTTAAGAGCTGGTTAGAGATCCTTTGATTAGCTATGTTCAAGGGATGCGACCAGATTTTTCCAGAACTAAATTTAATGTGTGATCATCACATGAGCTGAGATTTTTTTTTTTTTTTGAGCAACAATGGGATAAATCTATAACTCAGCTGTTGCTTCCGTGGAAGATATTTGCTGTGTGCTGTTGGTTGTATAGAGGCTAGTTCATCTGGTCTTCACTGGCTGTTAATTACCTTCTTAGCAGCACCTTGGAAGAAATTATTTTTCATGAAGAAAACAAAAGTAATGCAATGTTGATGCATGTTTTCAAGTGTTTTGCTTTATAGACAATGTTTAGTGCATATCCTTTAGACCAGTGGACATCATACTGTGTAAGTGTTGATTTGATATTAAATTTCATGAAATAGTATTTCTAAATACTCTTGGGCATTTTGTTTTTTTTAAAGCAGTCCTTTGTTGCTGTCAGGTAAATAGAAAATGACATCCCTTCATTTTGTGATGTTCCTCCACCTCCGTTTTTTTTTCTCCCAAGAACATCCTGGCTGTTTCCTCAGCGTAAATTGAATGTATTGTGAAGTGTAGCCTGTGACTAATCGCCTCTTGCTGTCTCTGCTCATTAACTGATTGTGATGTGGTTGCACCACTTTCTACACATGGCCTCAAGGATATGGCATGGTGACACCCAGATTAAAATATGCAAGGCTTAACTTCAGAAGATGTTTTGGGTTGGAAAGTTAGAGAGGTTATCAGATAGTACTGGGGCTGGTTTTGCCCCTTTGAATGAGTATTAGGTGGTAATAAGATAAATAAGGTGTACTTATTTAATGTTTATACATTCTAGTATACACTTGATGTTCTAGAAGCCATTTAGTTTAAATTGTTCTCCAGTTTTCTTCAACTAGTATCATCCTACAATTCAAGCAGTATGTCTGGAATATAGCTTAGCAATTTTTTTTTACTGAAAATACTTTTGAAGTTTGTTAAATATCAGGCAGTTCAGTGCAGGGTTAAATGTGGTGGCACACTAGTTTTTCAAGTTTCCGGCATGTTTATCTTGGTGAACAATATAACAATGAAACAGGTGCTCGGCTGCAACTGGGTATTGGCAGATGTGGCACTTAGGGGTTATTGGAGAGAGAGGAACTGTGTCAGGTCTCAGGTCTTCCTTGGTGTCTTGGTAACCATGAAATAGTTTTGTTGCAAAACTGTTTTCTGTGGTCTCTTTTAAGTAGAGAGATTCCCTCTTTCCTTTTCCCTCTTGTTTCCCAGTGGAACCCCAAGTATTGTCTCACAAAATGAGAGGTAATTTGGTTTAGGAACAGAAACTTGATATTCTCATGGCTTTTCTTGTTATTTTTGTGATAATTTTACTGGAGAAACAGGAAACACAAAATGTTTCTTTATAAGGTTCCCTAAAATACTGGAGTTTACCAAAATTTAATAAATATGTGAAACCTCAGATAACTAAAAGCCTAAAGCTTAGGGGGATGAGCACCACCCCTTTGACAATTACATTTTTAAGGCGTTCAATTGAAAGTGTGTGAAATTATTGGTCATTTTAAGTCTGTAGTTTATAGGTAGAATGCAGCAAACCAGTTGGAGTTCAACTGGAAGAGAGGGTGTAGTATAATACTTCACTAATGAAAATACTTGATTTGTCACTGAAATTTCATGGTGGATGTGTTTTTTGTCTCTACAGGTTTTTAATGATTCTTCCATTTTAGTAATTTATACATTAATTTTTATCCGTTTTTTTAGGTGATTATAAGAAGAAGTAGGAACCGTTTCGCAAGCTGAAGACAAAGTAAAAGAAAACTGTATCATGTGTTAGAACACTGAAGAGGGACTTTTCTTGGATTAGTTTGTTTCTGGATTGCTAAGCAAAAGAAAGAAGACGCGAAAATGGGGAGAAAGAAAATACAGATCACGAGAATAATGGATGAACGGAATAGGCAGGTGAGAAACCAGGAGTCCGCATGAACAGGTCCATCAGTAATCTTAAAAATTAATGGAAAGTTTGAATACATTCATCCTAATTCATTGTTCTAAAGCTGAGCTTTGTCTTCATATATCTACAGATGCCCTTGCCAGAATATGAATAAGAAACCTCAGTGATTTTATGACTGTTTGAGGAAAAAATATTATTTATAAGTAATAACTATTACTACTTTAAATCAAATTTAAAATTGTTGTTCCTATTTAAACGGTACTCTAGCCTGTACTACCAGTAGATTGGAGGGGTGTTTTTAAACATGCACGTCACTTGATCTGATAACTGCTAGGAACACTTTCTACTGAAGACAGAGAAAGGATGAGAAATTCAGGAGGGATCTAGTAAAAGTATTTTCTGCAACACTTTGACAGAGGAGTTTGAGGTAGCTGTGGGCAATATCTACAGTGCTTTGGATATAGTAACAATTTTTTTTAACATTCTATTTAAAACCATCAATTTATATTTCCTTTAAGAGCTGTTTGCTACAACTATCATTGAAAATTGTCAGTTAGAAGGGAAGAGTGCTCAAAATGAATGTTTTGGGGAAAGCTGCTCACTTGGCTGCTTGTGCCCTGTGAACGTGAAAAGTACCAGAAGTTGATGACTCTAGCAGTAATGTTTCCTATTAATTTCTAAATTGCTACATGAGATAAAAAATAAAATTTTAATTGGATACTGAAATATATAGTGGGATAACTGGAAACTATCATTTTTAAGGCAAGTTATTACAGGAATGACTTAAGATCTTTAAGAACAGTGCTGGTGACTGAGGCTGAAGATGCTGGTGGGCCGGCGTCTTTTGTCCAGTGATGGTCATGAGCAAATACGTGTGGGCTGGAGATGCACATGTTACACGACCCTGTAATCCTCTTCCAGCTTTTAACTATTCTTAGCTCAGGGATTTCCTGAGCTGGATGTGGTTTCCGTATATTTAGTAACCATTAATGGATTTTTTTTGTTTGTTTTCCCCACCCCCACCAGTGAAGTTGTTCAGTTATCCTTTGAGCCCTTATAACGTTGCAGCATTTACAACATCTTTTGTGTAGAATTTCCTCTAAGTCTGTTGCCTGTTGTTTCAAGAAACACCATTTTATTTACCCTTTGTCATGGTTCTGCTGATTATTTAGCTCTTGTATGGAAGAGGCAACAGTGATTCCCTATCTAGAGTCTGTCCACATTTGCTTATTGTCTCCTAAGATAAGTTTTTTCAGGCTGTAGCTGCCTTGCTTACTTAGTTGTTTTAATGCAAAGTTTGTTCCACACTTCTTGCTACTTCTCCCTGAACCTTCTGAAGTACTGCTACATTACTTTGGGTGGCCAAAGGACTTCAGGATGCAGGCAAAACATGGACTTATATAGTGGTGTCCGGCTGCTTTGTTCTGTTCCCTTCCTGATGTTTGATTTCCTTTTTCAACTTCTGAGCACCAGCTTGACGTTGGGATAGTGTCAGAATTCTATGGGAGACTCTTGCTGCTGACACATCAGCTCAGAGCCCATTGTTTCGCTGGTGAAATCAAGATTGTTTTTCTCCCTGTATCACTTTAAAGCAATGTAAACTCTGAGAAGTCTATATATAGCAAGAAAAGTATTATTGGAGTTTGGGAGAAAGCCAAGTATTGTGTTTGAACAGCTTTAATCACCCAGTGACTTTATGTTTGATGTAGATAAATGTTGTAAGTACACGTAGTAAAAGTAGATGAATTAATAACTTCAGTTCTTTCCAGATCTTGCTCTACAACTTAATGCACATGTAAGAGGTGGAAATTGATCCCCCTTATGCCTTTTTTTTAATGAATCTGGATTAAGTTGGGCAACCTTGGTTTTTTTCTGCTTGAGATACAAATAGCATTATTCTTCTATCCTGACTTTGGTGAGGTGCTTTTTTTCTTTCAGGAGGAATTGTTTTTTTCTTTTGAATCTCCATCCCATTGTTCAGCTTGAAACAATGGAGAGGAAGAGAATCAGTGCATTTGTATCAAATTTTAGACCACTTACACCAGTGCTGTGACTGAAGCAAAATAGGGAGATGAAATTCTAGGGTTTTTTTCTAGCAGGTTTTTGGCTAGCATCTTTTTGGGCTGTTTAATGACAAGGAAGAGGATTTAAGCTCTAACTTAAAAGCAGGATTAGGTTTGCCTTGTCCTTTTTCTGTGGAAACTCAGATGAAAACACACTTCATCTTGTTTTTAAGATGTTTTAGAGAGATTAAATAGTTTTTGTTAGTGGAATCTTATTTTTTATATGTAGTGGTATCGATGGCCTTTATCCCCACTGGTGTCCTGTGGTTTTGGTAGCCAGTATATAGAATTTTATCACATTAGAATGCCCCGATGCACTGGGAATTTATAAGATATTTACTTTGAGATTTTTTTTCATTGACCCAGATAAGGAGGGCATTTAGGGTTTGTTGTGCTGAACAGAAAGTGTAGTTTGGTTGTGTCCTGTCATTTTTTCTATGGCCTGTATAGCTGCTGAGTAGGACACTCACGGACATGCCTATGATGTCCTGGTTGCATGTTTACTTTGAGGTTTAGGTGTTTTTCTTTGAAAATATGAGTAGAATGGGACAGAGCTCTGCCTGCAAAGCAAGTTCATGTAACTTGTGTGGGAAGAAAAACTACTGTTTTGTCAGAAGCATCTCATTCCTGATGGGATTGTATGTGAGCTCAAAACAGAATATATAGACCATTCCTCGGGGGGATTACGATTGTCATGAGACTGTCATTGTATTATTAATTAAGCAGCCTTATCTGCTTGAATGAGCTGTAGGACATTTATCTTCATTAAGCTGATGAGAATCCAGTGCAGTAAATTAGATATCAAAGGAGCTCAGTCTTGCTGCCTTTGCCGTCTCCTCCTCACCCATTTTTTTTTGCTAAGCAATATTAAAATAGTGCTGGGGAAATCATTTACCTGCAATAAAGAGACATATTTCTGGGTTTGGTGTGGTCCTAAATGGAAGGAAAAAAAGGGAGACATTTACAGAACTAAGCCTGCTTTTGAAGTTCTGAAATGAAAACCAAGTTTAAAATAATCTGTGTGCATTAATGAGCTTGGAGTGCTGTGGTAGAGGGGTTTGTGCTAAGCACTGTTCAAGCACCAAGTGAGAAGTTGATGCCAGCTGAGAATCTCACAAGTGAAGCAGCCTTACAAGAGGTGAGAAAGATCAAGTTTCAGTAAAGAAATTAAGAGCCCTTGTCCAGGATCCTATTGGTCCTCAGTGGCAGTAAGCCATTCTTTTTTTGGAGGACTTCTCCAGGTGACACAGCACACACACATCTTGTTTATGATCTCTTTTTCCTGACAAACACTAACCAGTGGTACCTCTCTATCCCTGCTCATACTCAGGAAATAACCTTTTAAGTGTCAGAAGAACAACAGCTGTATCTGTGCATCCTCTGAGACTGCTTATGTGGTGGGAAGAATAGGATATATTTTGTGTTATTGATAGTATTAAAAAGGTAACATGTTCGAGATAATCATCTCTGTAGAAAAAAGCCTTCAGGTGTGTGTACAAGGAAGAAGTTTCCCATCTGTTTTCCAAAACTTGATGTGCAGCTTGTTAATTAAACTATAGAAATCCAGAAAACAGGTTTGGCTGTTTCTTGTGTCTTACTTTATTCCTGTCTTGCAAAAACTTCTTGACTCTTGTCTGTGGAACATGGGCATGTGGATCACTCACCTGTCACAGAGGCTTATGCTTGGAATTGTAATAGGGGGTTGTCAAATACATTGACACTTCCATATCCTTAGCTGCTGTCTTGTGAAAGGAATAATTTTTTTAAATTTTTTTTTTTGGGTCATAAGTGATGGTAACTTTTTCAACTGTTTCCTCCTTCCCCAATGAGCAAGTGCTCCTGTGTGATGGTCTGTAATGGGTTTGTTTCCCCACAGCAGTTCTAACTTGACAGAACAATTGTTTGTGATGTTTCCAAGTGGCAGAAAACAAGTCAAATTATAAGTGAATCTGATTAGATGACTTAATAGCAACGAAATAGCAGTATCTCATAACTTTGCATAATTAGAAATCATAGTGCATAGTAACAGTGTTACTTCCATTGATTGTTCTGTTTTCTTTGATCTTATTAGAATTACAGTTGTAAGTACCACAGAAGAAAATACTGTGATACCTGGAAAGTCAAAATCTGTTGAACAGTGGAAATAAAGCTAAATTATCTTATTCTAACTAAAACTCTAACTAAAATTTAACTCTTCTTGGTGGTTATTTACCAGTGGAAGAGTTGGGGGTGTGTAACTGTTTAATTTAGTCTAATAGAGAGAGAGAGCACTGGGACCAGAAAGTATAGGTAGTTCTTGTGTTTAATCTGCATATTAGAGTAGGAATAAATAGTGTAGGCTCAATTGGTGTATTCCTTGATTACTTTCCTTCAAATCCATGTCATGTGTTTTAAAAAAACAAATCATTATTCTTTCTTCTCTAGGTCACCTTTACAAAGAGGAAGTTTGGATTAATGAAGAAGGCCTATGAGTTGAGTGTGCTCTGTGACTGTGAAATAGCACTCATCATTTTTAACAGCTCTAACAAACTCTTTCAGTATGCCAGCACTGACATGGACAAAGTTCTACTAAAATACACAGAATACAACGAGCCCCATGAAAGCAGAACCAACTCAGATATCGTTGAGGTAACAATTTGAAAAGACACGTCAGTCTTCTTATCTCCTTAATATTTAAAATATAGAGCAACGTAGAGTATTTTAAGACATTTTAACCAAATGTTTTAAAGTTATTTAATACCGTGTTACAAAATGTAAACTACTGCTTTTAGTCTGGTTTCTCTAAGGGAATAACTTTACAGCCATGTTGTTTTCCCATCTGCCCTCCACCCCCTGCCAGTTTCTGGGAAGCATGTTTGATTTAAATCACATTTGGCAATGGAAATAGAGGTGTGAAAAATTGTTGTTTTTCTAGGGAAGGAGGGGGAGAAATGTTCAGGGTTTTAATGGGGAGAAAAAATCGACTGAGTGGGAGAGGAAGGTCAAAAGAGTGCCCTCAGCCGAACAGACAATTAGAGTTGGCCCTTTTTCTTCTCTGAGGTAGTAGCCACTTTACCAGTCATATCTTGAACATGGATCAAATCAGCCACTGCCTCTGCTGCCCGTTGTTCAGCCAAAAAAAAAAAAAAAAAAAAAAGCCAAAAAAAGAGAATCTGTGGAATAAACAAACTTAATTAAATTTGTTGTCCAGTGACTGTCAATTAAAATAGTAGCAGAATGACTGCAGTTTCTGCAGTAATAGAATAACATGAATATATTTACTCCAAGGTATTGGTTTCATCTACTTTTATAATGCTTGAGCTTTAAATAGAAACTCTTTTCAGTACATAATTTCTAAATTAGGTGCAGTAGAATTCAAGGATTTTCTTGGCAATTGGAGCCTTGATGTACTGTAACTGCAGTTCAGAGCATGTCTCCAGTAGTCCTGTAAATAGACCAAAACAGGTGGCTGACTTAAGGGTTTAATTTAAATTCTGAAGTTGTCTTCTGAACAAATGCCTTGCTTTTTAGGAATGATTTCAGAATAATGATTAGCCTTGAATAGCTGAAGAGCCTATTGCCAAAGGGATCAGAGTACAGGGATGGTACTAGCTGATCTTGTACATGAGTCTGCAAGCAAAAAATCAGATTGACAAAACTGAGATACGGACAAATGCTTTATATTTCTTTCTGAGAAGATTCTCTGCTAATTTGTCAACTGTCTTTTATGATCAGAAAAAAACCCTCCCCAACTTCTGTCTTCAGCATTGGGTTCTAAAGGGAGGGATAATGCAAGCCATGAAGAGTTGAAGGCTTAGTCACTGGATTAGCATAAATAAGGGATAGCCGCTGGAGAGGAAGGGAAAACCTAATTCCTGCAGAATGAGCTTTTGATTGTGACAGACGTGAATTTGAGACAGGGATGAAAGTTCAGCTGGGTTTTGTTCTGCATGCAGGGCCTCTTTGTGTTGTGACTCATGGTAATGGTGCCTCTTCACATCACGAGGACTAAGGACCTCTTCCAGAATAATTCTCTGCAAGGCTGCTTTATTTGGGTTCTTCTTTTTGGTGGGGTTTTTTGACCAGGGTCAAGTGTTTCACCCCTGACAAGTACATTAAAAGTGTACTTAGTACCCAAGGGCAGATGTGCTCTGAGGGAGCACGCAAGGACCCATCTGCAGATTCTTTCTAATTTTCCTTTCTGGGTTTACTCTTTTATACTAGTGTGGGATTTGGGACTTTATTCCCTTTTTTCAAATACAGTGTAATTTAGGAATGCATCTTCCTATCCCTTCAGATTAGCCCTGTGTGCTCTTTAGTCTGGTTGTGAAATATTTTCAAGTTTTTTCTTTCTGGATTGATGGGTGCTTGGAGTGTGATAGATGTTTAGTTACATCACCAGCGTTTTGGAAACATGCAGAAACAACAATGTAAAATAGCTTCTCTTTTTTGTAAATACACTGAAATTCTATTTTAACAAATGAAAATTACTTAAAAAGAAAGCCTAAAATCTGTCAAATTCATACTAAACTGAATTATAATAAGTAATTCCATTTTATGGAGTTATACCTAATGTATAGATCTTAGTTTAGTAATTCACTTACCTCCTTGAATGTGATAAATGACATTTATTGTGACATAGGCTCACCATGGAACTATTCTGGACCCACTGTGGTCCTGATCTGCATGACAGGAGGGTGGGTTTTCCTGTGCTAGAAGGAAAGGTAGTTCCACACAGCTCAGAAGCTGGATAAGGGAGGGAGCAAATCTGCTGGTACTTATTTTCAGTACTGCGTAGATGGCAATGTTGTAAATTATTAAGTGAAATCGATGAGACATCTTCCCCTTGTAGTTGTCTCCTGCTCGGTTTTGGCATAGGAATTGCTTTTATATGCCCAGAGCTTGGTGTCTTCTGTTGCTGCTGGAATGTTTGTGAAAACATAGTGGGAGGAAGAGCACTGGCATCTTAAATGAATATTAGAATTTTTTTTTGATGCATGCACTTAGGTCTTTCACTGAACATGTTATTGTAGATGGGAATGATCTGTTGCTGTCCTATACCTATTCTTTTATGAGGTTACTGGAGTGTAAGGTAGTGCTCTTGTACAGCATAGGTGGACCACATAGAGATATTGAAAAGAGTGACATTTTTATTCAGTGTGTGCTTTAAATTCTTGAAATACCGGGATCATGTATTTAGTTTTACAAACCCATAATGGCACAGTTGCAGATTGTTACACTGAAGTGCTGTCTATGATTTGAAGGACTTGCTGTAGGTGTTAAAGCATTTGATGCTTTAGTGTTCATGGACTTCTTTTCTGTAACAGATTATTCTTGACAAGTAATTATTTTTCCTGAAGAAAGAAGTACTTCTGCAGAGTAAAATGGGAAGAATTTCAGGTTTTATCAGAATTCTGTATCCATATGGTCAACAAAATGTTTTAACATGTAAACGACAATTTGAGACCTTGAGCATTGTTTTTAAATCCAAAGGAAAAGAAGGAGATGAACAGGCACTTGTATATTTTCTTTAGTGCAGGATGTTAAGATTATTGCAGGTTATTTACAAGGTATCGCTTCCATTTTGGGTCCTTCTGCCCCTCAAGAAGGCCTCAGAAAGCAGCAGTTGCACAGTTGTTCCCTCTCTTCTGGCCTCACTTCTCGTGGGAGTCAAGGGCTGAAGATGGCTTTTCTTGCCTGTTTAGCTCAGCTTTTCATTTCTTTTCCATGTTTCGATTTTCCTTGACTGATACGGTAAAACAGTGTTTATTTCACCTACACTTGGCCATGGTGGGTTTTGCGTGTTCCTCATCTCACCTCATCAGACTGAGGTGATTTGATTTTTAGGAGCCTGTGTAAAATGTGACCTACTTTCCCAGTTGGCATCTGTGCCCAGGAGAATTCTGGGTGTGTGTCAGTTAATGAGCCTCTCCTGTGCTCTGTAGTTTAATGCTGTTTTCAGTGTAGTGTAATGTGCTGAATAAGGCTTAGGTTATACCCCAGATATTGACAGCTGTCCTTGAAACAGGTAATGATCTGTAATAAAAATTGTAACTAGAAAGTACAAAGAAATCTCTCTTAAACTATGGCACATAATTATTGCAATCATCCTCATTCTTGTGGAAGGACTGCTCTGGTGTAAATTCCAGCAAGTGATTTGGATGTTTATATTAAGTATTTTACCATGGGGTTTGCTGACTCTAATGGGGAGTAACGTTTGTGATGGTTTGGTGCGAGAGTGGTTTTGTCAGAATTCAGACAAAGCAGGTAAATGACCCTGCTGCTGCTTTCAGCAGGGTCAACAAGCCAGTTTAATCTTCTGCTGTAATCAGCTGCTTTCTTGCACTAAAATACATTTCATCTCTGCGTTTTCACAAAATTTTAATAAAGAGCTGTTACAGGAGCAGTGCACATTCCTTAATCAGGAACATCTCTGGGATCAGAGATGGGATTGTTGGCTCCTGGCTCCGAGTGAGCACGGAGAGCTCAGCTGCACGTGGAGAGCCTGCAGCAGGAAGAAGCAGATGCATCTCCCCAGCCAGATGGAGCATATGCCAAGAGACAAGTGTAGCAGTGTGGGGAGCATAAACAGAAAAGTTGGTGTTGAAACACTGTGTTTATAAACCAAAAGCTCTCTGGTTTTGTTTTTTATCCAGCTTTCTCCACCTCCCAACATTGCTTCTTTTCCAGGCTGGGAATAACCAATGTGTATTTTGAACTGTTGTTGGTGTGTAGTAGTTTGTTTTGGTAGCACTTGAATTGGTTCATTGCTTCCTTTTTTTTCAATTTGGGTTGACTTCATATGAAAATGAAGATCTGGGAATCGTATCTAAATATATACTTGGATGCACACATACAAATTAGATGAGAATGACCTTCGGTTAATTGATCTTATTTCCTTCCTTGGTGGATACCTGGTTTATCTGATCTAGATAAGGACTTGAAAAGCAATTTGGGCTTCCATATTTTGCTATTCAAAGCTAAAAAGTAAGATGGTGGAAACTGGGTCAAATTCTTAAAAATATTTATTTCTTTGAGATGTTTTATAAGACAAGGTACATCGTAAGCTTTTAGATTTATTTTTAAGAGGAAAATGCCCTGCAACCAAGAAAATGGAAATTGATGCTAAATGTAGGTGACTAAAATCTCCAAATTTATGTGAAATATCAGCACAGCTTTACAGAACTGCGAGGCAGCACATGCTGATGGTTAAATGCACACTGGAGACTG
>NW_008236184.1:7665216-7668253 GCF_000691975.1 Corvus brachyrhynchos | reverse complement strand
TGATAGATGGAGAACTGCCAGAAGTGGGCAAGACCTGGGGGACTAAAGAAAGACAAAGCAAAAATCTTTGGGCTGATAGAACAGCATGTATTGGTTGTATTATTATGTATTTTTGTACTTCAAACTGCTTCATTTGATCTCCAAACACTGTGGGAATAAGTGGTACACATTTAAAAAGAAGGAAGAAGCTTAAAAATTATTTTAGTAGACCAAGAAGACTTGGTAATCTGCCCATGATGCTGAGAAAATATAGGCATTATCGGGCTTGATTTGCTAAATGATTATGTAAATGTAATTATACTGCATATAACATTTCAAATAATTTGAGATGGCACACAAATACCTTTGAGACATTTTAACGAGGTGATCGAGGAGGATTTATGTATGGTTAAGGACTAAAATTTTCTTTTAGCTTACCTTAAAAAGAGGGAAAGTGCTTGAAAACTGAAGTGGTCTGGAATGAGTCATCAAAAGCTTTTATATATATATGTATACACACACATATTTTTATGTATCTGTGTATAGTGGTTTGAATCTTATTCTTTTTCTAGTAGAAGTGTTTGCTGTGAACCTGACTTACAAACAGGTTATACCTTGGAGTTTCAGTTCCCACTCATGATTTAGGAAGAAACAACTACCTTGAAAAATTTAAAATGTGATCAAGGTAGCAAACACTTATTTTCAATATAGTGACAGAAGACAACAGTATTTTGTGCTGAACAGAACAGTTGCCACTCACGATGGTGTCTTTGTTTCTTCTCTCCCCTCCTCTTTTCTTTTTAGTTTGGGAGATTAAATTCAACACTTAATCCCCACAGTATTTTTTTGAGCTCTTTACTGTTATTAATTTTTCCATATTTTGCATTTGGTAATACTGTTTTACTTTACAATATTCTTTTAATTCTTTGGCGGTGCCGAAATAGCTTTGGACATACTGATGACTAATGTGCCTCTTTATTTATTTATTTCAAAATGACAGTTTATTGGTGACTTTAAGCAAGCTGACAATGCTGGCAAAAAGTTTTTGTTCCTAGTTAATGTTGTTTTGCATTCCTTCGTTGCTGATATATAAAGAATTTCCAGAAGTAGGATAGACTTTCTTGGTTTTGTTTTTGGAGCAGTTTTGGTTTGCCTTAAAATAATCTAAAGCTGTACTTCCCTTGTATCTGAAGCAGTGAATAAATTTAGTGTTTTAGGGTTAAGAATACATTATTTCTTCTGCCTCTTAGAACAGCGCTTTAAATTTACCATGCTCTGCTGGTGTTCTGAATTTTGATGAATTCCAGATTTAGTCTCTACTTAAAGCATGTAGATATCTGAAGTTTGTCTAGAATGCATCTTTTTATAGAAGTTTCTGAAGTTTGCTAATAATGACTCTACTTGGCTGCTGTATTGCCAGCAGTGATTTTATGTAGCTGCAGTTCAGGGTGCTCTCTGTCCTACGCCAGCCCTGTCACAGTTACACCAGTGACATGACTCTAAAGCTGTGAACTGAAATTTGCTGTGATGTTCTCATTTTTTAATAAACTACCAGAAAAAGCTGATCACTGAGCAGTGAATGACAGCTGACTTGGCTGTGCATCATTACAATCTCAGACTGGATCGGATGCTCCTCTGGAGGCTGTGCTGCTGGGAGGGCCAGAATCCTAAAATCATGTCAAATACTAGTAGAGAGATTCTGTGTGCTCTGTCTACCAAAAATCTCTACAGAATCGGCCATACAATAGGCAGGGACTGGATTCTTCTCTGTCTGAAACTTGGTTTTATTTCCCAGCTGTGCAAGTGGTGTTTTTCCAACTGATTCTGCACTGTGTTTGGAGAATGTCTTTATTTTTTTATATTTCCAGGACAGACACACAACGTCCAGTTCTCACACCCACTGCTCGGGAAACGCTTGTCAAAGATTCATTTCTGGGTTTAGCTGTTCTGGGGATGTTGTGTTAAGTAGGATTGAAAACTGACTCCAAGAAAATCTGTAACAGCTCATTGCTTGTTAGTGCTGGAGTTCATGCAGGCAATCACACAAAGACATAATTATTGTATGAACAAGTTCTTCAAGCTGTGCTGGTCTCGTGTATTCTGCAGCCCTTGTGTTGCTGCAGAATTTGGTGCTTTTGAAATTCTGTAGTGACAGAAAAGTGTATTTTTACTTTGCAATTTCAAAGCGAGGACCGTGGCATCTGTTAATCAAGAGAGAGTGACTTTACACAAGCTGTGCATGGAAAGAATAGACCCAGAACAAAGCATCTCCTGCAACTACAGGAAGATAAAGGACTGTTCTTTCTGTGATAGGTTTGATGTGAGTGGAGGCTTAATGTAATCCTAGCTTTTGACTTCAGGCTCGTGCGTTTGGTTGTGTCTTCTGCCAGGGATTAACCACCTTGCAGGAGGGACAGCAGCAGTGCTGCTTCTTGATCATCGCTGTTCCTCAGCCACTGTTCCAGCATGAACTGGCCAAAGGAGGGGAGGGTCATCTCCAGTGCTTCACTGCTTCCTGCCTTTTGGACCTCAGCATGTTTACAGTTTTTAATATGAGGCTTTTAAATAATCTTAATGTTTGGGCCTTGAGCTGATGGTGCTTCTGCAGCAGAAGGCTCAGGGAGTCTGTTGTTTGTTTATTGCCAGGGTTTTACTGCAGGTGGTGTGGCCCATCGGGGCTGTAACACTCAGCACTGACCTGAACACTTCAGGTGGTAATTGCTACTGGAATGGTTTGGGGAGTAACTGCACCTGAAGAAAGAAAATATTGATGGTGGTAGTTCTTGTGGTACAGACCTTTGAATAGCCTACAGCACATAACATGTGACTCTCATGTGCTCTGTGACATGTGACACGCTACATGTGACATATGGTTCTTCACAATAGTTGTAAAGGAGTACACATCCAGTGCATTCTGTGACTTCCCAGGGATAGTACATCTTACTCCTGTCATATCAGTGATGTGACATTTCATATGGAAGCACAGTAATTCACAGCGTAGACTATGGAATGCTAGGCAAGTTAGTTAAATTGGCAGTAGTGTGAATTTTTACTCAAA
>NW_008236184.1:7661848-7665179 GCF_000691975.1 Corvus brachyrhynchos | reverse complement strand
TGAATAATATATTTTTATTAAAATCTCTCAGATATTTTGGGAATGTTGTAAAGATTTTTTAGATCAAAGCTGTTACACACTGTCCCACTGAGCACTCTTCTATATAAACTGATACCATTTAAAGCCCTGCTCTTTCCTGCAAATAACTTAAAATTCAGTACTTGCTTATTACAGTAACTTTTTAAAAAGAAAAAAACCTCAAGCATTCCAGAGCCAGTCTTCATCCATTGTTGACATGAATTACACAATAAAGCTTACTCAATTTCACTGTCCCTGATTCCTGTACAGCCTTTTCTCTCTACCTCTCCAAGTCCTACCTTTGATTTCCCACCCCCTTTTCACATTAAGTCAGGACAGTCTTCAAAGAGGCGCTTTGGCTTTTGAATAACTTGAACTAAAGGGAGGCTGTGCAGGAAAAAAACACATTAAGTGTATTCCATTGACACACAGCTGAGAAGTTCTGTATTTGAAACATGAATTGTGACTTCATTAGAGCTTTGTCTTGAAGTTCTACATCCTCATTATTTCAGTTCAGTAAAAATAGGGATGTAATTGCTTGTACCCTGTTTCCTTCTTTTTGGGGAGGCTCTCTGCCTCCTGTTGTACACACTGATCTCAGCTGGTGTTTTCAGATACCTGCTTTCTGTTGTCTTATTCAACTTGCTTATTTTTGGGGTGTTTTCTGGTGAGACAAGATGGCAGTCCCATAGAAATATTAAAGGTATTAGAGCTTGTTCTGGGAGATGTAGCCAGTTCCCTTAATCTTACATATGAGTAGTATTTTAATAAGAGCATAAATCCATGGAATCTACTAAACATTTTCTTTGGGAATGGTTGCAATTTGTGTTATAATTAGTGTTTTGGTACCACTAAGTTATCTTGAGTACCAAGACACTGAAATAGTTCTGTTATCCTTTCCAATTTTAAAGCTGTAAAGAACTATTCAGGACAAGAAATATTTATAATTGCAACAGCACATGGGCAGGTAGACCTAAAGAATCCCATTCCTTTTATTAAATGAATTCTAATTGGAGTTAAGCCATTTTTTTTCTTGGCAAACTATGAGTAGGAGATAATATTTTTCCTAAAGAACTTCTAAAAGATTATGAAGGATATTATGCAGATGGATTGCTGCACTTGGAAACTTTTCATGTTCCATATGGCTTATCTGCAGTGCACTGTTGCTGAAAGGAGGTCTTCAGTTGGCTACTGCTGCTGCTGATTTATGATTTAACCATTGCAAGTGCATGAAGATCTATATTTGGGAGGCTGTGTTTGTACATCTGTATGTTGTTGTTTGGGTAAGGACTGAAAAAAGCGTTTATGTACCATAAAAAATCTCTTTGAATGTTCTAACATAGAACTGTGTGTTTTGCTCCATTTTACCATTAATTTTGTTCGTTTGCAAATTTAGAAAGGACTATAAAATACATTTAATTTATGTGCTAAGGAATAATTTTTGCTTCTTGAAGGTGAATATCAGTCTATTTTGTCTTTGTTTTTTAATAAAAAGATTGAGAAAGATCGAGTTAAACTGGCACTTTTAGTAGTCTTTAATGGGAAAATCTATTTGATGGTTTTTTTCTATAAAACAGGTAAAATGCAAACCTGTGATACAAAACTCAGTGATATGCAAACTCAGTGATACAAAGTTTAGTAATCTACTGAGTTGGATAGAAAGTGAAACAAAGACAAATGCATCAAATATCGGACTTTGAAAGCTTGACTAAGGTGTCGCTGTGGAAACAGCATTATCATTGCTAAGAGATTACTAATCATTTTAAGTCTCAAGGAGTTCATTTAGGACCAAGCAATCCAGCTTGTTTGTAGGTCAGCAACTGCTTTACAAAGTCCGCAGTACACAGATAGTGTTTCTCTAAAATCACAAATACAAGCATGCAGCTGCCTTTGCCGTACCTTCTAGTCCAGAGCTGGGTAATATTCTGGGGGTGAAGAGTGGATTTTATAGCCCATAAAGTTCTAATTCTTTAGTAATTGCTTGTGGTTATCTACTTAAAATAATGTTTCACAGCAAAGATGCTTCAGGCTAGAATTTAAGCTTCATGCCATATCAAGTCTAAAAACCTTTTGTATGTGTTATTTTATATAAATGAGAGTTTGAATCCTGAGTGCCATCTTTATCATATCTGGGAGGAATTTGACAGCTAGCTTTCATGTTTGGCAAGCCAGGGATACATGTTAAAATTTGCCAGATACTGGAAGTGCTCCAACATTTGAAACAAGACGGTGTCTTTTCTTAGAGTGGTTTATAGCAGGGACACTGATAAAATTTCAAATCATGAACAATTTCCATCTGTAAATGCTGAATACCTTTGCCTAAAACTGAACACACAGCATTGCTTAAATGGCTCTTCTTTTTCTTTGTATTTATAGATAGTGGGAGGCAGGGTTATAAGTTTTTTATTTGTAAAACCCTGGAATAAGTAATTAATCCTAAACCTCCTTTTCATTTTTTTTTCCATAGGAAACTATAATATTTGGCCAAGAAATATAATAACTGTAGCAAACTTTGAGTACTGCACTCAGAATTTTTCATGTCCATATATTTTTGCATAATGTCAATTATTTACTTTTTAAATATCACTACTAACTGAGCACAAGTATGGAAAATATTATTTAAGTAAGCTGAAAGTAGAGTATGTCAATAGTTCAGATTTTCTTTAGCATGCAGTATTGTAGTTGGGGAACCTGCCAGAAAGACTGGGAAGGTCTTGTTCTTTAAGAAGTTAAGCTCTCCAAGTTGCTTAGCTCATGGAAATGTCTGTCATAATCTAATTTGGCCTCCTGTGCATTTCAGGGAAGTTTTGAAAGCTGGGCACCACTCCTTCCCTGAGCTGGTTGGGGATGGATGTGTTTGTGGCTATAATTAGAACGTGAAATTTGAACTGATAGCGTGGCAAAATGTAATTGAAAATGTGTCAGGGATACTGAAAGGAGTAGTATTAGGGCTAAATGTAAGTAGCCTCCCAACTCAAAGGACAGGAAAACAGCTTCATACGGAAATTTGCAGATGCTTCAGTGGTTGAAGTTGAGAATATTAAGAGAGCCTGATGAAAATACGTCAAGTTTGTAAACATCACAAAGAACAATACACTACATCTGTCTGTGGAAAAAGAAATTTCAGCCTACAGAAATAATGTTGATGAGCTTAAATAGATAAAACCACCGCTACTGAGTTGAATTATCTGTTTTTTCTTTGGCTGTTCTCTTTTGATGTTTATGCTGCACTTGGGATTCACTCCTGCTTGGATTTTAGACAGTGGTAAATTCGTGTACCTGGCACTGTGGGGTCAAGCTCTGACTCTGCAGA
>NW_008236184.1:7658754-7661816 GCF_000691975.1 Corvus brachyrhynchos | reverse complement strand
GATGGTGCTTCTGTAGCCAAACTGACCCGAAGGAAGTTCAAAAACTAAAATTAGCTTTTGGTGACTAAGAATACTCCTCGGGTACTTGAATATATTTTATACATAATAAGGGAGACATAACGTATCTAAAAGATGAGACACTTTACTGTTTTTCAGGCTGATGAAAGTGGAATATTTTGTGTTACAAAAGAAGAGAAAACCAGCCTGGTTTTAGGCTCAACTTCTTGGCAGTAATATGTATCAGGAAGCAAATAATAAAACAGTTGTCTTGTTTTTAGGACATTTTGCTGCATGTACAGCCCATGGTGATACATGTGGTCTTTGCCTGTTGCGGGGAGGGAGCTGAGCTGCAGTGAAGGAATATGCCCTGTTTTGTCTCACTGATCTTTTATGTATTAAGAATGAAAACCGGGTGGGAATCTGGTGCTGTGACTGTTTTATTTGTCCTTCATTCTGTGACTATGTCAGAAAAAAAAGGTGTGGCTTTTCATGTAGGATGTGATTATCAGTGGTGGCTGAGGCTGAGGTTTGCTGCTGCTAGCAAGGCCGGGCCAGCCCTTCTGCCTCCTTGCTATCTGTGGTGCTCAGCCCCTACATTGGCAACCCACTTGTTCCTGCTACAACTGAATATAATCCCAGCAAGAATAAGTTAAAGAATGGACAAGGAGAATTTTTTTTCATTTTAGTAAGAAAAAAATACTCTCCACTATTGCATGGTATCTGTAGAGCATCTGGAAACTTTAATTGTTTATCCTTTTGACGTGCATGGTGTAGGTGCCTACCAGAGCAGCAGTAATACCTAGCAGTACTAGTAGGGCTTTTCCATTACTTCAAGCCTGAGGAATATTTACACTTTAAAAAAATTCTGATATTTAAAACATACTTCCTCCAAATTTGTGCTGCTTCGCAGCTTTTCTGTGCTCTAATTGCAAGAGCAGAAGCAGCACTAACCACAGGATTTAAGTGAAAGGTTTGCCTTTTCCAAGGGAAATCACTTTTCATTTCAGTCTTAGTCAAATTTGGACATGGTTTTCCCAATGATTTGGGATGAAATACCAACAAAAATCCTCTCTGGCCAGCTCCAATAGTAAGTGCAAAAATAGAGCTGTTAACATGATACATGGTAGCTTTGACAGCAACAACCATTTCCTTTTTGTGTAATATTACAAGAAACCCAACACTGAATGTTCTGAGTGACCTGACACTTTTTTACACTTCATAACACTTTTTACACGAGGTCATCCTACATTCTTGTTTTAAGGCAGAAAAATGCCATTTCCTGATGTGACAATGAACATAATCAAGTTCTTTACAGTTCTGCCAGGGCTGGTAAGGAGCCCAGATCACAATATCAGAAGTCTTGGCTTTTTAACCAAATTCACTGATCAGAGCACAAAACACACTGATTGTGCTCTTTAATCATTAGCAACATGTCCTTTTGGAGTGGGATATAAAGCCCAGGGTCTTCATGGGCTGAAGGCCAGTTGGGGTTGTCTCTTCATCCCTGGAAGCAGTGACCCATCTGTGTTTATTGGTTCAGAGTTCCTCGTTCCCAGAGCTGCCCTTGAGCAGTGTCTGGAGCCCCTGGGAGCCATGTGGGAGCAGCTCTGCAGCAGGGCTGGAGCAAGCCTGGAGAAGGTGACTTGATCTCATGCTGTGGGGGCTCAGCAGGCTTCAGGCTCCTGCATTTCATGTGTCTCTGTTGGATTTTGTGGAAGGAAGCTTGTACTAGGATAATTACACTGAGATGGTTGAATATCATCTTTGCTTCCTCAAGGATCAAACAATAAATGACTTTATTGTGTTTTTATACTCTTTGGTATCTGTATCATCGGTTTCAGTAAAATTTATATTGAATTGTAGAGAGAAGCCAATTATTCCTTTCTGTTGTTGTTTTGCAAGAAGCCCTTCTTCTGTTCCTTAGATGCTTCTTGCCAAGGCATGATTCTTTTCTTAAATTAGCAAAATGCAGTGCAATTAAAAACTACTTTGCATATGTGTGGGGAAGTTCAGGAAAATATTGGGGCTCTTGTACCATGTGCTTGACTGCAATGTTTAAACCCATCATAGCTGGTCCAGCTGTTCTCATACAATGTTTTCTAAGCTCTGCCATTCAAGTTAAAATAAATCAGTACTAAACTAATAGTGGAACAGAAGCAGTTTAAAGCTCCTGGGTCATTCTGCAATATCAGGATGACCAGAGCTGTCTGGAATACTTGTGTAGTGACTTTGTGTTCATTCTTCTAAAAAAAGATTTCACACCTGCATTGGTTCCTTGTATATGTTTAGCATTATTTTCTGAGTAAAACCAGTACTTTTCTCTCATCAGTTAGTTAGTGCAGTCTGAGATCAAAGCTGTTAGTTACAGCTTAGTTAGTGGGGCACAATCTTAGTTACTGGGGCACAATACAGTGCATTGGCAAACATGTTGGAACAATTTCCAGTAATTTTGGCTGAGTCTTAGAGGAAGTGGAAAGTAACACAGATTTACTGAGAGGGCTACACACTCCCTTACATGATCTGGAAACCAAGACTTCACACTAGAAGGTAATTGCAGTGAGCATCCAATAACAAAACCTGAAGTTTAATGTTCTTTTCCCCTCTTGCTGTAGTAAGAAAAAATTATGCCATATATTTACTAGTTTCCACTGCAAAAAACATGATTTTGTTCTAAACAAGCTTGTGTATCGCAGGAGAGAAATAAAACTCTCTTCATGTTACACAAATTACTTGGTATCACCGACTGGCACTTTTTCCTCTGAACAACCTCAGAGTTAATAAAATTTTGATCTCTGTGATAATGTCTTGGAAATAGCTCAGAGAGCCGAGTTATTTACATTATTTGGAGAAATAACAAATTTTAGCACTGGAGAATCTGAAGGGCGGAGTCAGCCCTCGTTTGTGGAGGTTGGGTTTCCTGCATCCCCACGGAGCGATTCCCAGATTCCCGGTAGCCGTGTCCCTCCTTGTTTTCCCTGGAGCAGGGGCCTGTGTCGGTGTCTGGCGGGGCTGGCTCGCGTCGGCTTCGCCTGCCCGTGTGAACAGCTTGCAGCATTCCGTGG
>NW_008236184.1:7655534-7658720 GCF_000691975.1 Corvus brachyrhynchos | reverse complement strand
TTTTACTATTGTGTTACTGGGCACTGATAAAAGTTTGCAGGCTTTTTATGGTCAGGTCCTCAAAGTGGTACTTGGTGTTTCGGTGATAAGGAGGCAGAGCTCTGCCTGTCGGACCCAGCTTTATTATCTGTGACAGGGAACTGTGGCTTAAATCCCTCCACAATGACAGGAACCCCATCTGGAGTGACGGTTTCCAGAGCCTGAAATGGGAGATACTGAGGCATTTTCCTTCCTCATGAGTCAAAGCAGAGTTAACCCCATTGTTAGCAAAAATGACATGCAGTCACTGAGAGGAAGAAGGCATTTTTATATTTAAATCTCTTCCTTTTTGTTTAACTTGGAGGATAATTTTCAGACCATTCTGGGGGGATGAACTGGCAGCATTACACTTAAAAGCTTTCCCTGGATCGCTTTAGACTATTGAAAGGAGCTCTAACAAAACTCCCTTGCTGCAAGACTTCAGTTCCTTCAGCATGTTTATCACAGGAGCTGGACTCTGTGTGTGCATGTTTTGCAAGCCCTTTCTTTGCAGAGCCTCAGTGCAGCTCTGTAATCGTGTCCTGGGCACTGCGTGCTGAGGCCGAGTGCTGCATAAAGACATTTGGGTTCTATTTCCAGAGTGCCGTGGGCTGCAGGGGTTAAGTGTAATCCAGCTTATACAGTGTTAACATTTTCCCTGCTGATATCAAAGTGTAGCAGGCTGGCAGGCTGACTTGTTAGGAAGGGCTGGGAGAGGGATAACAGGCTCCGACCTTGAGAGACAGAGCAGCCGGCCCTTGTATGGCCAAGTCCATATACGTGTCCAGCTGATTGGTTGGAGGAGCGGGATCGGAGCTGTGACAGGTGCTGGAGGAGTCTACACCTGTTTTCCCCATCTGCTGATCTAGTGATTACATTTTTGTGGGAGTTCCAGATACTGTGTGGGATACACGGAGCAAGCCAGGAAACTTGAGAAGGAATTGCAGCTTATGGTGAACTGTGATATTAAAGAATTTCAGGCAGTGAATTGGATTTTCAAGTCCTGCTTTAAAACTGCAATAGAAATAAGCAGGATTTTGCATATGTATGAATAGTGAGGAAGTTGTGTGTACTTTTTATTGTACTAAAAATCAGTTGACAGTAAAAAAAATGCTGGTGAATACTATAAGCTAAAATACTTTGTTTTATAAGTCAGAATTTCAGTGCATTATGGAAATTCCTTCTACAGAAAAACATGGGATTTTTTTTTAGTGGTGCTGGAAATGTCAGCTTGCAGATTTCTGATCTTTAGGAGTTTTAATGTGAAATTCATGGAATATTGATAATTTCTGACAAAAAGGAAGTACACAACTCTGTCATGCCTATATAGTCCTACTGCTGCATTATGTACTGATAACGTTTATCTGTTTAAAATCTGCTTTCCTTTTGAAACTTTTTTTTAGAACATTAAAGATTTTTCCACAGGTAATGTTTTAAATACTGTTTTGTTTTAAATTAGAACTTGCAAAGAAAAATTTCTGATTGTGTAATAGGGTGAAAAAGAAAATCAAGAAATACAAATATATCTTGTAATTTGGTCATGAGACCTGTAGTTTCACATCCTTTCTTTAATGCCTGAATTGTAGACAAGCTTGCTTTTTCCCCCCCAGGGGATGTTGATGTGAGCTCTCCATCAGAAAACAGGAAGTAGCTCCATAAAGTTAGTCTAAAGGACTCTGAAAAAGCTTATATTTAGCAAACTAAGTAATTTTAGAGAGGGATTATGTAATTTCTTTTTTGCAGTTCTTGTTATTATGCAGGATGACAGAAGTGCAGGAAGATCCTGCCTTTATCAACTACTGAGATCGAGTGTTGCATATATTAATATCCTGCATTTGTTTAATTGGATCAAACATTTTAGCCACTGTGTTTGTCTAACTGTATGCTTTTTAATATGTGACTATTAAAATTGGGATGCTAAAATGAATTCATTGAAGATCCAGTAAACTGGCTTTTAATTACTGGTGAATACACGAACTCCTTTGCCACAGGCTTGAGTGTTCCTTGTCAGGCGACTTCATTCCATCAGCCAACGTCTAAAAATGATTGTACTTGGAATGCTGGGGAGATGAAGTGGTTGTAGGGGGAAGTTACCTGTGAGATGGCACCTGGATGAACCTTTTCTCTTTGTGTACTTTGCCACTATCTTGAAAGACTGATCCTGTCTGTTGCACAGTGAGTTTTGTCTGTGAAAGTTTGATGTAGGTTCAGGGGCTCTGAATGATTCAGTAGTGTACAAAACTTCTTGGCAAGTTAGTATGATTTGTATGTGAATTTTCCAATTGTATTTCAGACCTTAAGAAAGAAAGGCCTTAATGGTTGTGAGAGCCCTGATGCTGACGATTACTTTGAGCACAGTCCACTATCGGAGGACAGATTCAGCAAACTAAATGAAGATAGTGATTTTATTTTCAAGCGAGGCCCTGTAAGTACTTTTATTTTATCTCTACTTTTTATTTGTTGATCCTTTTTATTAACTTCATTATTTAGGCTCTGAACAAGAAGGAACACAGAGGGTGCGACAGCCCGGACCCTGACACTTCATATGTGCTCACGCCACATACAGAAGAAAAATATAAAAAAATTAATGAAGAGTTTGATAATATGATGCGGAATCATAAAATCGCAGTGAGTACTAAAGTATGGTTTGTGCTTCTCTTACATGCATGAGAATTTTCATGGTGTTTGCTTACCACTGAAAACCACTTCACAGACAAGAGGATGTAATGGCTTGAGAAGGGAAAAACATTTCTGAGGAAAAATGAGATTCTGATATTTGGTCTTGTTAAAATACATTTTATCATAAAGAATCAGAAGATTTATCTCTAGATTTGGTTTTGCACTCACAGTTTTTCCTACCTTTGGAACACAAGATAACATTTAAAAATTTCGGGAGCCCACTGCATTACCTAATCCTACCTAAAATATATTTGCCAAGATAGATTTTCGTTGTGGGATGTAGGATCGTTTATTTACATCTTGTAGGTCTTCATCTGTCTGTTGATCAAGACTTTACAGTATGTGACAAGCAGGCAAATAGAATTGGATTAATTTTGTCATCTAACCAGTAGAATTTATTTTGCTGGAGTCTGGATGTAGAAAGTTATTTAGATATTTAAAACCAAGACTGCTGCACAATGAGGGCCTCAAAAGATTCCTTGTTGCTCC
>NW_008236184.1:7632892-7655454 GCF_000691975.1 Corvus brachyrhynchos | reverse complement strand
GAAAACTGAAAAATATTAGAAAATTTTCTCCCAAGTGCCAATCCAGTGTGCAGCCATAAGTCACTTGGCTCCAGAACTTCAGTTTGGGGATAAAAGGAGTGGAAATATTGCATGTTTTTTGTGGAGGTGTTCATGATGACATTTAATTTCCACCTACAAAACCCTGTTAGTGTTGAGTATTACTAAGTATTTTCTAAGAAAACTAATACAGAGCTTTGCCACAGCCTTTGAATACTTTAAGATGGCAAATCTTGTAGCAATTAAAAGAGATGGACTGGGTGAGTTAATCTGCACGGACCCTGGGGCACTTGAGTAGTGTGTCCAAATGACTTGCTGATATTGGAAATCATTTCATCATTCAGAGCATAAGAGATACCTCCTCTGGGGACTGAACAGCAAACTGACAGTCATGACACCCAGCATCACTTCTGTTAGCACCTTACGCTTGAATAAAGCCGAAATCTTTTGGGTTTTGCTTTGTTTTGAAGATTTTGGTATCCAACACTTTTGTGTTGAGACATCTTCAGGTCTCATCTCTCAGTATGTTACAGCTAAATGGGTTTTTGGTGAAGAGCCTAAATGTTTGTGTGGACATCAGTGTAAATAAAGAAGGCAACATTATTTTTTAGCGGTACAGCTATGTATTTGTAACTTAAATTTGAGCAATTATGTTTCTGTTTCCAGTACTTCTGGGGCTGTATAAGAACACAGCTTCTCTTGTTCTCCTGCACTGATTGCTGTCAAAGGATAGGAATGAGGCAAAGCGTGAAGAATTTGGTCGTAACCAAATGAGCACCATAGATGGGCAGGCAGCCTTTATTGTAAGGTGTGGGGGGAGGCTGTCACTTACTCGTTCTGTATTGAGAAACCTACAGAAAAAATGTTCCAGCTGTTACCTCCTAGCAGTGTGTTCAGCATGCTTCAGGTATTTCCAGTTTAGTTTGAGCTGCTTGACAGCATGCTGTGTAAAAACACCCTGGTTTTGGTAGATACTGTGAAGTTTCAAGTAGTTTCCCCTGAAAACAAGCGCCAGTAGGGCTTGTCATTGGTTAGATACTGTGAATGATTTGCTAGCATTACCTTGTTCTACTTCATTACTTTTTCCTTCCCATCTGTGCCAAAAATTGATGATTATTCTTAGAATGCGTCAGTAGGGGCATTGTTGTTGGCTCTCGTTAGTAAGAGATTTTGTTTCTTGTAGAGAGTATATTCTGCTCTTCTAATTAGTATCGTTACTGTTACATTTCTTGTATTTAACTTTTCGTGCAGAAGTATCATTCTAAGTGATTTTTAAGCTACACATGATGAAATTGCATTTTTTAAAGTATACTTGCTAGGTCATGTGTGTTGGTCATTTGCCTTTGACCTCTTAATCACAACTATCATCTCTCTGTTCTGTCAATAAATACTACTGGGTTTTTACCCTTAAATTGTACTTGTCATGGTTTTGTTTCCAGTAATTATGAGAGTTGTGAAAGAAAATAGTCCCTTTTGTTTCAGAAACCCATCACTGTCAAAGGATAGGAATGAGACAAAGGCCAAAGAAGTTAGTCACGACCAAATGAGTACCATAGATGGCAGGCAGCTCAGCTTTTGGTTCAAAAGCTGTTGAATAACAAACATACATACTACAGAAAAACAGTTGCATTTTAAATAGCGCTGTAAAAACTAGAATTTAAAAAACGAGATTTGCAAAGATGGAGTGGGTATTCAAGCAGGGGTTTGTGGAACCTGAAATGTTTAAATTCAAATTACTGAACTTTGTGACTTTCTAAAGCTCTGTTTATTTTTCTAGTCTGTTGAAAAACAAAGTCTTAGAGATTAGTAGCAATATTTTGACAAAGTTATTACTAGAAAATGTTATTACTAACTTGTTATTTTTTGTGTGATAACTGTTTGTAATGTGCATGTTTATGCTTACATTTTGAAGGTGCAACAATTCATTGATTTGTAGACATGTTTAGCTTGTCATTGTTTTGTAATAATCCAAATTAACGGTTAAATTTGTTGTATTTATGATCTTGTGAATTCATATGAATATTTTCAGTTTTTTCTGTTTGAATGTTACATATTTGAGAAATTTGAATAATTCTTTGGAACTGTAATTATGTGATGTAAAAGAATTTAACACCGTACTTTACCACAAATGGATGTTTTAAAATTGTATGTTTAATAGAGTTTAAAAACTAACAGAATTAACTTTCTTTTAATAAAACCCAACAAACTGATGTAACTGTGGATTTATATAATGTGCTGTTTCTGCAAACACAGTTAATGCTAATGGCATTGTCTTGTTGTTCCTCATCTTCTCTCCTGCAGCCTGGCTTGCCTGCCCAGAACTTCTCCATGTCGGTGACTGTTCCAGTGTCCAATCCCAACACTTTAACCTACAGCAACCCAGGGAGCTCCCTGGTGTCCCCATCCCTGGCTGCCAGCTCCTCGCTCACGGACACGACCATGCTGTCCCCACCCCAGAGCACCCTGCACCGTAACGTGTCCCCCGGGGCCCCACAGAGACCGCCCAGCACCGGCAACGCAGGTGAGCTCTCGCTGCTGCTGCGCCTTCCTTCCACACCCCCGGGCGGTTTTGTATCAGAGCCCACAAAAACCCTCCCAAGTAACGAGTTCTCAGTGGTTTCAGTGCCTTTTCACAGCTTAAGTTTTGACATACAGCATTACACAATACTGTAATGGGGCAAGTGAGTTTAATGCTCTGGATTATTTTGATTAGGTGGAATGCTGGGGACAACTGATCTCTCAGTGCCAAATGGAGCTGGTACCAGTCCAGTGGGTAAGTGCAGTATTGTATCTTTGTTATAAAAAATAGTATTGTGGTTTTAGTTTCTCAGTTATTCAAAAGCAATTTTTAATTTTGACTCTTCTGAAAAAGTGGCTGGGAAAGAAAAAAGGTTGTAATTTTTTTGGCTGCACTGTTATTGTCAAGTTCTATAAATTATTATCAGGCATTTAGCTTTTTACTGCTGTGCCCTTTCCACTTCAGTAATATTTGCCTTTTTTATTTTAGTGGTTTTCAGTAGTAGCATGCTGCTCCTGCTTTTGTGTTTCTCTACAGGTACACATTTACACATTTACAGGTACATTTACACATCTCTACAGGTACACATTTTAGAATTACAGCATTCTAAAAACATTTTATGTTTGCCAAATCTGAACTATTGCACTAAAGGCAACTCAGCTCAGTTCTCAACTTTAGTATTTGCAGGACCTGGATATTTGCTGCTGGTTGTGGTGCCAATCAGAATGAAGCAAATACAGACTGTATTGTTTGTATTGCCATGTGTATCTTAATACTCATTTTCTAGCAGTTACATGAAGAAAGCAATAAATCTTGGAAACTGATAGCTAGGGTCTGTCTTAATTTTGGATGATGATCAGAATTTCTTTTGAAAACAAATTAGAGATCTTGCCAAAAATCAAATCCACAGTATTTTTTGGTCTTCAGTAAAAATGTATTATAGCACTTTTTCATTTCAATAATGTTTTGTCTCCCCTAAACAAAATTTAGCGCTCTGATAGAGGGGCAGGCACCCACTGAAATGTGTCGTGTCACAGACAGGCAAAATAAATGATAGTTCAGCCACTTTGGTCACATTCCTTCTGTGCCATTGGAAGTCGTGCTGGCTGAAGGTCAGTTTTGCAAACACACCTAACTCCCCTTGGGAAGTGTTCATAGCATGGAATTAGAGAAGCAACTGTTGACCTTTCGGTGTTTGCCCACTGGCTACTTAGTGTGGCAGCTGGGAAAAAGTTCTTTGAACATCAAGTCAGGCAATTGAATTGATGAGTAAAAAATGCTGCAGCTCTCCAAGGCTGAAAGCACAGGATTGACTTTCCACTCTTTATCCATTCCTTGGCTATGTGCAGCAAAGATATGAAATATTAAAGAGTGGTTTCCATCAGGTAAGCAAGATTTTAAATGGAGGAAACTTCCTCAGTTGAAAAAAGATGACTATTTTTAGAAACCGTAGAGGTCAGATGTTGATTTCCATGGAATTTTTTGAGTCAGACTAAATAAGTTTATTATCAGGCTGTTTCAGGCCTCTTTTCCAAAATCAGGCTTTAGTAGCAGCAGCTTCAGATTTAAGACTCCTTCCTTCAATAAGCAAATAAAGCAGTGGTTACAGTGCTTGCTATAGGGTATCTATAGGGTATCTAGAAGTGCCCAGTTATGGCAGCTTGGGGAACATATTTAATGCAGTAAAATGTTTTCCTCCTTGCATTTATTAATAGTTTATGTAAAAAGTCAAAATGCATCACTTATCTCTTACTTGCAGAACATCACACCCAAGATGTTATACATGTACCCACTCACTTCTAGAAAGGTTTGTCATACAAGTGAGAGTTGTGACTGTACAAGAACAGGGGAACATCTCTAAGTACCTCTAGTGAAATTCAAATACCTGGTTAACACCAGAATGCTAAATCTGAGGGGTACCCTGAGTTGTCAGAGCTCCACTTGCTGTAAGTTATGGCATAAGAACTCTTTAACTACTGACAGGTGCACAGGAACCTTCTCAGTTACAACCACAATCAAGAAGTCGTACGTAACCAGATTGACTAAATCTGCTGTCAACTTAAGCTTGACAGCTGCTGTTGAAATGTATCTTGTGTTAATTATGTCTGCAGACAATAATGGTTTTAGTTTCTTGCTGCATTTATTGTAGAGTTCACTTTTTAAAAATCTATTTTCTTCTTTTAGCTTCCAGGGTTTTTTTTTTAAACTTCTCAGGAGTGGAGAATTCTCCTATGGATGTAGTGAAAGGTCACGTGCCAAATTTGCAGTTTCAATTTATAGAAGTGATGTCAGAGGTAAAGATAGAGTACTGGCATATCCATATTCCCAGATATTCTCTTATAAATAAATAATGGAAAAACCCATCTTCTTCAGTATTATGAAGTTCTTGAGCATCTGAGATTTTGTTCTCATTTCCTTGAAAGACACTTATATGCCTTTATCTCTTAGTAACAAGCAAGTAAAGGTTATCTTGCTTATTTGGGACCCAGTTCAAACAAAGATGTTGCATAAAATGGCTCATACTGAGTTCACATGAGTCTTTTTCTCAAGTCCTGTGTAACTTGATTGGAATGGAAATGATTTGCTTTAGCAGTCAATCTGCCAACTTAACAGTTTTTCTGTGGAAAATAACTTTGAGTAAAAATATCTGCGTGTTGTAGCAAAGATTGGTAGGTGGTTTTTTATATCCAGAACAGAAAATTTTGTGATCACTTTATAATACTGAGAGCTTACTTCACATGCAGCTGTCATAACTCTGAAAAAGCATTTTCATTTTGTAATATTTTTAAAATTCTACCCACCACATAAAAAACATTTGCTGAAAATTTTTACTTGGCAAATATACCAGTTTTGAGAGGGGAAAAATGTCCAGCATTATAACAGAGTTTGCTCTAGAGCTAATTTATTTTTTCTGTTAGTGAGATCAAATGTTTCTGAGCTAGAACACTGTGATGATCCTGTTGCTCCCGGTCACTGTTAAACCCTGTTCAGTTTGTGATGGCCATCAAATGTGCCCCAGAGTCTCGTGTCACCAGGATGTGGGGAACACTTTAGGCAGAGTACAGCCTCAGGTGCCCAGATACAAGGGAGAGTTTCTTTGGCGGATGGATCCATGGATGATGTTCCAGTTTGCCATGAGTTCCACTTTGCTGTGTTCCAGTAGATTGGTATCATCCCATGAATCATCCACAGGTTGCCAGTGAAATGCACTTCAGTGACCTTGTCCCATCCTTGAGGACTCTGAGAATCAGAAAAGCTCAGAAGTACCACCACAGTTATTCAGTCTTTACTTTTTCTTCCACACCTTTCACATGTGGCATTGAGCCAGAACCATGCCAAGAATCTTAGCTGGTTTTCATTGCCAGGGCTGCATGAAAACCATAAACCCTAAGTTCTTCCTAGTTCCAGGTGATTCTTACAGAACTGTTGGAAGTGGAGGCTGTTTATGGCTTCCCAAAGTCACAGTATTTTCCATCTGTACATTCCTGTGTCACTGAAGTAGCCTTTCTGGTCAGTAATGCAGATTATGGACACAGTTAATCTTTTGGAAAAGAAGAAAAAAGAAAAAGAAATTGTCTTTCCTCTTACATTTCTACCATCAAGACAATGGATAAATGGATACCCTGGTCTGCTTGGGTACTGAACTTCTCCTCTTTGTTCCAGAGCTGTATCTTCCCTAATGTCCTCACTAATCTTCAGGTTCTGAGAATGTGAAGTAACCTCAGGAATACGTACTTTCTTTGGAGTAGAACTGAACGATATACCTGCTTGAAAAGCTGTGTCTTGTGAGCTGCTGGATTTCTACTGAGAGTCAGTCTAGATCATGTGTGGTCTTTTATCCTGGCCTGAGGAGGGATTTTGCAGAGGTGCCACTGACAGCTTGCACACAGCTGTAAACTGCTTGGAGGTGCCGGAAAGGGATCAAGACAGGACTGTGAAAAGCCACACCTGTAAATGGTTCCCTTTGTCTTGAGGGCTTGGCTGGTGGGGGAAGCTTTTTGTGTGTGTCTGAGGATAAAAGAATCTTTGAGCTTGGTCTTGCACAAGTCTGAATACGCTGCAATTCCGGAGTGCACCAGAGGCTTCAATAACAGGAATGCTCTCTGTGCACACCTTTCTGGTTGTGTTTGGTTTGTGAAATGAGAGACACTCCAGTGAGGAGTATTCAAATAACTCCTGAAAAACACCTCTTGCAGTTTCAGGCAAATGTTCTGCATTGATGCTATCAGCCTCTTCCTTAAGAATGCAAATTTCTTCTGCCTCTACCCCACTCTGACATTTATATAATGTCCCCTTGCCAGCCTGTTTCACCTGCATCAGCTACAAGGCTTGGCCCTGTGGGAGAGGACCACCTTAGGAAAGCAGCTGTAAATGAACACTGAACATGTTTCTGCTTAAGGCTGTGCTTTCCTGATGGTATTTCTGGTCTGTGCTTCCTCTTCAGTGAGACAGGTAGGATCTGTCCCAAGTAGTCTTTAAGTAGTCAGAGCCCCTCACTTCCCAGCTGTATGGAAAGGGGTGTGACTTCAGAATGTTTGCTCACCTGCTGCTAAATGCAGCACACGAAGGTTCCTGCTCTGTGCTGTCAGTAGTGTCCAGGCATCATGGCTTGCCTTGCTCTGATCTTTGAGAGGACACAGGTCAATACAACAGTCAGGGTTTCACCCTTCTCCAAGGAAGGGTCTGAAGGATCCCTGAGGAACACAAGACCAGTCTATTCACTCCTACAGCTTCCAGGCTCTCTTGAAGGTAAAGGAGTTCAGGGAGTGGGCTGCAGAGCAGCTGTTTCACAGGGTGTGAGCTGAACCCTTTTCCTTTGCTGGACGTTGTCAGCACATAACAAAGGCTGATCCATCCATCACTCTCTGATTAAATCAGCTCACAAGAAATGACTGGCTGAAATCAGCATGAAAACATGCTGGTTGAAGAAAGAAAGTATTTGTTTTTTTTTTTTTTTTTTTTTTTTTTTTTTTTAACTGTAGCTCTTTCTCCTTGGAAACCACCCGTCTGCATGATATGAGGTTTTAGTCGAAATTTCGTATCTTGCTATGTGTGTTTGTTATCTTACCATAATTTCTGATTTACTGAGAGGTACGTGACAATTCTGGTTGGAATTTGCCATACAGAGAACAAATTATTAGTCTCCCAGCTGGGTTGAAGTAAGTCTCAACATTTATATAATGTCCCCTTGCCCAGGATACACTGCCACATCTCCAGTTGTTCTAAACACCATTTCTCTCCTCCTTTCTTTGCCATTCTTTACATTGGCTTTGTATAGAGACATAGAAATTGGCAAGTTTAGGAAGTAAACTGATGTAATAAACTGTAATCTGTTAATCGACAAAAGACCTAAAAGACTTCCAGTTGCTGTTGCTGATGTTTCACTCAGATACAAGAGCAATATGCCTTTATTTAGGTTTGCTGTTGCATTCTGAATAATAACCACCCCTTTAAATTCTAAATATCCTTGAAAATTCTTTCTCCTTTTATGTAGCTGTAGGCAAAAGAAAATTTCCAACAACCTGGGAAATAACCTTTTTTTTAAGTTCTGTAACATGACTAAGCATTCTCTTGACATTTAGTCATGTGTGTTTCTTTTTTGCTGCCTTTAATATCTAAAGTACTGCCTTAGAAGCATAAATCTTACATGTTAGACATGTTTCAAGACCATATATTACTATCAAAGGTATATTTTAATTCTAATTATAGTATTATCTGACATATTTATTTGTAAAGATCAGTAAAAATACATGTATTTCAGATTCCTTGAGATATTACAGTAAATTCTTTCCAAAGCTAATATAGAACTTGAGCTTTTTGAAATGGTGGTAGAATCAGCAGTGATTGCTGTGCAAAGCTGAAAATGGTAGGAATGGCATATGCTGTTTTTAATTTCATTTGCATTTTATTTTTAATTTATGTTTGCTTGAATCTGTTATACTAAACCCCAAAGTAAACAAATTGAGCAACTAATGCTCAGAAATGCTATTGCTGGGTTTACTTGCAATATGTCCCTTTGCCCAAGGTTCATCATGTAAATGTTTTCCTTGAGTAGATTTTATCTGGCCTTCTGATGCCCTGTGAATCAATGGCTTGTTGCAAACACAATTTTCAGTTTACTTCTAATTGTGTGATGTCTGTTGGGTTTTATGATGTCACTTGAGGCATAAATATTTAGTTATTACAATCCTGATTTTTGCTTAATCTTACATGGCTTAGCTGCTTGCCCACAGTTATTCCAAAACTGTGTATAACTGTTCAGTTATTTCAATGATATTTATCTTTTGGTGGTTCGGTTTTCCAAAGTGAACCACCAAAAAAAAAAAAAAAAAAAAAAAAAAAAAAAAAAAAAAAAAAAAAAAAAATTAATGGCATCAATGCCTATAATTTATTCCTTGAGTAGTAATAAGTACATGGAGTACTTTCCAGCCACGTGTGTTCATTGTTTCAGCTGATGTGATTTATATAGTGAAATATGAGTCTGGCTCATGTAATTGAATGCTGTGTCTTGGGCTGCAGGACAGTAAATGAGATTAAGCTGTATTATGTCTCTGAAGGCAGAATATCCAGTTGGTATCATGGGTGGGTTGTAACATTTCACTTCAGAAAAGAAGTTGCCTCAAAAGTAAACACTTTCTGACTAAACAAGAAGCAGTCTAATGTACGTTGGCAGGGTTTGTTATCATCAAATCTAATTAAATTATGATTCATATAATTGAGAGCTTATATTTGCATTGGTGTCTGTTTTCCGAAGGACTGTTTTGAACATGGTTTCACGTCTGTTTTAAGGAATTAGAGTTAAATAAAACTCTTCCTTTGGGAGTAAAAACGGTTGTATTTTTACACATATGTAGGATATTATAGTCTGTTTCCGTTTTCAGTTTGAAAACGTTTTTAAACATAAAGTATTGTCTTTGGGGAAGATCTATAGTGGGTAGGGTAGAAACAATTTCTGTATTATATGAAATAGTAAGTAGAATTTATGGGGTTATTAAGGCCTCGGTTTGGCAAAGGGCCGTGTAGTTGCATCATCCTGTACTCATTATCTTTTTCTGGCTCCTGACCTTGCTCTAAGAAATACCACACATTTAGTTATCCTTTCACTCTTAACTGGTAATTTGATTTTCTTATTAGATTATTAAAAGGAAAAAGGCTTGAAGTTTCATACTAAAAATGAATATTCTGCACTCTTATTGCAGTCCCAGCATATGATCCGTCAGATGATCGATACAGACACTCCAGTGTTTGCTCAATGTTCAGTGCCAGCTCTTTATCACAAAGGGCTGCTATTGGATTAATACCCAGAGTATTGCACACTTAAGATATTTTTCGTTGTTGTTTCTCCCATTTTTAATATATTTTAAACACTCCTTTTAAGAAGTGCTCAGCCTTTTGTCAGAAGAAATGCTTTGACTCTGCCCTCCTGCCGCCTGATGCTGCGCAGAGCAGGCAGTGGCAGGGAGTTCGTTGTTTTTGACAGCACCACTAAAAGCATGAAATGTTTCTGAAGGTTTGGCAGAGCCCTGGAATAAGGGCTCAGGAAATGACTGGATTGGGTGTGGAAGAAAGACACTGTCCAGATTTAACACACGGGCTACCGAAATACTTGAACCAGAGGACAGGAAATGGTATCATAGGATGGCCCAAAGTGCAGCACAGAACCCCATTGTTCGTACAGAGTGGGATTGTTGGGCAGCTTAAACTCTGCTCAGAACTCCACAGCCCTGCCATGGAAAGGTAACACTGACAGCCCCAGTGGGTAATAAAATGCTATTTATTATCACGTTAAAGCCCAGATTTTACTTCTGGTATAACAGTAAGTTCTTTAAATGTTCTGGCATTTTTGCTGAAAATGGGAGGTACCATAACAAAGTTTCAGATATAATTTGGTGAAAAGTATGCCATTTTCTAATATTTTTCCTCCCTAGCATCTCTTTCCAAATCCGTTTAGCTTTTTCCCTGTCCATTGTGTAGGATGTCTCTGGCAATCTGATGCTCTGCAGGCTGGCTGTACCTCACACTGCACTCATTTATAATGGATAGGAATTGATGCATTACTGTGTTAACAAAATCATGATTCTGCAAAAACTGTCTCCATTTCAGGAACCTTAAGGGTAGCACAGAACTTAATTTCTCCTTTTGGCTTGTTGGTTTTTCCATGTGACCCAGCTGTGGAGAGTTTTCTCCTACGAGTCAAGAGTATATTTAGCCCTAGTGTGTATTCTCATCTCCAGCCCAACTTTTCAACCACTCCACCTAAATTTTATCACTAACCTAGAAGCATCTGAATAAATTCTGCTGTTACCTGCTGAGGAATGTAGATCCTTTAATCACAAAATGAGTAAATGAGTTTTTGCTGTGGTTTTTAATACAGAAAGAAGAATGCTGACATTAAAAACTTTATTTTCTGCTGTGTTCCTTCTTTTCCCCATAACTTCAGAGTTAAAAGTCATATTCCCATACCTCCTATACAAATGCTTCAGGAAAGTACTAAATTAGAATAACTCCTCCTTGCTCTGTTAACCCTGGAAAACTCAAGGGATATATCAGATCATCCATGTATGGTCAGGCTTTTGGCACAGTGGGAAATCCACATAGTGAGTAAATCCTGAGGAGGCTTCCTCACTAGGATCCTGGTGAATTCCCATCGAGGTTCTTAGTGTGCCTTGGCTGAGTATCTTGGTAGTACCAGGCACCTTCATGAAGCTTTGTGCCCTTGCTCATACATGTTGCTATTCTTCCTTCTTGCTGTGCTATTAAAGGCATTAAAAATGTTGCTAAAGAAGGTAGAATGTGACACTGACAACTTTCTTATTTTAATTGCTTTTAGATTAATATGTATTTAATGCAATAAAATTGGATTGGGCATAGGGGCCTATTCAAATTAGAATAATAATGCAAAATTCATGCCAGCGTGGCGCTACGGGCGATTAGGAGAGAATTTCCCACACAGTGAACTTTGTCTCATAGACTTTTCCCTGATTGTGCCTATAAAAGCTGCTTTCAGACTTGCAGTGTTAATGCAAACAGAATCTTACTATGAATTTTTTATGTTTATTTATACACACACACAGGTTCTGTAGGGTAAACTATGGGGTTGCCTGTTGCAAAATTCTCCTTAACAACTTTTCTTCTGTTTGCAGCTGAATAAGGTTTGTGTATTTTGGGAATTGTTGCTATAAATATGATTCTGTGATTGGAATGTGGCTTTAACATTTTTTCTGAGAAATATATTTTGGTTAACATGATTGGTGCTTCTGTCAGGATGGGAAAATAGAATACTGGGCACTTCACTGATTTGCTGCCTTGGTACTGTTTTCTGATCAGTTCTGATTGTAAGCTGAGGCCTCTACCTTGAGCATATTCAGCTTCTGGAGATTTCAGGGCTGAATCCTGGATCTGTAGGCTTTGGCTTGTCTAATTCCACTTAAAATGAGTACCAGGAGTAAGGAGAAAGACTTTGTAAATAAACCTATGGGCATAAGCAATGTGTATATCTGGAATTAATTTGAAGGGAAAGGATTTGTTCCCCTCATTGTTGCTAAATACAATAATCAGACAGTAAATATTGATGCTGAAATGAGTCCTACAGATCTTGGATGTATATGAAAAATATGTAAATTTTAGAAACAGAGACTTTGGGAGCTGATCTTTTATTCTCACAGGCAACAATTCAGTGTAGTCCATGCTCTGTCGGGGTGGGGACCAAGTGGGGTTGTGCAAAACCTTAACTTTTCTGCAGGCTCAGCCTGAAGGAGCTTCAAAGGGCAAAATAAACACAATGGATGTTATTAGAAATAGTTCTTTGGCAATTTGCTCTTCTCAGCATTTAAGCAGCCACAGTGTGCCCTTGGAGTGATATTCCCTTTACATATTGATCCTCTGGTGAGAGTGGTTTGTGTTCATTCGATTGTTCAATACACAGCCCCTTGTGGGAAGTTTGTTATCGGAAGTTTTACGAAATAAATATTTCATAACTGGTACATGAGCACCAAAATTTTGTATTGTCCTTCTCCTCCGTCTTACAGCCCATTTGTTTTTCCTCTTTCAGGAAATGGGTTTGTGAATTCCCGAGCTTCACCAAGTCTACTTGGTACCAGTGGTGGTGGGAATGGCCTAGGCAAAGTCATGCCTACAAAGTCCCCACCTCCACCAGGAGGAGGAAATCTTGGCATGAACAACCGCAAACCCGACCTCCGTGTCGTCATCCCACCCTCCAGCAAGGGCATGATGCCACCACTGGTGAGTTAAAACATTTGTTCTGAGTCTGGCTGTGAAAATGGGTGTTCTGCCCACATGCACAGGGAGAAACCGTCTCACCTGCTTATCATAGGGTGTAGGAATAGAGGGGTGTTTGTATTCTGAAATGCCACTCAACTCAAAAGATGAAATTCAAAAGTACGAATTATGACCTGGGGAGAAGTTAAATTTGTAAGGAATTTTTACAGGTGTAAAATAGCAGCCTGACCTAAACGTGGCACAATCCTAGAGACAGGGCCGGGGTCTTTGGTGTCTTGATCTGACATCCCTCTGACTTGGTACCGAGAACTCCAGTGGTTTGGAGGATGTGGGTTTTAAAAAGGGTTATCCATTATTCTGTGGAGGAACAGCTGATCTTCATTGATGATGTGAACTCTATTAACGTGCCCTAAAGCACATTTTGTACCTGTATTTCCCGGGTCGTAACGGCTGTGGGATGTGAAGTGCAGCTTCCGTGGTGAGGAAGGGCTGAGAGCAGCACTGGTCTGATGTGGCACCAGGGAACGTGACCTTGGCTGTCCTGCGGAGCTGTCATGTCTTCAGCGAGGCCATCAAAGAGCACTGAGATGCTCTGCAGTGCTGCTCTGCACTTTGGCATCTGGGCAGCAATGTTTGTCCACCCAGGCTGGGAATAGCACACGAGTTTCGTGTCAGCCATGAGGCAACCACGGCCTCAAGCCCAGAACAGGTCTTGCAGGAAGCATTACTCTGTTTTTCCTTTAATTTACTTGGCCAAATCCTTTGGTCTTAGTCTTTTGCTGCCATGTAGAAATTGTCAGCGTCTCTGTGGATGTTTTCTGTGTATGGAAGAATGGGCCATAACCAGGAGGAGCAGGATATAAACAACACAAGTACTCTCTGTATAATTCCTATTTGTTTTTAAGCTACCACAAGTGCTTACATTTGTTACTGGTACTCATGATGAATAATACCAAATTAATCCAAGTAACAAAAGCTATAATTAGCCTCAGAGTAATGATTCTTGAAAAAAAAAAAAGGTTTTTCTAGGAATACTGAAGTGTAGGACAGATAGGAAGTATACTGGCTGATTATTACAGTGGAAATTGCACTGTTAATTAGAAATAGGAACAGTAATGCAGTTCTGATGTTAGTGGTGCACAGCACCTATTTACTGTTGTGCTCTGAAGAACAACATCATATTCAGCTTTGGGCTTGTCTGTGTTTTTGGGGGAGTTAGGAGATTTCAGAGTAGATGCTGGCATGGAATGATGGTTGTATGTGAAAAGTATTTTGTTGGTGAGCTGGCTTACTGGATCAGTGCAGCCAGAGACTGCTGTGCTGCACATCCACATGTGCAGCCGTGTCCTTGGGGTCACCAAGCTCTTGCTGCACCAATTTCCCCAAAGCCAGTGTTCTGTACAGCAGGTTTTATGTGACACGAATTTCATGAAGTATTACATTTCTAGCAGTATTATCTACAGAATCAGGTGGCAAACACACATTATTAATTAAAATGAATCAAAATCCTGAAGCACAAACGTGACTTTTTCTTTCATTTGAAAGCAATGCTATTTTTAGTAACTATGTTATCCCTCTTGTTTGCTGAGTACAGTCGGAGGAGGATGAATTGGAGTTGGTGAGTTTGGGCTGCTGTTTGCTGAGAGACAGCAAGATGCTGGAAATGTCTTTCACTACAGCTTTTTAACTGTAGTTTCATTACATATTTTAAATAATTCCAGTGTTCCCTTGGTAGCAGACAAAAATACATTTGTTTTATCAAACTCAAAACTAGACCAATTCAAGTTGAAAACACATCCAAAGTCAGCACTTGCCATTTGTAAACTTCTATTTTTTTTTTTCCTGAAAATGTTTCTGTTTTTCTTGGAGGGAACATTGGAAAAGAGCCTTACAAAGTAACTGTCCATGTATATAGGATTTGTACTGCCTTCTGTATGAAATACAAATAATCACTTTCCATCCCCTAAATTATTGGAATGTTTTTAGAAAGTGGCTTCACTTGTGAAGTTCTTCAGATTGTAACACCAGCCCTGTGTTACTTCTCTTCCTTTCAAGGAGATGACATCATTGCTGGTGAGGTCACCTTTTTGGAGGTTAGAATTATTTCATCCTGCGTGAGATTATCAAACCACAGGGGTGTTCCCTGTTTACCAAAAGGAGGAGAGAATTGCAAGTGAATAATTCTACCTTTTTTCCAGTGGAAGGATATTCTGCTTTTAAAAGGAAACTCTTGGGATTTGTGTGTTTTCAATTTTTCTTTCCCCAAAGTTTTTAACATTTGGCATTCTGTCTGGAAAATTAACGTAAGGCTAAAATAATTCATAACTTATTTTTAGAGCGATTTGCAAATTGTTTGGCTGCTGTGGCACAAACCAGGCAGAAGATGCTGTGTCAGATTCACAGAGAAATAAATCAACCTATTGCAGACCTTGATTTGTTGTTGAACATGGACCTGTTGCTAATATGAGGCTCTAATTGCATGAAAGCATGGAAAATGTAGTGATTTAGACAAATTTCTTGATGAATGCATGCTGCTGGTTGATTTTTACCTTAAACATGAGAAATGTATTTTAAAAGTAAGGGAAAATGGTTTTTAAAAGTCAGTATTGAAGTTTTTAAGTGTTACTGGGATGTCTTGCTCGTCGAGCAGTTAGAGCTCTCCCACTTTCTTCTTACCTTCAGGGGAGTGTCTGGTTTTCAGTGCAAGAAGAAAAGCTCAGTGTAAAAGCACTTAATCAAATATCATTGCAATTGAAATTAAAGCCAAAGCCTTTGGACTGAGGGATTCCCCCCTGCCCTGTGCCGTGTGGGATCAGCAGATGGAGCCGCACGTGGATCCCATGTGTGGCGTGGGCCATCTAGTGGCTCCAAAAACTGGGACCAGCCCTGACAGGAGCAGCACTCACACAAAGGAAAGGTGCAGTGTCTGCCTCAAACATGGTAAAGAAATACGAGCTACACCTGCAGGATTCTGTCTGATGCTGATTCCAGTGTGGGGAAGCAGATCCCATCTGTGAACACTCTGTGTGGTTGGAGCTGAGCACTGAATATGAAAAGCAGCTACCAACAGTAGCGTAGCGTGAAATAAAGATACTGAATTCTTCCTGCTACATTTGCACCAGTTCAAAAGATTAAAAAAAGAAATCCTGAAATTTGTCATTAATCTCCAAGGACAACAAATATTGGGCACATCTAAATATTGCTTAGTGTCTTTGTGTGGCTGAGTGTTCCAGGAATTATATTCAGAAAGAATTTACATCAGAAAACCACCTTTATACCTTTATTAGCCACTTAAAACCCAAAAAGCAATCCCATGAGGAAATTCTTTGGTCTGGATTGTTTCCCAGTATATTCCTCTTTACTTTTCCATTATGCAGTAATTCCAACTTTATAGGCAGCCATCCAAGAAGGCTTTGGAGAAAGGTCAATTCCTGACAGACACAAAAATCTGCTCTAATAACATCTCTTTATGCCAGATAAACTTGGTCTAGGGGAGATTTTCAGAAGTACGTAAGTGATTTAAAGGGATCAATTACAGCAAATCAGAGGGACTTTCTCTGGGACTTGGAGCTTTGAAGCCTGGGAGCTCTGAAGCAGAGAGGGCACATCTGCCAGTGTGTGCATTTGGCAAAAAATGCCAAAGAGCCCCATAATCCTTGGGAAGCTCGAAGGTGGGAATTGCAAGAGCAGCCAGACACAAGAAAGATCAGAAGCTGGCAGCCAGTGAAAGCTGTGGCTAATTTTAATATGGATGCTGTGATATGTATTACTTTCTTTAAATGGGAAAGATACAAGATTGATAACCCTCAATTCATCTTCATAAATTTAAGCTTAAAATTGAATACAGCCCCATTTCTGTACCTGCTCATTCTGATATTTTTAAGGGAATGATGCATTTTTAATGCTGCTCATTCTCTCAAGATTAGAGTGGAGAAAAAAGTTAACTGGTGCAGATCCTGAAATACCTGTGTCTGAAATAAGGGAAACTTGCAAGACTGAGTAAACTTCAGCGTTGTAAAGCTATGAAATGGATCCCTACCAAAGAGATGAGAAACTGCTCCTTTTGTAGCAAATACTTTTTCAGAGATAGAGGTTCTCTTTAAAACCAGCAGATTGAAACCCAGCTCCTTGTAGAAATACAGGATGTAGAGACTGCTGCTATTTCTAAGAATCCTGCAGATAAAAGTAAGTATCTGTTGTTGAAAAATAAAAACACGTAGAATTTTCTGTTCTTGACAGTATCTGGCCAAATGGTGTCGAACCTCATATTTTCAAGATGATTTGCAGTTGCCACCATGGAGAGCAGAACGTTCTGTGGCAGGAGCTTTGCTGTCTGGTGCTGTTCACCACAGTGTTCAATTAATTTTCTATCCAGCAAATTTGGTTAGAGCTTATTTTGAGTGATATGTTTGCTGCAGATGTTCATTCCAGTATATGGGAAAGAAAGACTGTTACTAAAAAGCCAACTTGTGCCCACAGATTATCTGAGACAATCTAGTTTAGCTATTTTCCCTGTCAGAAAAGCACAGTTGCTCTTTGTGAACTCCAGTGTCATTTGCTTGGAAACATATCTGCATTATAACAAGTACTCTCTCAGTTTCTCAGGAACCATGGGAACAGCAAGATTATTTTATCACTGAAGTCTTATCAACACAAATTTAGAAGATCTCTGTGTTCCTTTCAGGACAGGTGTAGTCAGCACAGTGTCAAAACTGGCAGCTGAAATTTGGAAAATTGGATAAACAACTGTGAAGTGGGAGAATCTCTTCTAGTGGAACTGCACCTCACCATCTGCATTAAAACCTCTTTAAAAATAAGACTAAAACTCTTAAAATCACTTAAGAACTTCTGAGAATTGTTGTGTGTATCCCTAAGAAACTGCATTTATTTTTGTGTGTCCTACAACTCTAACACAGTTGAAATCTGCATGCTTGGGAAGTGGCCCAGTGAGCCCTCAATTAATTTTTCATTTCAGTTTGCCAAGATCGTTTTGGTTGTCTTAAAATATTTTAGCTTGTTTAGAAAACCAATCCTGACAAAAAGGATGTGTTCCTAACTCAAAGACACAGCAAAGCAGCACATTTGAATGCAATGCCCTGTTATCCTAGCACTGCATTTTTCATTGTTCTCTGTGGTCTCACAAGGTTTGTTATTTCCATCCCTTGCAGAATACCCAAAGGATAAGCAGTTCTCAGTCCACGCAGCCCCTGGCCACCCCTGTGGTGTCGGTGACGACTCCGAGCCTGCCCCCGCAGGGACTCGTGTACTCGGCCATGCCCACTGCCTACAACACTGGTAAGCCCTGCTGGGGTCAGGGGCTGGGACTTGGACCCACGTGAGTCAGAAGTCCAGGAAATCTGCATTTCTGTGACACCTGGCTTTATTTTCCTCTTCAGTTCAAATGAGTTCCTACTCATCAAAACTGAGCCTGTAGCTACTTGCTCTTGTGAGTGCCTCACGTTTAGGCAGTAGCTGATCCTTTGGTAGTTCTGTTCTTCAGATACTTTGATTGTCTGCAGGACCTTAAAACTACTTTTTATCCAAGCTGGGTGTGATGGAATGCATTTGGTAATGTAAGAGTGATGAGTGGTTTGCTGGATGGGAAAGTAGTTCGTGAAGGTCAAGTAATAAGTGATGGAACATGAGGCAATGGCAGCCTCACATTGCACAACGGGAGGTATAGGTTGGATATTGAGGAAAATTTCTTCACCAAAAGGGTTGTCTGACATCCACCAGGGCAGTGGTGGGATTCCAGCCCCCCAAAGATGGTATTTTATACATTTTCTCTACTCTTAGCTTTCAAAGTTTTCACTGCAGTTTTTAGTTTAGCCAGCCAAGCACCTCACATTCTCTTGTATCTTTTTATGTTAATGAGCTCATTAGCTGGCAGTGCCCTGAGCCCCTTTCTGTGTCCCAGGCAGTGCCACAGCCAGGAAGGTGCAGGGAGAGGAACTGTGCACCCATGAGCTGTGGGGGCTGTACTGGGACCCTGCACTCCTCACACCCATCAGCCAGGGGCTGTATTTGCCCTGCAGCAGCAGCAGCACACAGCTGCCCTGAGGGGCTCAATTCTGAAGCAGGGAGTGCAGAAGTTGGGCTGCAGGAGCAGTGTCATGGGCAGAGCAGTAACTTGCTGTGGGTGATCAGCTGAAGTGTGTTAGGTGGACATGCAGACCTTGGTTTGACTCTTGCCCCAGAGATGGTTCAGCTCTTGTGTTCAATGGCTGTTCAAAGCAAACTGTTCTGGTCCCTGCTCAGAAGAGCCACGCTGAGTTTCACCTGATACATCCCTTCTGTCCAGTTGGATGCTGTTTCAGAAGCAGTGCTGGGTGCATCCCTCACCCAGAATAACCTGTAAGCTGGTGGCTGAAACATCCAAAAGCTGAGAGGGGCTGCAGTGGGAATCTCAGGAAGCAGCAAAGGCAATGGGGACTGGTGTCCTACGCAATGGACAAATGCTGATATCACTGGGGTGTGATTTTAAACTCCAGCCCATTTCCTTTGATAATGCAAATAATTTGTGCAAAGCTTTTAGCCTTTAGTGGTTTTCGCACACTTAAGAAGTGTTTCTATTAGATTGAACCTTTCAGGAGATTTGCAGAAAGAAATTTGATGTTGAAACTGAATTGTCGCCTGGGGATTCTCAGGGTAGTCACTACTTACAGCACAATTTCAGTTTTGCAGTTCAAGGACTAAGATAAAATTTAAATACCTGAATTGTTTTTCTGGATTGATAGGGGTTGTTTTCTTCAGAGCTGGAAGGGATAGCTGCAGCTCTTGGGTCCTTAATTAAAACGTTGGATATCAGTTTTCCGCAAATATCCTATTTTATATAATCTGTTTTGGTATTCTGCAGATTGCTGGAGGAAGGGCCAGAATCAACTGAGTTACTGGTTCTAAAACAGTCCAGGCATTTAAAAAAATACTAAAACTCCCAGCAATCAGTTAATCAGTAATTGACACCTGAGCAGAGCACACCAAGCCATAAAAAAATTCCTGGCTTCAGGTCAGTTATTTTGCAGAGGCACAAACTTCCCAGTGCTGCTTGTGGGGGTCACTGCAGTGAGAGTTTCTGTGGTGCAGAAGATGCTCTTGTGTGTACGACTTCATCTCCTATCAGGTCACTCGTGCAGCAGGGGTAGCCTCCTGTCACTGCCAGCAGGTATGTGATTATTTAGGGAATTAATAGTGCAGCTAATTGTGTAGTGACATACGTACTCCTCAGAGAAATACCTCCTCAAAGCCCTGTGACCACACAGAATGTGTCTGAAGTGTCAGAAGTTAACTGTCCATGGTCATAAAAGCTGTAATTGCAATGGAAAAAAATTATGTGGGAACTGAATTCCTATGAGTGTTTCCTTCAGGTCTGCTCTGACAAATCCCATCCGCCCAGCACTTCCATCCCCAGTGCTCGCACGGGCCACACTTGGCAGTTGTTGGAAGCCTGGCTGCTTTGAAGGCTCAGTGCATGTCTGGGTCACTGGAGGGGCTGCAGAGTTTTTAGTTTTTCTTCATTTTTTAGATTCAGTTTTAGTCTTGCGAAAGGGGCTTTTTGGGTCAGTCATCTTGGGACAAGCCTTTCTGAAGCTGTGCAGAAATATGCGTGAGGGGTTTCAGAGTTTCAGCAGAAGTGTCAACTGAGAAGAAATGAAACAAAAAGGCAGCCTAAGAAGCTTCATCTGCTGGAAGCAGCTGGGACTCCTGAGGTCTTCAGGAAGGTTCTGGCAGAGATGTGTGTGAGTCTCTGACAGCACAGGGTCCTGCTGGCCCTGGATTCTCCTCCCAAGATGAGCTATTTTAGGGAGATCCAGAATTTATACACAGCAGACAGGTCAGGGGATGGGAGGGGGAGATTGTTCAAGAAAGGCTCATCGCAGGAGAGAGAGAGAGAGATTGTAATGGTGGTGGCATTTTAGGACAATACTATTAAAAAAACTCCTATGTCCCCAAACACAAATCAAAGCCAAACCCAGCTTAAGTGGAATGTTTGGTTCCTCTCCTGGCAGTACAGAGTGAGTTTGGCTGCTCACATTTTGTCCCATTCTCAAGAGACAAAAATTATTTTAAGGGAGCTTTATTACAAAACAATTAAAAGCAGAGAAGAGTTTGACTTTGTCTTCAAACCTGAAAGAAAACAAGAGTGATAATGATCGAGTGAAAACACCTTCAGTTCTGTGAATGAAGTGAGAAGTGAGGGAGCCCTGCAGCAGCCAGAGCCACCGGCCGGCTGCTGCTCTGGGGTCGGAATAGATTGAGTTCTCCGGGCTCCATTTAAGTTGTATTTCTAAAGTATGGGGTTCTCTTGCTCCACATAAAGGGGTTTCTTTGGTTTATGTGATACAGAGATGACAGTTTAATCAGACATTGAGGAGCGATATTGTGGGGAAGGGGAGGATGGGATGTGGTACAGTGGGACTGCACTGACGGGTCACTGAGGGGTTTGGGTACCCAGCCCCTGCCCTGCCTTTTCAGAGTCCCTGTGACTGCCTGGGCAGCCAGTGCTGTTCATGACTTGGGTCTGGATGGAGGTTGTAGGACCAGGAGCTCTGTGGCATCGTGAGCAACCCAAATGGTACCTGTGTCTTGTCTGAGGAGCTGCCACCTCCCACCTGGGACTGAACCACAGCCCAGGTGTCTGCAGTGAATTCAGGCCAAGATCCACCCTGACTCATATGGATTCTTCCCTTTTTGTTTCATTTTGAAATGTCCGTGTAGGCAAACCTCTTCAAAAATTCCAAGTCTTGCTGCAAGGTGCACACCTCTGTATATACACAATGCATTAATGTGTTGTACCTGTGGGTTTGGAAGAAGCTCCAAGACAGCAATGTGGAGGAACTGAAAGCAGAATGCAAAAAAGAATTTCATTTGGAGGCATCTGTACTGTTAAGCTCCCTGTGAGGCTGGCAGGATTGCTCCCAGAGTTTTCACGTTTGGATTCCTTTGGATCAGCTGCCTTTGTTCTGGGCAGAAAGCCTTTGTATTTGCATTTATTTATATATGTATGTTATATATATAAACCCCCCTATACATTACTTCATTGTTTGTTTGTTTTTCCCCTCTTAGATTACTCCTTGACTAGCGCAGACCTGTCTGCCCTGCAGGGGTTTAACTCCCCAGGAATGCTGTCCTTGGGGCAGGTGTCTGCCTGGCAGCAGCACCACCTCGGTCCTGCGGCCCTCAGCTCTCTTGTGTAAGTACCCGGGGTGCCGGTGCAGGGCAGCACTGGGGGAGCTTCTGCCTCTTCTGCTGGATCAGCTGCACCAGGGGAATACTGAGCACATTTTAACCTCTTGTCTGTGCTGCAAAGCATTTGTGTGTCAGGGTGTTTGTCCCTGCAGTCACCTCCAGCTAATGAGCCGTGTCCCTGCAGGCTCAGCTTCTCACCAAGGAGGCACCTGTGTGATGACTGAAATGTTTGGCAGTAGGAAATCCTTGTTTGTTCTGAACTTCTGTAAATGCAGCTCGGACCTTTAATTAATGCTTTTTTCTCCTTTGCTCTTCCCAGTAAGGTGCATTGATTAATGTGCTGAGCCCCAAGGCCTCACCGTCACAAACACATGAATTGTCACTTGGTTTTCTCTTTTTGTTTCCTTATTTGCGCCTTTCTGTTTTCTTTCCCCAGCACTGGCAGCCAGCTATCTCAGGGTTCCAATCTCTCCATTAACACCAACCAAAACATCAACATCAAATCCGAACCGATCTCCCCTCCCCGGGACCGTGTCACCCCCTCCGGGTTCCCGCCGCAGCAGCCGCAGCCGCCACCGCCGCCGGCGCGCCCGGGGCGGGG
>NW_008236184.1:7621568-7632749 GCF_000691975.1 Corvus brachyrhynchos | reverse complement strand
CGACAGCCTGAGCAGCTCCAGCAGCTCCTACGATGGCAGCGACCGCGAGGATCCCCGCAGCGATTTCCACTCCCCCGTCGTGCTGGGGCGGCCGCCCAACACAGAAGATCGGGAGAGTCCCTCGGTAAAACGAATGAGGATGGACACGTGGGTGACATAAACCCACAGTGTCGCCCTTTCAGTTTTGTGTTCTCAAAATGAACTGTCCTGACATATCTAAATTTATAAATAAGGACATGAATAAGTATATTTATATGTATATACATACATGCATATATATATCTTCACATGCATATATATGTGCTAGTGTGTGTAGCATACACCAATCATCAGGCACTTACGACAAACTCTTGTATAGCTGCAGATGTCCCTTGGTAAAACGTAACAGAACAATCCAGTAGGTTTGATCTCTAGTCTGGCACTTACCTGGACTCGTGTGCAACCCCAGCCCAGCCCCATGGCAGAGCGGTGTCCCCGCAGTGTCTCCTCCTCCTCCACACCCACCCGAGCGAGGGCTCGCCTGTAGTACCGTCCCTGTGTGTAGTCAGCTCTATGGTTACTCGTAGTTAAGAAATAATTGCTTTGTAGCAGCAGAGCAGTAGAAAAGCAGGAAGAAGAAAGCAATACTGTACATAAACTGACCTTTCTATTACCCAACCTGGCATGGGTCTCTATTGCAGAGGGTGCATGGAGAAGGGCTGATGCTATAAGAAATAAAAAAAAAAAAAACAAAAACCCTGTTTTGCACGTGCAAAAAAAAAAAAAATAGTGTATTGGGTCAAAGAAGTGATTTTTTTAATGAGTGAAAGAGAGACATAGAGAACTCGCATGAAATATTCAGAAAATATTAGCCTAGAAAATAGAACGTTAACAAAATAAAATTAATATATTAAGTTATAATTGGAATATGTTTGACAAATTTGTTTTTACGTTCATACCTTTGAAAAATATAGAAACGGATTTTAGCTCATGTATATTTTATATTAAAGAAAACAATACCCTAATGAATTGAAGACTATATATAAAGTTATATACAGTACTTTTGAACACATTCTGCTATGAATTATTTATATAAGCCAAAGCTGTATGTTGTAGCTTTTTTGTAGAGTATAGTTTTATCTTATTTTGACTTTCTAGTTTTTGCTTTCAAAGATGAAAAGGAAAAACTTGCAGGCGGAACCTTGGGGGAAAAATAAGCCATGAACACTTATATGTAAATTTAAATTTGAGCCAAACTCTTTGTGTATATAGCATCCTAAATATATTATCACCTTTGGTGTAAGTACCTATGTATTGTACGGTCACCAGATTAAAAAGTATATTTTTGTGGATTGACGCCAACTTGAAACAAGGCGAGGTCCTTATTAAGTAGAGTATTCACTGTTTAATATTTACTATTTTGTTAAATATACTGTACTTTCTTTGGATTTTAATTATTATTAATATTATTATCCAGATTTTTCAGAGGGTGTATAAAGGGGTTGGCCCCCTCACTGGTGGTGAATGTGTGCCGTTCAATTGTAATCTCTGTGCTGTATGGTTAAGCTTCATTATACATTTTATATATATGTATATAAATAGCAAAGTGGCAAAAAAAAAAATCCGGTGTTAAGTTCATCCTGCATAAATATAAAAAAATCTGTTACAACACATTTTAAGGCATCATTTTAAAGCTGCCTCTTCCAAGGAGGAAAAAAAAACCAGTGGAAAAACTTGACCTAATTTCTCATGATAGGGAAATGACACATATCAGAGGAGCGCAAAAGGTTTTGTGAGTTGGCAAGTGGTTTGGGAAAAATTTGCTGCTTCCAAGAAAGAGGGAGGAATGCAGAGCCCCCTTGTGCCGTGAGACAGGGCCGGGCGCAGGTTTGGTGTTGGATGCGGGGCTGTGATCCCGCAGGTGCTCCCGGTCGCCTCCAGGCTGGCAGTGCTAGTTCTGGGTGGAAGCTGCAGTCCTGTGGGATTGCCCAAACTCTTCAGAGTTAGCCCTGATATTTATTATGTTTTTGCTTGGGCCTTTTTTTTTCTTTTTTTTTTTTTTGCAGTTAAGAAAATCCCTTGATGCTGTAAGGGAGGGGTGAGAAGGGCGGTGCAGTGTGGCCGGCTGCCCTGTGTGGTACCTGCGGCCTCCAGCCCTGTCCCCTGTTGTCCTGACAACGTCAAAACCCGCAGGGGCTCCAGTCCCAGCCCTTCCCGTGGAACTGCTTCCTACTGCCGTGGGTTCATCCTGGCTGGCAGGAGCATGGAGGCAGACGGGACACGTTCCAGTGGCTGCTGTGTTCCCCAGTGACCAAATTCACTTGCTGCTCCCTGGAACCTTTTGCTGCTCTGACTAGTGATGTGAGTTCCATGATTTATGCACCTGTATGAACTTTGCTGTACATCCGAGTGGGAGTTCTGCATTCACATTTACTGTCTATTTTCTTGTGTGCCTTATCAGATGGCTTTGCTGACTGTATCTCAATAGTCTTTATTTCTATGCAGGTTTTTAAACAGTACTTAAACTACTGTTTTCTTAAAGACAAAGCTACACAAGGGTTAGAGTTTGTATTGAAACTGCACCAATGAATTAAAAAAAAATTAATAGAAAGAATCAGTTCTAAAGAGCTGGGCCAGGGAGCGGCCCTGTGCTGCCCTAGCCCCAGCAGAAACGTCCTTCCACAGCCCTCCGCTCTCGGGAGCACCTCCTGCCACCGAGGACATGGGAATCCTGGTTTTTAATAACTAGTAACTCACTTTGAAACATACTTTTTTAGAAATTGTAAAAATGTTTTATAAAAAAAAAATGACATAGCACAGATATTTCAACAGGTTTAAAAAAAAAAAAAAACTTTTTAAAATTATCTCTGCTGACTGAAGTGCAAGTGGATCCAATCCTGGGCTGAACCCAGTCAGGTCTGAATGATTTAAGATTTTTATCTCTGTTGTGACAAATCACCTCCATCCTCGAGCTCTCACGATAGTTTTGAGAATGCCACGGTGTCAGGGACTCATCAGAGAGAACTGCTTTAGCCTTGCCTTCCCTCCAAGGACACTAATGCATCAGAAACTTGCGAGTTACTGTGCGCACAAGAAATACATAGTAAATAAGGAACAAAACAACTCCTAACAATTGATCCTGGGCAGAAGTTAAATCCGAATGTGAACGAAAGACTTAACCAATGTAAACATTTAAATCTTAGTAGAACCTTTCTTCACTTTGCTGTGCAAGAGAACACTGCTTTGCTATATTTAAAATGGCTTTTTTAAAAGAGATTTATGTATTTGGTAAATGTTTGTAGTCAACAGTTCACAAGAAGCTGTTCACGGTTTAATGCTGATAAGCCGTTTGGCGGCACAAGCTGGACTTTGTTGCCATCCTTGAGACGAATCTTTTAAGAAAAAAAATAAGTTAATCTCAATTTTTTTCCCTGAATGTGTTGTTTTTTCTTCAATATACAATAAATATTCTAGTGAACTTTTTATCAAATGGTTAAGAAAATGCTAGAGGTTGTTGTAAAATATTTGTATCCTGCATTCACTAAAGTAAAGATACTGGCTTTTACTGTGTACTCCGGCCTCTCTCGTGTTTGCAGAGCACGTGGTCCTGTCTGGCGCGTCCTTGCCCCCTCCAGGTGTCCAATTCAGGTGCGAGGTGTTGGTTTGAAACTGCAGCCATGAGCATTTTCATCAACAGGAATTCACACACGCTTGTTACTACACTCAAGGACTGATGCTTGCTAAGAACCTTTTTTACAAAACACTTAAAGAGAACTGGCAGATAAACCAGGGTCCATTCAGAGTGGAGAGCCCAAGGCCAGTCCCACCTCTCCAGCCCCAGTTCCTCTCCTGCTTCTCAATGCAGGGGCTGAGGTAAGGCTGCAAGGGACCCCACTTTCTAAGGCAGGTGATAGCAAAAAACGCACAAGCTGTGCCCCTTGCGCTTTTATTTCATGTGGCTTTATTTAAAAATGTAAGAATCCCCCCCTCCCCAGAACCAAGAGATACAGCTCTTCATAGAAGAAAAATACAAGTTTTTGTTCACTGTAAGATACTTTAGAGTGCTCATTTACAAAATTAGGTTCCCACTTTTGAGAACTGCCGGAAACATAGGTTCTCATTGTAACAGCACATGGTTCTGCTTGTGTGGTGTGGGGCTCCTCACCTTGCTGGAGAAGCTTCAGTCCTCCCCATCCAGGCAGACACTGCCAGGCTGCTCTTCCTCAGGCCAGGCTGAGGTTACACCTGTACAACAGGTGCTTGTACCACAGCCTCTCTCCAGCCCCTGCTCTGCCCCAGCAGGCCTCGGGCTGCCGGGGAAGCCCTGGGGGCCTGCTGGCAGCTGGGAAGCTCCAAATGGGACGGGGCTGAGGTGGGAAGTACAGTGCTTCCTGCACCTGCCCACCAGCTCTGCCCTCACCCTCAGCAACAATGGCAGCTGCCCACGCAAAATCCCTTAGTGTCTGGTATAGGAAAGCCTTCACCTCTGCCCACAGGTCTGGAATTTGCTGAATCAAACTTCTGAGGCAAATTCTTCACTTTAGCGAAGCTCCCAAGGGCTGCCTTGCTGCTCCCTTGCAGCAGGTAGTGTTTGCTGACTGGCCCTGAAGAGCACAGCCCTCGGACTGACCGACGTCTCCACTGCCCTGCAAAGCTTTTTAATGCACACTGTCAGTTCACAGAAACCTGTCACAATCAGCAGCTGCACAGTCCTCTCCTATAAAGGCTTCATCCTTCCTTCTTCTTGGACTTCAGTCCTGGACCTTGCAACCTGCACCGAGCTCAGCACTTCACTCCTGCCCAGACTGCACACAAGGAAGTAATTCCATGACCAAGCCCGGGTGTCTGAGAAGCACCACTGTAGACTATTATTAGTTTTTTTAGCAAATAATACTGACTAGACCTTCTGCCAGCAAATGAACCCTTGAGAAGTGCATGTGACTCCTCTCTCCTGCTCTCCTGTCCTCTTCCAACACCCTCTGCCCACCTGGGGCCATGCAGGGCTGAGCAAAACCCTGAACAGTGCAGATCCTGCACTGGGACCTCCAGATCGCAAGAGCCATCTCTGAAGGGTTTCACTGTGGGGAAGAGGTCTGGGCTCACCCTTCCCAGGGGTGGGCCTGACACATCCTAATGGAACACAGCTCAAAGGTTTGCTCAGGGGGATGACAAGGTGGGGTGCTGGCAGTGTCCTTGTGCCCTGGCACACCCAGCTTAGAGCCCCAGAAGGCATCATTAAGTTCAAGCAGGCCAAAACCACCATGGATGGTCTGCAAGAGACAAAAATGACACTTCTGAGAAAAAGTGTCCCCCCCCTCTTCCATTCCAGCAAAAAGTGTTTCCTTAAAATGTGAACAACCCCCAACTTTCCAACCACATTAATACTGCGCACCCTAGCTCAGCAGCAAAGGAGTTGCTTCTAGACACATCATTAAGAAATAGCTGAAGCAACCACAATGAGTAAATTGCTACAAACCACTTTCCCCTAAACAGAGTTCCCAACTCTTAAGCCACCTCGATGATGATTTCTGTAAGCAACAAAACATCCTTATTTTTCCATCAAAAATCACATCACCTCATTTTCAGTCAAATTCAGGATTACATCATCAGCTACTTATAAAAATAATCTGTATTGTTGTATCCCCTTGGAAGCACTTGAGTCAGTCATAAGCACATGGGCATCACTGCTGGAGAGGCTGGAGTGGGCTGCCCCTTCCCCTTAGGATTTTTTTCCTACAACTGAGCCTTGTGGTAATTTCCCTTCCAATCCAGTTGTTGAAACATTTGAAGTTATGTTAAAGGTGCGGGCCACCAGGCCTTGCGTTTTAAAATAGATGATATAAAATACTGGCAGGACAATTCCTATCAGGAGCATAATAAAAACGGCGTTCCACCACTGGATTCCACAGTCTGCACCGTTACCAGTCTCCCGCTTCCCTGCCTCGGGCAGGGGCCTTTCCAGCGCCTCCACGCCGTACTCCGCATTCAGCTGCGCGTTCAGCTGCACCTCCACCTGCACGGCGTCCTGGATGCTCTGGTCAATGCCCCTGAAGTACTCGCTGAGGCACCGGGTGCTCTCCGTGAGCAGCCCGTATGGCCGCACCGGGATCTTGATGGACTTCAGTGCGTACAGGTCCTGCTCCCGGATGAAGTTGTTGACACGTTTGATATCCGCAACCTACGGCATCCAGAAAGGACACAGACAGTGACTGCAGCACAACCCCGGAGTGAGGCAGGAAGCAGCTATAAACCAGTGTGCACGGAGCTGTCATGGAATAAAAGCAGGCCCAGGATTCAAGTGGTTAGGTGTTCTGCAGAGATTCCCCAGCTGTGCCAGGGTGCTTTAGGTCCTGCTGGATAGAGTCAGTCCCCTGCTAAACCAGTCTACCACCTCCTCTAGTGCTCTTGTACCTGCTGTGTTTTGCTCCATACTGCTTTTCCTTCCTTTTGCTTTCTTTTCCCTTCTCTCACTTAGTTAAGGCAAGAAAAATCTTTGTAACAGATCCTTTTTAAAACAGTTTTCATACCTTACACATGAGTGCTTAAGGTGAGAGCACAACACCAGTGTGAGCAGGCAAAACTCCCCTCCTGCTCAGGAAATGATTTCGGAGTGATCAGAGCTCCACTTTGGGAGCAAACCAGTTCTGAAAACAAGGGCAGAGCCTGGAGAGCAGGGGAGCATCTGCCACACAGGCAAGAGCATCCTCTGCTCAAGCAGCACCTCTCTTCTGCAGGACCAGCAGCTCATTCCTCCTGAGCTGCTCAGTGCTCCTGCTGAACAACAATCACCTCTGTGCTCCTGTCACCACCTTTGTTGGTTCTTGTGTAGGGTTCCTGTCTGTGAGCTGTATCCCCACCCAGAGCAGGAAGAGCAAAGAAGAACAAGCCACATGTGCAGCATCACACACAGAGACAGGCAGTACCAATGCAAAGACAAAGGCAAGGCAGTGTCCTTTATTTAACATTAAATAAGAGAAGATGCTTAATACAGTGGCCACTCACAGCCACCCAGTAAGTACAGCAACTCCTCAGTTGCACTAAACCCTCTGTCAAAGAAAAGGAACAGGATGTCAGTGCGTGCCAGGAGCTCTCCACAGCAGCCAAGGAGATACGAAAAGAACCTTGAGGAAAAGGCTGGAGGACACAAAACAGCAAGAGCCAAACCAAAGAGAAAGGCAACACAAACAGGTAAACCACCTCCCATACATCACACCAAAGAGACACACTACAAGGGACTGTGCTTTGCTCTTTCAGAAATTACAGCAGGACCTGCATTCACTACACACTCACACACTTGAGGCTGCCAAGGAAACTGGAGAGCTAAAACAAAAAACCCACTTTACTTCCTAAGCACTCTGCTCAAAGGTAGAGATGAGATGGATGCCTGAATCTCATGTTTACTCTGCAAAGCTTGAGAACTCTGAAAATGGCACATTTAATCCAGGACCTGATCTGAGGACCCTGAGGCAAAAGGAATCCTCAGCCACTAGTTCAGGCTCCTCACAGCCAGCCCCAGCGTAACCTCCGGACTTAAACCCTGCAAAATCTCTTAGTTATGAAATAACAATCTCACCCAGAGCCTCCTAACTGAGGTGCTGCTTCAATTTCTGGATTTGTTCCAATGAAAACAAATTACTGGGACAGTAAATATCCCCTGTGGTGTCTGCAATCAAATACTGCAGTGTGGTGCTAAGGCTCTACAAACAGAAAGTGGAGCAGCACTCAGACAGAAACAACGAACAACGAAGCATGCGAGAGATTGGGCTGCACAAGCATTTAGGCTTATTTTCTCTAATCATTTTTTTTGGCTGCAGTGAGCTCCTCTTGTCCCAGCTAAGAACAATGCCAAAAGCAAGCCAGGACTATAAATGGTCAAGAGTAAAAATAAAAATTTTGAAGTGCTTTGCATCCCTGCCAAGTTATCTGTGGCACATGCACAGAGCTATTTGTTGCACTGTCTTAATACCCCCTCCTCAAGCAGATTCTGAAACCAATGTCAAGTTCTCATTGATTTCAAGAAGTTCATCCTGGATTTTTACACACATTTGCCTATATATCTGTGGTTACAGTTCCTCTTACTGCTGTCCTGGTGACCTTTCAGGAGCTGTTTAATTGTGCAAATAAAACAAAACACATGAAAACTGTCATGCCAGTCCTTAAAAAGACAAATACACAAATCTCCTACAATAAGGATTTCTGTACTTGTTCAATTTAACTGGAACAAGTCAGAAGTGCCCTTTCTGGAAGAGAGGGAGGCAGCAGGACAGTTCTTTTCCTGTGGGAGGAGAACACTAACTACGTGGTCCCTTCCATCAGCTTGCTCTTCCCTTGGGCAGGGCCAGCAGCCTTCAGAGGGGCTGAAAGGTTCCAGGAGCGGGACAGCAGAACTTTTCAAACCACAGTCCAAAGAACTGTCCAGAATCTCCATCCTCTGAATTCATCCAACTGCTGCTGAGAGCACCACACAGCCACAGCTCCAAACCCAACCAAAGCTCAGCTCTGCCTTCTCAGGCTCTCCTGGGGCCAATCAAGGCCTATTCAAGTCCTACCAGACTCGCTTCTCCGCACGCATCAGGCTCATCAGCAGAACCTGCAAGGGTGCCTTTTTTGTTTTGTTTTTGTTTCTAAGGGCATGGGAGGGGAGGAATTGCTGCAATCCCTCTAAGGCCTCTTGCCTCAGCTGCACCGCACAGCTGCTGTGTGGTTAAGCAAGACAGACTGCAATTGCATTGCAGCAGTGAAGCCAGAGCCATATCATTATCCCCACTGCAGTCACTGGCCAATTGTTTGCATCATGGAACTCTGAAATCACAGTCCAGCTTGCAGAAAAAGGAGGCTCTAAAAATACAGCTCAAACTGCTAAACAACAGACAGCTTCTAATGTTCAGACCAGGTAATTAAACTTTTCATCAGTTTTGCTCTGCTTTGGAACAAAGAAAATGTGTTGTGTAGTGGGTTCCAACTCAGAGAAATCTCACTGTGCACACACCCTTCCTCCTGCCCACAGGCACCTGAACTGTGCACGCTTTGGGATGACAGCAGACAACCAAAACCCACACACACACCCCACCTGGATTCTGGGACTGAACTTTGGCACCTTTCCACAGCCAACCCTGTCAGACTCAGACCTTCCTTGCAAAATGTAAGCTGATACGTTTCAAAAAATAAACAAAAAACCTCACCCATAACGGCGGTGTTTCTTTGTACTGCTAAATTTGCTTTAAAAACTCCAATGTTCCTTGAGAGCAGAGCCCTGACCCTAATTTCTACACTCAGCTTCCTAATGTTTGCCCTCACTGAAATAACTTAGTACAACCTGCACTTAGTCACTGAAATTAAACAGGAAAGTAGGTCAGGCAGGGTATGAGGCTGACAACATCTTCCTAGGCTGTTGGCTGAACAACTCTTTTTTGCGTTTGTTTGGGGATTTTTTTGCCTTTATCCAGTTTTACCCAGACACTGATCATTCATAAAACAGAGAAGGCCAACACTTTCCAGTGTCAAAACTACCAGACCACAGGACTGGAAACCGCTGCACATGAAACCCCTCTGATGTGATTAGCCCCAAGCAGAGGCAGCCCTTACCTTACAGCCGTACTGCAGGGCCAGCTTGTTGAGGTTATCCCCCTCGGTGATCTCCCGCTCCAGAAGCACCACGTCCCCCAGCCTGTCCCGGGCAGCGCTGCCCCGCTGCTGCTCCTTGCCCCTGGGCCGCAATTCCATCACGTTGAGCTCCTCCTCTGAGGACTCATCTGAGTCAGATCGGCCATTGGGAAACACATACACCTGCCTGCCCGGGAAGTTGTGGACAGTGACAGGAGCCTGGAAGGATCTTGTTCGGCTCTCATTCAGCCTCATCTTTTACACCAGTAGCACCTGTAACAAAACCCAGACATTTTTAGTTTCCTCAATACCAGGGTTCAGTTCTTAGCATGAAAGATTCAGAGAATGCACAAAAAGTTGGCAGGTGTGAACACACAGACACAAAGGTTTCTTGTACCCAGGGCAAATCCAGAAGTGCCACTCTTAACAGCAGTATTAGAAAAGTTATGTACTCAAACTTCAGCAATCAGTAATCTTTTTCCAAGTTGGTTTTTTTTTTTGTTTTGTCTACCCGTGGACAAACCACCTTATAAGACTATAAGCTACACATTTTAAATGCTACATTCTATAATTTCATTAAAAATAACACAGTCACTTAAGCGAACTGTCTTTAATTATGGTCAAAACATACAGCAGGTCTACCAAGAGACATTAAAAACTGAGCAAAGTTACCCTTTTCATAAGTCCTTAGTTCTCTACAGTTTAAGAATCCACATTTTAAGTTCTTGGAAGTGAACTTTTTTTTCAATAAGCACAGCTCAAGCTTCACTTAAGTTCAACCTGAATAACAAGGCTTCATTTTGCTGCATGAAGACTACAACTTGCCTGAGCACTTTAATTATTGCTCAGCCTACAGCTGTAAGGGTTTTTTTTGTTGTTGTTGTTGGTTTTTTTTCTTCAATCCTCAGCTCCACAAACAATTTGTTGTCACGGTCAGGCATAGGTAAGAAAACCCCACACTGTTACGGAACCTTGACCTTAACGTTCTCCATCTACCTCTAAGGGATTTTTCAGGTGAAACCACTACGATTTAATGGCATTTCCTTGGCTCCGGGCACGGCACCCACAGCTGCGGGCTGGGCTCAGCTGTGCCGGGGGAGTTCAACATCCAGGACCAGGGTGGACGCTGCTGTGGGACACGCCGGCCGCCCCCGACACAGCTCCCTCCTTAGGGAGTGCCGAACTCTTCCCCAAGCTCCTCTGGGGACCCCGACCCCGTCAGCACTTCAGGAGGATCCCGACACCCTCAAAGGACCCCAATCTCCTCAGCATTTCAGGAGGGTCCCGCTCCCCTCAGGGCGCCCCGCTCCCCGTGGCACCTCGGGGTCCCGATCCCCTCAGTTCCCGCTCCCCTCAGACGGTCTCGCTGCCCTCAGGGCTTCAGGTGACCCCAAATCCCTCAGCACTTGAGAAGGGTCCCGATCCCCTCAGAGTGTCCCGCTCCCCCCTAGGGCTCCGCTCCCCTCAGCGTTTCATGAGACCCCGCTCCCCCCAGGACGTCCCGGTCCCGGTCCCGGTCCCGGTCCCGGTCCCGGTCCCGGTCCCGGTCCCGTCCCGGGACAGCGCCTGCGGTGCACGCTGGGGATTGTAGTTCCCGGC
>NW_008236184.1:7614303-7621489 GCF_000691975.1 Corvus brachyrhynchos | reverse complement strand
GGTGATGTCACACTCCTGAACAGAGGTCATGTCACACACCTGTACAGTGGGACACGCCACACACTTGCATAGCCCCGGGTGAGGTGTCACTGCCCTGGGACACGTCACACACCGGTACAAGGGGTCATGTCACACACCTGCACAGCCCTGTGTTACAGTAACATTTCAGGTACTACACTGTCAATATGTAATATATATCAATATTACAATATGTCAATTTTACATTATGTCAATATTGCCTCCACTCGGTGGTGCCTGCGGAGCAGCCAGCAGAGCTGACCAGCTGTGCTCCACACTGCCATGTTTGCCTTGGCCCATCCTGACTCATGGCTTATGTTTAAAAAACAAGCTCAGGATACACTGTTAGCAAGTTCCACATACGAAGCTTTTCTGGGGTGCAGGGACAGGAGAAATAATGCCCTCCTTGCCAGCTGTCAGAATCAGCCAGGCACTCCTTTGGGTGCCCACGGGGTGAAGACACTCTGGATGGACAGCCTGGCGTTCGGCTGCTGGCTGCTCTGTGCCCTAAAGGTGATGGACAAACCTGCTGTTAAGTTAAATTAAAGCTGAGTGTAGTCACTGCCATCCCTTTGCCTCACCCTGTGCAACCCCAGTGCTGGAGGCAAGAGGGGAGGGTATTTCCTCTCCAGCTCAGGCTACCACTGGATTAGATACAACATCAGCTGATAAACGTGACCCACTAAGAGGAAGGAAGGCTCCACATGCATCAACAATTTCTTTAAGCAACAGCTGTTCTTCACAGCTCTTACCTGCCCATACACCTTTGTGGGACTGAGGGATTTCAGCAGGGATGGAAGGGTGGTAGGAGAGTGGCCAGGCAGGACTGCGGCTGAGCCAGGACCCCATTTCCCAGCAGGTCACAGGATTTCCTTCCCTCCATCCCTGGGCCAGGTTATCCCAGGAGCAGATGACTTTGGGGCTCAGGCAGCTTAGGTAGTTTTCTGACCCAACAGACAACAGATTTAGTGAGCTGGAGAGGGCTCTACAAGCATGGGCAGTAAATGAAAGGTGCCAAAATACCTTTCCTGAGCCACTTACAGCCTCTCTGTGACTACTGAGGTTCAAAGGTTACAAGCAATAATCACGTTTTGTAAAACAGATCCAGGTTAATCTGCTCAAACCTGGAAAATAAACTACTGAGGAAATGCTGGAAACGTGGGGGAATCAACCAGGCTTTGCTGACACGGCTCACTCTGGGCTGGATTACTTGTACTCGATAGTGTTTAACAAGAAGTAACTGTTTTGTAGGAGTGCTGATGTTGGATCTGGGTCAATTGCATGGATGATGTCATCATTCCAAATAATTGGAATATTTTTGTAGTTAGCAGATAGACTGTGAGAGCTGCAAAGCCCCAAACAATCAGAGCTTGTTTGAGAGCTCAATGGTTCAGTCATTACCTACATTCAGCCAACACAAGGGTCATTCGTGCCCTGAATTTCAGGAAGACATCCTCCTGCCCTGACAGATCAATGCAGAGGGCAACAGAGTTGAGAGTCTGCTCATTTTCACTCAATCCAAAGAGCAGTGTGTCCATGGTGCTGGGTACCAGCTGGAATTCACATCCATGCCAGCTGCTTCCCAGAGTTAATCCCTGTGATAAACAATCAAAACTTCCATGAAGGTCTTGGCTGGGGCTTTCCAAATAATCTAGAACAGGGCTCCTCTCTTGTGTCCCTGCAATTCCTGGGAGCTCTTGCTCAGACCCAGAATTGCAATTTTCCTCATCACTTGGGATTTGTCCCTCTTTTTTCAGGCTCACTTCAGAAGTGTGAGAAGCGTCAGACACATATTCCCTGTGTCATTCTTTGCTTCTCTTTCAGCTGCATTCTAAGCTGTGCAATAAAATCTCTTGTTTGGATTTCCGATCACCCAGTGACAGGCTACTCTCCACCCTTGGGAAACGAATAACTTCACATGTGAGTGGCAGAAAGCAGCTCCTACCCCTCGTGCCTGGGTGTTCAACGACCTCACCTGAGCGGAGATGGGGCATTTCACACATCCCTGCACACTTTGTCACCAGTGCCATCTGCTGCTCAGGCTGCAGCTGCTCAGGCTGCCATCTGAAAGTCCCCAACTGCTCAGGAGGAGCAGGAATAACAATTACCATTCATAGATCACCAGGGCCATCATTACTGGTGACCTGATCCACAATTTGGGATTAATAAAAGCAAGGCGGAGTGAAATCAGCCACCTGTTTCCTACACCACATGGGACATTAACAATACAAATGTAGAATGTGCAGTCAATAAAAGATGAGGGAGGGGATTCTCACAGGCTGTGAACTCCCATCCTGACACCATGTACAGCACAGATTCAAGAAAAACTTCTTGAGCATCTCCTTAATATCGACCAATCGTTCCTGTTTAGTTTAACAGATATATGGGAAAGGCTCCTACACAGCACTGGGAGGCAATACGAATCTGCTGGTATTTCTGAATTAAACGTCTAAAAAGAGAAAAAGATGAGTATTCCTTTCTACCTTCATATCATTCTTTCCTAGTGGGAGACTGGGAAGGTAGCTGGAGCAAACCCCACCCATACTCTGGACATGGCATTATAGAAATTATGATGCCTCTATTGCAAATAATGAATAAAAGCTGGGCTTTGCTTTGGCTTTAGATTAATGCAGCCCAACCAATTTCAGTGGAGTTACCCCTGTGTTAAGTCAGAAGCATGAGCCAAATACAACAAAATAAACCTCTCCCTGGTACCTGGAGTGACTCAGCTTATGCGGGTACTGCACATACATTTGATTGAATTATACATACAGCCATAATTTTAAGAGGTTGATACAGTAAGCACCCAACACAGGGGAGAAAACCTCAGCTAAATTAAATTAATTATAGGTGTATATACTTAATACAGTTAATTGAGCTATGGAGGTTACTCAGAGTGCATGTTTGGTAGCATCAGGTTACACCTTGTCTCTTTCAAGGGTTTCTCCTCTTGGAGCTTGTGTAGCTCAGCAGGTTCTAGACTTTGCCATGGAGCACAAGTCCCATTGTTACCTGCCCTGGGAGGGACTCGGGCTGCAGGTCAGCACTCTCAGGAGGGAGCTGATGGTTCAGGTGGTCACATCTGGAAAGGAGCACAGAGCCCATGTGACAGCAGCACTGAGAGCAGGCTGAGAGCCAGCTGCACACCTTCCCTGCAGGGACACAGGCTGAATACGGCCTTCACCCACTGCAGTGTGACCCCAGCCCACCCTGCCAGGTGACAGACACTGTGGCCTGTGTCCCTCCAAGAGAAGAGGAATTTGTCACCCTGAAGTCAGGGTGTGAGGAGCTGGGTACCCTGTACCTCTGGGGTCTCCCAGGGCAGGAGCACAGCTCCTGCCTCCACCCTTGTACGCTTCCTCTCCTGCCTGTAACAGAGCACGTGTGACAATAAAAGCCCAGCTTCATCATTCATCTCAGACATCAAATTACTCCCACCTACGGGGACTACATTTGCAACTCCCTCACGTACGCTGTGACTCAGGAGTGGGACTTTTATCTTGAGAAGCAGAATGCAGATCTCAACAGCACTGCTGTCTCCTGGAGGAGATAACGTGTCTCTGCTCAGAGCCCTCGTTCTGGGCTTGCCTTCTATCACACAGCTCCATTTGGCAGGGGCTGCCTGGCGTGTGTGATAGCAGGCCCTAAATTACTTCAGAAAAACAGAGACTTATTCTTTCTATAAAAACAAATGACTAATTAAAAGTGGTTTTAATTTTGTAGTTCATATTTTCTTGGGATTGTCCCAGACTCTGGAGTCCATGCTCCACACCCTGTCCTTCTGGAGGAATTTGGCGAGGCAAAGCACTGTGAGAGATTTGTTCCCCTTCCTCTCCCTTACTCTTAAAATCCCTCCCCCCACTTCTCCCTTCCTGCAACTGGTAAACTGTGAAGAACGGGAATGTTCCTGGGAAGAAACCCAGGCAGAATTGCGTTCAGAACAAGTCAAAGATTTCTTGCATAGCTGAAGCATGTGTTTGCAATCCCCAATTGCCGGAGCATGTAAGCCCTGCCAGCGAGTGCTGTTCCCTTCAGATGTGCTCAGAGAGCTCTAGGCAGTGTCCAGGGCAGCCTGGGGACAATCTGAGCTGAGGAATTGCTCCATGGCCCATCTGTTCATGGTGCCAGGCCAAAAAGGTTCTCAGTGAAAGGATGGCAAAGAGTCATCCCTATCATTCCAAGGAGCTGTGCTAGGGATGGTCAGAAACGGTGGTCTGGGACCTCCCCGAGCCACAAACTGGTTCCATGAGACAGCTTGGCTGCTACTACCAACCTGTCAGCCCAGGCTTCAGGCAGCTTTTGGTATTGATGCCCTCCAGAATACTTAGCATGTGCTACCCCAGTAAAGGACAAAACCACAAGATCCCTAATTGTAACTGCTGGGAAGCAGTAGAGAGCCAGCAACTACAGCCCGTTCTCCCTTCAGCTTGAGAGGTGCCACTGATCCAGAGAGAAAATTACTCTTCCAAAGAGTGCTGTTCAGTGGTTCAAAACTGGAACCTGACAGGGCCAGGAAGGATGCGAATTGGGGGCTGGGACACTGGTTGGAAAAAGCAGCTTCATTGTATTTGTGAGGAAGCTTTTGTCCTTGGCACTACATGGAGCACGGGATATTACAGGAGCATAGAGTGAGCCCTTGCTCAAGCTGGTGCTGATACTGGGGAAAAGCATCACTTGTCTTTCCAATGACCTTATTGTGTGAGCTGAGCCTGCCAAGAGCTGTCTCTCGCTCTGTGCTCCTCGTGGCCTGAGCCAAGACTCCTGAATGCTCTGTGCCATATTTGATATCACTCGGCATCACTGGCAGGCTCCCAGGGCTCACACATGTCCTGGGTGGGACCAGGACACCTCTGTGCTTTGCTGCCTCCAGCTCGTCTCACTTCCAAACAGGTCCAATTGGATTTTGCAATTTTTTGAGTATAAGGAACACCCTGAGCTTGAGGGAGGAACAGAAGGAACAGAAGAGTCTTCCAAAGCAAGATCCTTGACCTCCGTAGCTGCGTAGCTGTGCTGGCTCCTCTTCATGCTTCCTGACAGGGCTCCCAGGTCTTTACTAGTCTGTGGCAACAATAATGAGCAAGTAACACGTGGGGGCAGTAGAAGGCTTTGCTTCCCTGTCTGGGAGTCTGTGGTTGGAGCATCCTTGCAAGGGTCCTGAAGAACTGAGGTGCTCCCAGTTTTGAGGACCACTGTGGTGGGCACAAGCTGCTGCTGCTGCTCAGACTCTGGGATAAGGATGTTGTAGGACAGAGGGCCTTTGTGGCCTCCTGGGACAGGATGTCAACACTGAATCCTGGGATTTTGTCACTGCTTCTGGTCCTGCCCCAGTTCCTGCAGGCCCAGCCCAAGCACTTCCATGCTCATGTTCAAAGCACTTTCAATGAGAAGACAGTGAGAATGTTGTCCACAATGGAAAACTGGCTGGAGTGAAAATCCCAGAATCAGATCCCACTGCATCCCACAGGACAAGCCTTGTTGAGCTTGTTGCACCACAGGCAGGATGGAGCCCAGCACGTCCCTTTCAGTGAGGTGAAGTGAAAAAAAGAAGCCCTTACCTCATCACTGTGAAGAAAGACGAAGGCTTCAACTGCTACCATTTATTCTCTTGCAGACTTGGAATTTTCAGGTAACAGGAAAAAGCCTTGATCTGGGCTGTGAAGGTCTTAAAAGCCAAGTTTTCAGAGTAGGAATATTTCAGACAGGGCTGCAATTTACACAGTATGGCTCTAAGATTTTCTGGCAGTGAGCAGAATTTCAGAAATTGCTTGTCCACTTGATATTTGCCTGATTGCTCACATCAGTCTCCCCATCATCAGTAACATGGCACAAGCTGATAGAAATAGCAAGAAATGAAAATCCAGCAAAAGCCAGCCTTGTCACCAGAAATGATGATGGATTAATTATAATAAGGGGTGGGAAACAAAACAGCCCTGTGCTCCATGAGTAATTTAAAAAGAGTAAAATCAGATAAATTCCCAGATAGGAAAAGCATTTTCTGTAACTGAGGCTGCTACTTTAATTGGAAAATGCTGTTAACACAACTCTGACCGAGGTGAGGGCAAGAGCACAGCAGGGCTGGTGCAGATCTGCAAGTAAACAGCTGAATTGCGTCTCTCAGCCTCAATCTGCAAAATTCTGAAGCTAAAAGAACAGCTTTAAATGTAAAACTTCTGTTGGAGCTCATGCTTCAATTGGGCTATGAGCCAGGACATGCAAAGACTTAGGGCATTAAAAGTCTCATGGAGATGAAAAGACAGTGGGGAGTCATTTGAGTTGGCTTGTAATGCACTAAGCTATAGCAGGATCTGCCTTCATTCCCTTTAAACCAACTTGTGGGGAGGCAAACTGAGAAGACGGATATTTTATCACTTGTAATTGTTACAGCAAAAGCTAAGGCTAAGCATGGCCCTGATGGAATTCCTGTGTCCTGCACAAAGCCTGGCAGAGGGGTCCCAGCCCCAAGCTGGCTCGGCCGCTCCAGTACCTGGGATGTGAAGTAGCCCCTGAAAATGTCCCAAACCACAAAGTGACCACTTCTAAGGATGTATGAGCTTCTCTGTTGGCTGTTGTTTTCACTTCAAAACATTATCTCAGACAACCTTTAACCACAGAGTAACAGAACAGGTTTGCACTTACCCTTGTCCTTCCAGGGAGCTCAAAGTGCTTTGAAAATCCCCCACCAAGCAGTGCTGTCGTGGTTCCTGTGCCATTGCACAGTGGTTCCCTGAGTTACAGGACAGTGAGCTGCTTCACCCAAGCTGCACAACACGTTGGAATGTCAGCACAGCCCAGATCCTGGGAAGTTGGGATGAGCATCCATCAAGAAATGAAGGATGTTTCTGGCTGTCAATAAACACTGAAAAAAGCTGTGAATAGCAGCAAAGTGTGATCACCAGGTATCGCCAAAGCACAACTGGCCAAATCCAGCTGTTGTAAGGAAAAGGAAGAGGAGCAGGGCCATGTCTTTCACTGGTTAATGCTGCACCTCCCTGCATGGACTGGCTTCAGATGGACAGGCTGAGCATCACTACCAGGGGTCTATGAAATCCTTTGCTGGGACTCCTCACTGCCAGAAGCTGCTTTACAATATTCCCAGCTGTTCCCCTGAGTATCAGCTTAGACAAAATTAAAGACAAATTAATTCCCTTGGGTTTCAAGGACCCTGGGA
>NW_008236184.1:7568004-7614248 GCF_000691975.1 Corvus brachyrhynchos | reverse complement strand
AAGGCAAGGAAGAACACTGTTAGCAACAAACACAGAAAATCTAATTAGAGCCACAGAATGGGTATGTGCTACTGGGGAAACCTTTGTGTCCCTCTGGACCACATTCACCACAAGGAGAGGAGCCCCAGTGGGCAGTGGGTGCTTTTATCATAGTGCCAGGGGCGCCTCCCCAGATGACAGGAGGGAAAAAAGATGCACCAAAAGCTTCATTAGCATTAAAACCTCACCCTCAGTCTTTGTCCTGGCACAGGGTTCTGGTCTGAAGGGGGAGGAAAGTGTTTCCATCTGTTTTGAGGCTGGTGTTAGGAAACCCTCCTAAAAGCCAAGGGCCAAATGCTGCTTTTTCTCTTCAGGAAACAGTCCCAGGACATGGTCAAAGACACCAACCACACAGGGGAGACTTTGCAGGTGCAAGGCCTGGATGCCAGAAGGGAGTTTCACCATGGTCTCCTCCGTAAGAAGCTGGCTCCAGAGTCACACCCACAAGGACACCCTCAGTGTGGTAGGTGGGTGCATGGGAGCAGGTTTGCCATGATGCTTGGCCTTTAAATCTGCCAGGATCCTGGGAAAGCCATTCCAGGACCCTGTGCTTGGAGTGCTAAAATCAGAGCCTGTATATGAGACAGAAAGTCTGAAGTGTCATCTTTCTTTTGTGTTCCCAGGTGGGACTCCACCAGCACCAGAAGGAATACCACAGAGAATCAGTGGCAAGTGGATCAAATAACACCTCGCCCCATTCCTTAAAATGCAAAACACACACACATGCTGAGCTCTTGCTCAAAGCAAAGTAGCATCCTCTCCTCTCATTGTTACGTGTAACCCAGAGCCTGTGGAAGCAGCTACAGTGAATTACCATGAGAGAAAGGAGCTGGATTGAATTTGCTAAGGGAGAAAAAACACCACAGGCATGTTGTTAAGATTAAGAATGAACACTAGTTTATTCTGTTTATTCTGATTCATTTTGTTTGATTGTGCTTGTCCTAGGAAACGAGAGAGGGGATATATCAGCAAGAAAACAGGAGAGCAACAAGTTGGTGGTTTAGACTTCATGCAAACATCATGCCAGTCACTGAACCAGAAGAGCTGGCTCAGAGGCAGACATTTATCTACTGGTAAGATCCTCTTGGGGAAGAAACTCAGAATGATGTGGAAGAGAGATGGTAAATTGTGCTGCAGAGCTAAGCCAAGCAGTCAGCAGAGAATATGGCATTGTTTGGGTTTTTCTTTGTTTTCCTCCCCATTCCTCCCCATTTCTCCCCATTTATTATTAGAACAAAGAATATTTTTTTCTGTAAAAATCTTTGTGCCTAAAGAGGTAACACTGCGGTGTGCTCCTGCACCAGAGCTGAACTTCTGGGTAGCTTTGCTTCAACTTGCTGGATAAAATCATAGTAAAACTCTTAGCTATGGATCTCTGTATGATCATTACCTCAGCTTCAAACACCTACATTTACAGCTCCTTGTTTGTGGTGATAAAATGTATCACCACGGTTTCAACTTACCAGAAAGTCTCTCCCACCAGCTGCTCTCTGTGGAAGTGTCAGAGGAAGGAGATCAGGTCCCAGGTGGCCAGAGAACACAAGCTGTGGCTGGCCAGGAGCAGAAGCTGTCAAACACGAGGCATCTGGAGAGGTGAGGAAATTCAGGACAACTTCTTGGTCCAGCAGATAAACCTTCCTGCCTTTTTTTACAGATGTGATGCGTTTACAGATGTTCCCTGAAAGGGGCAGCAGAGACCAATCCCACACAATGAACAGAAAGAGCCGTCCTGATCAGGGAGAAATAGAAATAAAGAGCAAGAATTATTTGCAATGTTTCTTTTCCTTGGCATACAGAGGCTCCACCATGTGTCCACTCAAATAAAAACAGCTTGGACCTATACAGGCCAAACTGGGGCTGCTTGGTACAATCTTGATCAACTGTGTGATCGCTTCCTTCAGCTGCTTTTGAGAGGAGAGCACCAACCCTGCCCAGATGTGGTTGGGTGTGCAAACATTGTGAAGCTCTATATAATGCACTGGTTAACACCTACGCCACTACAGCAGCACAGCACCTTTGGGTTGGCTGGGGAACTGGGGAACAGTGCAATTTGGGAAAGGTTTACTAACAGGCTCATGGGTACCTGCACTGCAGCTCATCACTAACACAGTTTGGCTCCCACCTAACATTGAAGGAGGGAGATGAGGAAAAAGGCTGCTGAGGCTATCAAGCTTCCCAACAGTCCATATTGGTGTGAAGGTGTGAAGTAGGGAAGCCCATCTTGGACTATCTTTACAATCTCTCCAGGCTCTCTTGAACCACTCAGAGTTAATTCTACAGCTGATCCAAGTCGCTGCCTGGAGAAAAAGGCACAGTTATTTACCTGCAGCAAATCTCATATGCGTTACTTCATCTAAGTCTCTTATCCCAGCCTGTCCTGTTGCTTTAATTGCCTTATGCCCCTCTCTAGCACTGTCCATAATCCCCAATGGAGAGGATGGTTTTGCTGGTGAGGATATCCAAGAGCTCCAACCATGGGACAACAGGCACAAACCACGCACCAGTCTCTTAATCAAGGATTTGAAAGAGGTCTAAGATTTGAAAGCACCAAAGCAAACAGTGGCCAGTGTGAAGTGAGAACCCAGCAGAGGAGCCGAGGCAGCAAGAGCTTTACCAGAAAACCAAGAACCCTCTCTGGTCCTGCTCTCAGGATCACACAGCAGACCAGCAAATCTGGCTGCAGACTGAAATCTTGGCTTCCCCTGAAGCCAATGGCAAACATCCCACTGGCTTCAATGGGAGCAGGACTTCATGCCAGATCTCATGCTTCCCATTCCTTTGCTGTAGCCATGAGAGCAAGCTTCCCTTCCAAGACTGTGTCTGCAGCTAGAGCCTCCAGGAGCAGGAGAATGGCTCTCCTTGCAGCTTGAGAAGTATCAATGGGAAATGAAAGACTTATTTTTAACAGAAATGGTGACTGTCCTAGAGAAAAACTTGCTTAGAGTTATGGGGCTCTCTGGAGCCATTTCTTTCTCCTTTAAAAATTCCCTTAGGCTTTAGGTTCCCACAGGGTGCCCAGCAGCTCAAGCACAGCTTTTGGCTGTGATGAAATCACAAGTGGGGGAAGTGGTTTGAGCTGGGTTATGCACCTATCAACACTCATTTCTCCCAGTTTTAACATCTCTCATTCCACACCTGCTCACCCAGCAGCACCTGGACACAGTGGGACTTACAGCAACACAGCAAACAGGCAGGAGAAAACTAAAGTTTGCCCATTTCTGTTTTTATCACAACAGAGTTGATAAAGGAAGGTGAAGAAAGGGATGCTGGAAGAGCTGTGCACTGACCACACAGGGCTCTACGTTTGCTCTGGCACGAGCATCCCTCTGCTGAGATGAGCATCTAGAGACCCCCAAGCTGTTTGTGAGGTGGCAAGGTCATGTCTCTCATTTCCTGCAAACCTTTGCTTTCCTTGGCAGAAATGAAGGATTTTGTTAGGGAAATCTTGGTGGGTGTTTTGTGATCAGTCAAGCACAGCAGATTACTCGAGGGTGTATACAGGACCTCCCGTCTTCTTGACGCAGGAAAATGATTCTGCTTGCTCCAGAAATTCAGGAGTCACCAGCATGGTGCTGACCACCTGTATTATTCCTTAGGTCACATGGCAAGTCTACTGGACAGATTGATGTCTGTACAGCTGACTGTTTGCATATCAATTCTAGAGGCAAAGGAAATTCTTCAAATCCCAAAGCACAAATGCACACTGCTACAGAAAAGCAGGTGGAGATGTGCCAAGTTACAGCTCCTTAGCTGCTGCCCCTGTAAAGAATGCCCTGCGAGGAAAACTGGAAAATATTTCACGAAAGAGCGAAGATAACACAAGACAATCTGGCAAAGGGTAGAATTTAATATTAATGGCTTTCCGTTAGTCACTGTACTTCCTGTTCCTAACTTAACCCTCTAAAATCAGCAACAGTCGAAGAAGGGCCATAAACTTTTGCACATCTAAAAGGTCTTTCACCGAAAGATCTCAGAGAGCTTTGCAAATGTCAGGGACTTCTGAGGGATAGCTTTTCCCTGAGGAGGACTGTCCATGTAGCCAATGGGCAGATGTGCCTTTGGGTGCAGAGACCAAACACTGAAATTTGGCTGCTCTGTAAGAACATCTTTCTTCCTTGCCTCCCAGGTTTCTGTCATCACAGGAACACAAAAATGAGAGGAGCTGGGCTTCCCTTGAGCTCAGTGTAAAAAAAACCTTCCTTCATGGACAGATGGATAACAGACACACAGCAGGGATGTACTGGTGTCATTTCAGCCCAGCAGCCACTTTAGGATCTTGTCCCTGGAGATCTCGGGGTTACACAGAGGCACCTCATGGCTGTGCCTGGCTCAGCTGCTGGTGTATCTGAACATCACCATTAAAGCACACTGAAACCTGCCTTGAAAGGGAGCTGGACCAACCCCACCTCCCCATCCTTCCCTGCCAACTGGTGCTTGCCTGGAGGAGTACAAAATTAGTCCAAGCAGATAAGAGATGGACAACGTGGCTCCTCTGAGTCCTGCAGTCCTTTGCTCAGAGGGGATCCTTCTATGCCCACCCACATCTTCCTCTAACCTGGCAAAGTACCTGAATTACTGAGCTGACTTGCCAAGAGAGATTTAGGCTGGAAACCTCTCTAGAAAGATGTCTCTCATTAGGAGCAGGGAGCTGGTTGGGGCACAGAGCTGGGAGAGGAGTGTTACTTATTCCTGCCTCACGCTGGGCCCTTCGGACACTCTCCTCTCCTGCAAGATGCACTGTTCTGTGACTGCTGGCAGAAATTAATGAGCAGAGCTGGTTGAAAAACTTTCCATCAAAACAGTGTTTCTGCTTTGCCAGAAGATAGTTGAAAAATTAAGTGGAAAAATTAGAGAAGAGAGCATCGGTTTTGGCTGACATTGTTGGTCCAAAAATCCCAAACTTGGGATTTTTTAGCCAAAAATGGAAGCATTTGGGGAAGGCAGGGGAGGAAAGGGAGGTGCCTGGCAAGACTTAGTGATACCCTGAAAAACATCTACAAAAATTTTGACAAATATGAGGGTGTTTTTGTCAATTTTATCTTTTTTTTCCATAGTGAAGGATACTTCTGCTTTTAGAACCCTTCTACAAGGAGGCTGAAAACAAGTAAATAAGCTTTTTCTTTCTTACACATATGGCTACAGATCCCCCATAGTTTGTGGCATAAGCACAGGCAGCAAGTCCTCTGCAAAGGCACATCAGAAAGACCAGATCTTTCCTAGGAGCTGCCCAAGAGCCCATTACCCCCAAACTGTAACTCTCAGAAAGGGACACACACAGAGCTGATGCTGCTGTGAGTTTGTACAGCTGATGGGAAGCCTCGATAACCTTTCAGTTGCCTTGCACACAAATAAACGGAGCCATGGGGACAGCCAGGGAACAGGGGTTGTGATGGAAGGTACTGTGCACACAGCTGCTGCAAAACCACCCATGCTGAACACTCAGGCAGCCACAAGCAGAGTTGTTGTTGCAGGGAGAATGGCACATGAATACCTGGGAACCCACAGAAAGTTGTTTTCCATTTTGCTTACACAATAATGTGGTTTTTCTTTTTCCCCTTTAAAATTGTTTCTTCAGCAAAACATGGTTAGGAAAAAAAAAAAAAAAAGAGATGGAATCTTCCTTACCCTCTGGGAAATGTGACTGACAGCATTTCTTGGGCTCAGTGTCACTGTCCCCTCCTCAAAGCACTGCTGGCCAGTGATGTGAAGTGACAGGGGGAAGAAGCCACGAGCGAGAGCAGCCGGCAGCTTCAGGGTGATGATGCCTGAGGAGAGCAGAATTCCAGTATTCCAGCAAGGCCCTCCTTCCTTGACAAAACCTGGGCATGAAACAGAGCTGACAGTGCTGAAGCCAATGCAGCAGCACAGGTGGCACCAGCTCTGTGAGAAAACCGAATGTTGTTATTGATTAATGGGGAGCAGGGGAGGTTCAATTTATAGTGATTTTCTAAGGAATCAGACCACAATTCTGGACAGGATTTATATTTTAAACACCACCTAATTTTTAAATTCAATCTAGATGTGGATTTCATACCTTTTTCTTAATGAGAGTAGCACTGGAGGAAGAAGGCTCAGGAGTTCTGCTGTGTCCTGGCAGGTCCCCTTGCTGACAGCCCGAACTTGACTCTCATCCCACCACAGCCTGGGGTTACAGCCCCAGCCACTTCCACCACAAGCAGCTCTGGCTCAGAGCTCCCAAAATGATAAAAGACTTCTTGTGTGATCATCTCAGGAGGGAAGTTTGGTGCCAAACAAAGCTGCAGTCTGGTTGGGTCGTTTTGTCATCAGAGACAAAATCAAGGGGAAAAGTACAGAGCTGGGGAAATAAATGGAAGCTGAAAAATGTTCCAATAATGTCTTTTTCAAGAAAATTTAAAAAGTCCAACCCAAGAATGGCTCATCTGATTTTGCCGGACAGGCTGCACTGATCTTGGTGCAACATGAAAGACTTCTAGAGGATTCCCCTTTTTTATCAATCCCTCAGCAGTCCGAGTACTTTCACTCCGGAAGGCTCCAGTGATGGTGTAGTGTGCAGTGACCTCACAGAAAGCTGTCAGTGATCCTTCAGCAGGTGATGGTTTGTGGGGTGGTGGACCCAGCCCTGCAGACTGGGGAGCTACCAGTGCTCTCCTGGTGAAAAATGAGCATTTCCTTCCATTCCAGGGCACATGGAGAGCAGCATCCCATTCCATTCTTCCTGACACCATCAGAAGTGTGAGTGCATGGAAAAGGAGCACATCTGGCACAGATCTTCTCTGCCTGAACTCCACAGCACACTAGTGTCTGCACTGACACTCTTCAGCAAGAAGAAAATACTCCTTTCCCCATGGAAATGCTCCACATGGTGTTGGGCAAAGCCCAAAGGAACATTTGGTTTTTACTCTACCAAAGAGTCCTCCAGCAGTGGTACTTGGTGAGCATGGGGCTGATGTGGGGATAAAGTGTTCCATATTTTGGAACGAAATTTCCTTCCAGAGCAAGCAGGGTGCTGCCAGCTTGCTGCAAGAGACAGCTGAGGCTGCCATGGACACAGGAGAGTGAAGGGAGCAGGTGGAGTTGGTGGAGGCAGAAGTGACATCCAAGGAAGGGAGGAGAGATTCTACTTTCCTCCTGATCCTTTTGTGCCAGAGCACCAGAGCCATATGGCCACCTGCCTTTAGTGACCTTGGCTGAAGCGTCTTAAATAAAAAAACCCAACTGAGCTCACAGGGAAGGGCAATGGCATGGGTAGAACTGGGGATTAGGAATAAGAGGAAACCAGCAAACGGTTATATGCAAAATAGGCAAACTAAGTATATAATCCCACTGGATTTATAGGAGAGATATTGGCACATACCAGGAACATTTCAAGCCAAATGTATGACAGCATTCCTTACACCCCTCCCACCCATTGCCATATCCCAGCTTAGTGCAAAGCCCTTTGGCTTCCCCAGGCTTAGAGCTACATTTTATTGTTCAAACAGGTCAACAATTGCAATCAGATGTTGACTCCAGGCAAGGCACAAACACAATGATGTGTTAATGTACAGCACCACTTGGATGGAGTTTCTGCAGTTTTGCTGCTGTGAATGGTCCTATGAAGGGTGGCAGCCGCGCTGGTATCTCCCAAGGCTGCCTCTGAAAACCAGGAAGCCCATCAGTGTTATGCCACGAATCCGGTGTAAGATCAGTAAATGAGCTCTGTTATTAAAGTATAAACTCCATTTCTGGAAATCATTTTGGGAGGAGGGCTCTCACTCCCAGCTCTACTTTGGTTTGTTATAAAATCATAGAATCGTTTGGGTTGGAAAAGACCTTTAAGATCATCAAGTCCAACCCAGCACCGCCAAGTCCACCACCCCACCATATTCCTGAGTTTTTAAGGCTGCTTTAGAAAGATCTCCAGGAAGTGTCCTTCTAACAAGAACTGAGGTAGAGTGGGATACAGATGATGGCATCTTTGTAAGACAGGATGGGAGACGATCCTACAGGTGTATCTGTGTGCAGCTGACTGCAAAACAAACCTTCACCATGCTGGGGGGAGCTAAACAGTACAAAGATTCTGGCTAGTGCCTACAACAAACACATCCAAAACACTTGGCACTGAAGTAATTCTGTTTATTTCACACCAGGGGAGAGTGCAGCTAGGTTATGCAGATACCTTCCCATTGGATGGGATAATTTTGCTCCAACATAAATTTCCACATGCTCAGCACTGTTCATTGTCAGGGGGTGCCCATGGGGCTGCTGCCACTGAACACACATCGAGCTGCTGCTCCCTCCCAGCTCCGGCACAGCAAGAACAAGCTTCCCCAAAAGCACTCTCAGAATGTCTCTCTCCCCAGGCAGAAGCTTCCCCCTCCTCACAGCCTGCCCAGGCACACACAGAGATATCCCAAACAGAACCTGGTGCACTTTTCCCGGACAGGAATATTCTACTGTTGTGTCACTGACCACAAACCTGGCAAGGCATTATTCAGGTTTTAACATCCCTGTGCTTTATTTTGCAACCTGACCAGGACAAGACCCATCATTTCTTGGTTTGTTAGCACACGGAGAAGTCTGAAGTGCCAGAATTTTGCTTCCAAATGACCTTTTACACCGACCACAGCAATTAAACAGTTGGCTTGTATTTAACCAAATCCCAGTCTCAGTCCAGTATTACACAGATGCATAATGTACCACTTACAGCTTCACTCCTCTCTCTTAATTTTCATGCTGTTGGGTTCGCTTTGTATTTTTGTTTCAAGTTCAGAAACCTTATTAAAGTTGTTATGGAAAAAATAAATTTATTATTCAACATATTCAATTTGTTCAAAATGGAATGACCCAATTTTTCTTTTTTTTTTCTTTTTTTTGGCTTTCATTTACAACTGGTTCCATTCAGTTTGACTGTTTTTATCTTTTTCTATTTATAACCAGCACCAAGAAGAAAATTACCATGGATACAGTACATATGCAAATTAGCTAATGGAAAAATATATACATTTCACTCTGTAATGAGAAAACTTAAATGATATTATTGCCATGGAGAATATATCCCTGTATTATAATAAAATATCAAGCAATAATCGACTGCTAAGATTCTTTTCCATCGACAAAAAATAGCACCATACATGAGATAGTGAGAATCTACACTCAATAACACAATTGTGCAACTAGAAATGTACAGTACTTTAGTACAGAGTATTGTTTACAATATGGAAATACCACCACTGCCATCAAAAGAGCATCAATCTCTTATGAACAACTAAGAAAAGTATTGTCATAGATATACTGAAACAAACAGCTTTTCTTTTCACCAGAATGTGGTAACTTGAGGGCAGAGCATAGCTGTGACTTCATCGTAAAGCTCCTATAAAGTGATAAAAACCAGAAGTGCAGGAATATTGAAGAGAATTAAATTTCTTTTGTTATAATTATTTTTCTGGCCATTGTAAGATGGGAAGGTTGTCACCATGTGAAGTAAGAGAGCTGAATAAAATGGAGCTGTGTCGTGCATCAGTTTTGAATTAATGTTGGCGGGTTTAATTATAAAAAAATAAAAGGTTGATGCATGGTAATCTGTGAGAGCAAGAGAGGTGGTTTTTCTCAGTGCTCAGGCAGTTGAAAAAAATCCTTGTAAATTCCTGTTTCCATATGTAGGACCCAGAACTTGGACCCAAGTGTCCTTTGGGTGCAGAACCCAGCAGATTGGGTCAGGCCACAGGTCTAACCAGCCTAGTACCCTGTTCTGGACAGTGGCCAGTAGGGAATTACTACTAAAAAACACAAAACCTAAAATCCTTCCTCTCCTATGTCCTACCTTTTGCCTAGAGAGGGTCACAGATCAGCACCAGAAAGAAAATGTTCCCTGCTGTGGAGAAGCACCTTTGATTCCCAGCAACGATAATTCACACAATTCTGCCAAGGTAACAGAGAAAATGTTGCCCATGAGAAGAAAAACAGCAAATTCCAAACCGAGTGTGGAGGACCCAGGGGTGGCTGTGGGGGCAGGGAGGCAGCAAGGACAGTCCCAGTGTCACAGGCAAAAGGGAAAACACCACTATGAATTACTAATATAAACCAGGTCCTCTGGGCTCTGTCAGATCTCTTGGAACTTTCTCATTAGCAGTTCTTCTATCTGTTAGTTTGCCTAATTGAGTATCACCTGGTCCTGCCTAAATCTTCCCTGTCACCACTGCCAGCAATTTTCCATTGCTAAGCACTTACACAACCTCTGCGCTGGGTGAGAGGGTGGGAATAACAGAAAAAGGAGGTCTGATCCTGATTATAAATTGCCAAAAAAAAAATCCAGTATAACAAAAACCAAGCTGGAATCCTTTCTCTGATAGAGAAAATCATCTGAGGCATTGGAAAGCAGATTTGTTTGAGACAGGCACTTGAGAAAAAATGGTGTGCAAATGTGCCCTTGTGCAGCAGGCCAGCCCTAGTGCACACACACTCATTTGCACTAACAAGTACAGATGTAAATGTGAAGCCCACACAGGATTAATCTGTTGATGAACATTATCTCCCTGTGCTTGAAAAATTCAGCCCTTAATAAAATGCTAATAGGTTATTCCAGTGAGGTACTGGATATGGAAAGAATGGTAATAAGCAAAAATTGCTTTAAAGACATGTTAGGTACTAAGAGTCTTTATCCGTCCTTGCATTGACAAAAAGAGACAACAGCAACAAAGACAACCTGGGGCCTGGTGTGAGCTGCAATCCAGCCTGGCCCAGGGGCTGGGGGAGTAGCTGGGCTTGGTTCTGTGCTTAGGTCCAAGGAGTCAAACAGTCACACACAGTCCTAGAGCGAGTACAAAGCTGCAATTATCCAAAGAGCTCTGTTCTGTCACAAGGAGTGGGATGAAACTCAACCATGGCCTTGGGCCTTGGCAAGGGAAATGATACTTGTTGGAGCAAGATGTGATAGGGAGACACTGATGTGTGTGACAACGGAGGGGACAAGCCCTGCCCTGGGCAGAGCCCCTGTTTCAAGTCTCACATCACAGAGAAGAGTCTGGTTTAAAGTGCACAGACATGGCAGAGAGTATTGTGTGTGCAGCACCTGTAAGTGCTCTTACAGCAGCAAATCTGATAGCACCAAACCTGATAGCACCACAAAAGTGAGACAGGGAGCATTCAAATACAGTGAGTGAATTCCCAACCCCTCCTGAAAGCAATGGAAGTCTGAGCCCTTTGGCTTCCACAAGCTCCAGGTTATACTTTGAATGTCTTGTATCCCTGACTACTTCTGGCTTCTCCAAAGGCTACATAACCTCAGCTGTATAAAAGAGCCCAGAGATAGGAAACACCTGTTCTGCTCCCCACTACATCCTTTTCATAAAGACTGTTCCAAATTCAGTTTCTGTTCCAACCCTATCCAGTTTCACAGTCCTCTTATAAGAACCAACACTCTCATTATCTGATTGACTTCTAAAAATTGGAGAGCTTAGGCCAAGCAATCCCTCAGTGAGCTCTACTGGATGAAGGGATTTCTGGCTCCTCCCATCTCATGTAAATCATTCTTGTTTAAAAGTAACTATCTACGGCTGTTAATAAGCTTTCATTAAGCTCAGAGAAAAATTAGGTTTCATAAAAGAAAACCTGGGGAAAAGAGAGGATTGTTTTTTAAAATTAGAAGTAAAATCACTCCCTATTAGTGGCTCTAAAAATATGACTTGGAATGTTGGATATAATTATACTGAGTTTTCTGTAGGAAATTCTGTAGGATCCTCTGCTATCAATTTTCACAAGCTTTTACAGAAAATCCTCTTTTTAAACTAAGCCTTTCATTTATTCGTGTCCCTCCAAGCCCACTCTGCCATGAGATAACTGCTGGGAATTGGAAACAACAGATAAAAGCCAAGATTAAAAGATTAAGTAATGTCTCTACCTTTGCTGAATTATTTTGCCAGAGGCCTTCCTCCATGGAGGTACCCATATCCTTATCCAATGTAATCACTTTGCAACTCTTGTCCTTTTCTTCAATGGTAGCAAGCCATCCAGTGGCTGGTGATTTAATATATTAAAGTAAAAAGCATTAATGAAAAATGTGAGGATGTCAAAATACTCAGAAATTATTGGCTCCTTGAGATGACCCTTTCTGTGTGTTTTTAAGGTGGATGAGTGGATGACTTTGGTATCCAGTCTGTAGAATTAGTTTCAAGTCTCATTAGGTATGCTTTGGGATCCACCACACTGTAGCAACTCATGAAGTTCCAGTACTCAGACCTACTAGTCCGTGATTTACACACAAACAGCTGGAAGACTCTGAGGAGTGGCACAGGTTCATTAACTCTTCTGCTGCATCTTGTTTGCATAAAAGTCTCTGCAAGTCTGGCAGCAGCGCTGGTACCACCGCATGTCCTGGCACAGGTCCTTCTCGCGGATCACCCTGCAGTACACTGTCCACTGGTCCCCCGTGCACTTGTACGTGAGGGCAGCTTGGGAGGAGACAAGAAAGGAGAAACTACCAGATTAGCCAGAGAACAGCACTGCGGGTGTGACCAAAATCCCTGCACCTGAGGGGAGGGAGGGCCACCCTTGCTGCCGGCACTGGAGAGCAGGTGATGTTCTCTCCACCAAAATATCAGGCTCTTGGAAGTGCTTCCTTCCTCCCCTGGACATGAATGGGGACTGCAAACCTCCTCATGTTGCACCTATTTTGTCTCAGAGGCAAACAGGCCCGGATGAACAAAACATCCAAAGATTCAGCCCAGATTTAAGGCCATGAACTCCATGCTGCAGTCAATGGGATGGAGATGAATAAATCACACATCTGGCAAGAACACCTGAGACAGACCTTATGAATCTGAGATGGGAGAGTTCACATAATAGAAACTGAGCCACAAATAAGGCTAGAACTAATATTTTAGAGGTCCAATGTCCCTCGCAGGTTGTGAAGGAAGACAGGAAAGAAGTGACAGAATAAACCCCTCTGAATGTGTCTTCACTGAGAGACACTGGACACAGACGTAAAAGTCAGGTGAGTCAGTGTGACCTCCACACTTAGATACTTCTGCAAATGTTATCCAGGACAAAAAAACCATTCTGAAGCAGGGGACAAGGCCACATGGGTCCTGTAGACTACTGGAATTTTTTTCTGGTTTTTGTTTTTTTTTTTTTCCCTGATGCTTCCATTGCAGAAAATAGAAAATTCTGTTAAAGATAATCCAATTAGAATTGTTTATAAGCAAGAAGAGCAAAACACTCAATGATATGTCTTTCTGCTAATATCAAACATCACTGTTTCTAGCCCTGGTGATTCCAAGCCTGGTTTAGAAACAAAAGCAGCCCAAATTACTTGCAGATTACTTTCAGCAGGGATTTGAGCCTCCTCAGTCTTCTAAACATGTGAGCATTTTATTGCTTGTCCTAAAATGTGAATTAGAATGGATTTCTTGTCTCATCAGTGTATCAAGGGCTTACTTCTCAAATGTGGGTTTTTTTTTTTTTTTTTTTTCCCTGATGCTTCCATTGCAGAAAATAGAAAATTCTGTTAAAGATAATCCAATTAGAATTGTTTATAAGCAAGAAGAGCAAAACACTCAATGATATGTCTTTCTGCTAATATCAAACATCACTGTTTCTAGCCCTGGTGATTCCAAGCCTGGTTTAGAAACAAAAGCAGCCCAAATTACTTGCAGATTACTTTCAGCAGGGATTTGAGCCTCCTCAGTCTTCTAAACATGTGAGCATTTTATTGCTTGTCCTAAAATGTGAATTAGAATGGATTTCTTGTCTCATCAGTGTATCAAGGGCTTACTTCTCAAATGAAATGTTTTCCTTTCACTATGTTCTTAGTGCTAAAATACCTGGGAAGTACTCTTGTATGGTCTTTACACAAGAGGTTAGAAGCACCCCAGCATGAGTGCATTTGCAAGAATGGAAGTCCCCATTTTCTCTTTAAAACATCTGGTGAACTTTTGGGGAACAAATTTCAGTTCAGAAGCTTCAAGTTCAGTCCTAGTTTAAATGTTATTTAATACTGGACAGTGCTATTAGAAAATCTTTTTCTGTTATTTAGCAGCTCTGTGTTTTCATGTGTGTTAGAGGTTTCTTAGCCTAGAAGATCAGCTCAGCTGTGAAGGAGGAGGCTGCTCTTTCTGGTAACCTCTTCTTGTTTTCAATCCAGCCTCTTGTACCAGAATGGGACAGGAGGTACCCATGAGGCTGTGTCACTGTAGCTGATTTAATTTAGCTTCTTGGAGTTGTGGCTGAGCACACAGGGCTGAAGTTTGGAAAAATACATTTTTAGTATATTTATATTTTTATCCCCTTACAAACCAAGGAAATAAAATGAGGAAAATTATGAGATCCCTACAAATTTGTATTAACAGAGGCATTCTTAACTAGTGGCATGTCTCAAATACAGTGTTAAGGTGTTTCAGGAAACAGATGGTTATCACCATATTCCCATCTCAGCCAGGGACACAGGGAATGCAGGGAGGGTGAGGAGGAGGACAGTGACAGAAAATCACAGGGTTTACAGGAAGAGGCTGGATGCTCTCTTGCCCCCTGGGCAAATCAATCCATCAAACCACCTGTCAAGGTCATGTACTTTTCTTGGGGCACGATGAATAAATGATCATACTTTACACTCACTGCAGCACAGGCAGGGTGTGGAAGGGTTTGTGATGGAGAAAGAAGCACCTGCTAGCTCCCCCACCTCTGTGATCAGTCAGTCAATCAATCAATCAAATCAATCCAATCAATCACCTACCATTTCTGTGCTCCTGTTGCTCTCTCAGCTCCATCCTCTGCCGAGCGCTCGCTCCACTTAGGCACAGCCTGAGGCAGGGGTTAGACAGGACCTACCCACACCAGACCTTTAGTCTGGAAGCTGGCTGAGCCTCTCCCTATTTCTGGCTCTGCAGAGTCTCTGCAGCCCCACTTTTATCACACTGGGCACCCTGGGCAGGTGGCACCTTCCCCCCAGGCCCCTGACTCACCGAGCCTGGGAGAGGTGATGGTGTTGACGTTGATCTTGTCGTTGCAGACCTCCTGGTGGCACTGCCTGTAGGCCGCCGGCTTGGCCAGGGCTGGGCACTCGCTGCCATGGCGCCCGGTCACTTTGTGCATGCATTGCACCACGCGTGACTGCAGCCCCTTGCCGCACGTCGAGGAGCACTGCAGGAGAGAACACACTGAGCACAGAGGTTTCCATGTCACATGCACAGCAAAAATCACTGCCAGAGCAGAGTGTGCAGCCACTGTGGTGCTGAGGGCTCAACAGCAGGGTCATCGTGGCAGCCAGGGACCCTCCGTGTGGCTGCTGTGTTGTCCACGATGGTTTTGCACCTTCAGGGAGTGCTGTGAGCAGAGGAACTCTCCTGGCACAGAGAAGGAACCTGTTGTCTTTCCGCCCTGAGTTCACCTACTCTGACTGTCCCCTCTGGATGCCCATGGGGTTCAAGCAGGCAAAATGCAATTCCCCCCACCTTCAGTCATGAAGAGGCAAAGCTGAAAAATGTGTAATGCTTAATCATGGACCAGCAGCTTCCATCTCCCTCTCCGTGAGGGACTCAGCATTACTTGGATTAAAAGCCCTCTCCAAGACGTGGTCTAACAAGGCTTCCTCCACAGACAGGATGACCACAGCCAGGCACTGACATAAGATAAATACCAGGATTACAGCGGAGGCTGGCAGCTCCTGCGTGCCCAGACCTCTGAGAAGCTCTGTTCTACACAGGAGAACACATCGGGTATTCCAGTATTCACTCCCATCTATCCCTGCTAACTGTCTGGCACTTGCCTGTCCTCCTGGGAGCAATTGCAAATTGTACTCAAGAGTTTTGGCTGCTATTAGCCAGGAGGCCCAGCCTGTTCATATGCTCTCTTTGTTGTCATACAATCAGAGTCCCTCCCTCTCCCTCCCTCTTCCCCTGGCCCAGTCACTTGTGATTTACAATGTCCTACTTGCACGCTGTTCAACTTTAATAAAGCAAACACAGTGAGCACAGGGAGGTGCAGCAGCTGGAGTCAATAAAAGAACCTTGTATTTAACATAAAGAAACAATGGGTTGCAAGACTTGGGTAAGATTCCTGTTTCTGATAAAGCCACACACAAGCAAATGATGGGGGAGAGGAGGAGGTGAGGGAAAGCACAGAAGTATCAATAGAATAATGTAAGAAAAGGTCATGTTTTCTGTCCTCTGCTGTTTCTGAGCAAAGTCAGGGCATTGGAGCTTTCTCCGTGAAAAACACCACCACCTCAGAGAGGTAATTCTCAGAAGAGAGATGCCAAACACTGGAGAGGCTCAGAAGATGGGCACCACTGAGGTTGAACTGAAGTCCAGGTACAAACCATGTGTGTGTGGTGTGGATGCTTGTGAGACCAAGATCCAAGGGCAGAACACGTGGATGCACACCTCTACATCCATAGGGGTGAGTACCACAAATCCATGGTCATTTTGGTCTGGAAGTATTACAAGAAACCCCTGTTGTTTGTTTTTTTTCCTTTACAAATCTTCTTATTTCAATTTAGGTTCAACACACCAGTTTATGACAGATATTTTCACCCTTTTTTTTTTCCCAGGTGTTGAATTTACATAAAAATTTGATCACTGTCAAATAATACCTCAGCAGTGGTTATGGCATTTAGGATTATGCTGAATAAACCCTCCTCTTGCCCTACAGTGAGCTATTCCAAAAATCAGGAATTAAAGTCCCTGATTTAAATCCCCTTCACAATTTGAATTTAAGCTGTGAGATCTGGGCATTTCATTAGTTTAGTGTGTCCCTCAGCTCCTTCCCAGCATCAAATGCCCTCAGTGACTCAGTGATGGCCACTGGATTTAAAGTGAACAATTTTTATCCTGATAAATGCAACTAATTAGGCCCTTCCACTTCACCAGTCAAACGCAACTTTTAATCCTCAGGATTTCAGTGGCACTTTTAGTCTTCACAGTGCTTTACTAATCTTAATCCCCCCCAAACTCTTTGCTTGAGGAAGGGAACTTTACATCCATTTTACAAACAGAATAGCTGTTATTACACAGGCATTAAATAACTCAGGCCACGGACTTCCTTCACATGACTGTAACGTTCTGAGTCTGAAACCTCTGTCTCTGGATTTTAAGCACTCCCTGTGCTCTTAACGGGGGACCTGGGGAGAAAAAGGGAAAGAAGGAAGAAAACAGCATTCTTCTCATAAGGTGAATTAGGTTTTCAGATACCAACACACAAACAATCACCTACCTTTGTCTGTGTTCCTGTCTGCATTTGTTAACCAGCAAGGAGGGCAAGCAATGAAACTTTTTTCCACAGACACTGCCAACTCCAATCCTCAGACAAATAGCAGCAGAGCTTTTGCCCGAAGCAGTTTTATTCCTTCTCCTGGGAGACTGGGATCATCACCTATGCTATGCAATTAGTTTTTCACAGCCAGGAAGACAGATTTTAACATCTTTCTTGAACTCTTTTGGGCTTGGCAGCTAAAGGAAGGTTGGACATCTGGCTTATTTTAAGATGAAATTTTCAACTCAGTACTTGGATAGTCTCTTTCCTAGGAATTTCAATAGGAAATAGGAATAGATACAAAATACATACAAAGGGGGAATTGTTACTCATGCTGCACTATGAAAAGAGGACATCATTAAAAGAGGTATAAAAATCAAACTCCAACTGAACAGCAAACTCCCATAAATACCTTCTCTCCTTCTCTGGACAGCTAAATGCACTGCTATGGACTCTCTGTTCCCAAATGTTTATGGAGCAAGGAACCATATCCACAGAACAATTTTCAGGGCTGGGTTCACCAGACAGGACCCACCAGCAATCTGCCTACTCTGGGAAGCTGGGGCTGGGACAAGGGGTTGAGCAGACATGCTGGTGCCAAACAAAGAAGTGGATTTTCCCTTCCACCAGGCACCGCCAGTGGTGTCACTATCACAAAAACGCATATGCAAAATCCACAGCGTTTAACCATAATGCCCTAAACTGACAATACAGGCACTGTAAACTGGAAATCCACCCCCATGCAAAGATCAAAGGGTTGCTCAGTACTGTAAAATAGAGGGAGTTAATGAACAGCTACAAAAAGAGAACCTAATAAGAGCCCCTGTAACTCCCAGTTCAAACGCTGCTTAGGAAGGCAAAAGGAAGACAAAAATGCCTCCATTCACATTCTTTGGCAGTAACATGCAAGTCAGTGGGGATATCCAGAAGGAAATAAACTCACAAATTGTCAAGGCAGCAGCTGCATTCATCAGCTTAAAGAAGATTTACTCACTGAAAAACTCTAACCTTAGGAGCAAGCTATGATTTTTCAACTGGAATGCTATTTCCACCTTAGGATACTGATATGAAAGCTTGAAATCTAGCAAAGGTGCTGACAGATGTCTAATTGCTTTGAAAGCAAATGCCTCAGGAGAATATCAGGTATTAAAATAGAACAAATTTACAGAAAGTGCTGAGAACTGTCAGGGCCTTCATCAACTCCCGGTCTACAAAAGATCACCAGAGAAAGAGAGGGGAATGAGAATGAATTAAGCCAGGGCAGGGCTGCTGTTGGGCAGCTCAGGAACACATAAAGGAGTCCAAAGAATCCCGGTGTTGAGGCTTAATGGGGGCAGAAAAGGAACAGATTTACCAGCACAGAGACAGGTTCGGGACTGAATGCGATAATGGATCATTGCTGAGGGCTCCTGGGAGGCTGGGATACATTTCAGACCCCAGGACACCTTTAGAAATGTCATTTTTCTAAGCTCCAAGGGATAGGTGTAAATCTTTTTGGTAACAGACTTTTTCCAGCAGAAGGTCACAGCATCCCTCCAGCCAATCCTGAGCACACTCCAGTATGGAGAGGGCTGATCTGTCAGAGGGAGATACAGTTCTAGATGACTGTCATAACTAAGCTGTAGGCAAGATGGGGTTTCTCTTTATTCATCAGTCTGCAGTTCATGTGATGTATAAAGATACTGGTTTGTCCCCAGTTTGCTGGAAGTTGCTGAAGCCAAGGATAACACCATGGCTAAAGCTCCAATACTGAGAGATAGAGTCACGCTTTACTGACTTCAGAGTTCAAGTATTCAAGGCGTTAGGGTAGAGTGTTTTTCCCCTCGGGGGTCTTATTTCTTGCCTCTATGAAAGTCAGAAAGAAAGCAAGACAAGTTCCTATTAAAAACATTCTAACACAGCATCTGAGATGAATGACAAAGGTCCTGTAATTGCTCCCTTCCCGGGACCTTAATAGCACACACATGTGTGCTCTGAAAGCCAGTGCTCCACACACCTTCACATCAGGCTTTTTATGAGGATAACTAATTTAAACCCCAGTTCTAGCTGAAAAGCAGCATGCAATATGCTTTCATAAACACCAGGTCAACTTTCACCATGGCATCATGCTAAAGAAAGAAATATCTGTCTTTTCACTGATAAGATCTAATTAGCCCAAAGCAAACTGTAAGCTGTTTTTCAAGCTTCCTTGTTATTTTCTTTTCTTTTTTTTCCTTCTTTTTGAACCCGAGATCTGTAAAAGAACATATCTGGTCTTGCTTACAACAATCTTTCATTTGGAAACTTTTGTGAAATGACTGATTTGTTTAACTTAGCCAAGAAGAAAAAAATGCATACCCTTCTGACTCAGTCTGGGAAGAAACAATAAATTATGGCAGCAAATGCTCGTGGCTGATGTGACAGTATCTTAGCAGGAAAAGAGAAGCAATTTTTGCAAACTGCCTACAGCTGTACTTTCAAACTGCACGACCCCAAGGAACAAGACTTGACCAGCACATCCAGCATGTCTCATTGCATAATTAAGCTTGGCTTTGCTATTCTGAAAAGTTCCATTGTGCACATTGAGTTCAGAGATTAAAGGCTGAACACATGAATATTCTGGGTCGTGACAGTGCCCCTAAATACTTGTGCAGGGGAGCCAAGGTGGATGCTGATGAGAAAATGCCATTTAATCCAATATTACAATCAGGCACAATTTACTTCTCATGAGGTTTCAAACTGGATTTCAAGAACAGGCTCAAGCAGAGCTATGAAGTGATACAGTGCTGCCCACAAGGGACCATATTCTAGCAAGTCACCTGTAGCACTTGTGCTGTGTTTGGATCTGTGGCAGAAAGTGGAAATGTTCCAGAGCTTACTCCACAGGAAAACTGCAAGGATCTGATGGTGAAAAACACCTAATGCAAAAGGCATTATCAAGGTAATTTTAAATAACCTCAGTAGTAATGGACAGCTATGGGATCACAGAACTCAGGTCAGCCTGGATGCTGGAGAAGCCCCCCTGCTCCTACAGCACTGTGTGTTGCTCCTGCTGAGCCAAGCTCTCAGGGCTCACATGAGCTCTATTCCCACCCTGACTCCTGCCCCAGATGTTATCCTGAGAGACTACTCTGGGAACTGAAGCCCCACTGAATGCATTATTAGTTACTATTAGTTATTCATCAATTAATGATCAATGCTCCCCCAAAGCAATTTATTAAAGAAAGCAATTAAAGTAAGGACTCCTTTGAGATTATTTACTTTCAGCAAGAGGCTGCTCATCTCTCATTCAGTCCTGCCTGAGCATGTTCTAGACATGGAGCTACTCAGCTCTGACATGTGTGATGCTTACTAACACTGTTTCATCTCTTTGCACAGTCAGTCAGACTGGTCCTAATTGCTCCTTAAAGTTGTTCTGGGAGACTGTCACCTTAATGCCTTGGCAGTCATTACAAATCTCAAAAGATTATTGGAAAGACTGCAAAATTACAGCAGTCCCTGTAAGCAACATATTCTGTGCTTTAAGGATTCAAGGGGAAAATCCTCTTCAGATAGGTACTGCAGACTTTAAATGGTGAACTACTACTCCCCATATTTTCAAAAACACAATCCTGCACACTGTAACATCTCAGAGTAACTCAGAGAAAATGAATGCCAATATTTGAACAGGCTTGTCTTTCACTCTTTGTTCTTCTTCACTTTAAAAAACAAGAGTAAAATAGTCACAATGTAATTTCATTTCCAAACCACTGGTCTTGGTGGAAGTCTTTAACTCTTCATCAAAAAAATGCACTTAATGGACCAGGCTTTTAAATAAAAATATCAAAAAAGAGAAGTTACTCTTTCAGTTAACAGGATCACTGGAGGCTGTATTGGGATATGAGACAATAACACTATGGCAGAGCATGCTCCACTTCAAACAAAACACTGATTAATCTGACCTTTTGAAGCACATTCTCCTTTACTACGAAACCTTCACAATAATCTGTACCGTGGATGTTCCCAGAAACTCCAGCAGAGATGAGCTGTGCAATTTGTTGTGCAAATAAGGACCAGTTTGAAAGGCAGAAAGCAGGACTTGGCCTCTGGAGCCTAAAGTGCCCAGGGGAATGACATGGCCAGCATTGCAGTCAACATCTGTTCCCTTTCCATGCCTAGTTCCCAACTAGAGCTGCATCCACTGGGGCTGGCTCTTAGCCCAAGCCTAGGTACAGGCTCAACCTTGTTTTAGTCCCATTATGCAACATGTATACCTCTGCCCACAGCTAAAGACATTCCACAGATGTGGGGACAGACAGTCAAAAGGAAGAGGGTGGGATTCATCTTACTGAACCAACCCTGTTCAAATTCAAGAGTGTCCCTGGCTGGTAAAACCAATTATGGGCCATTTCTTCACATCTCCTGTAGCAAGGGGTGTTTTGAGATTTAGCTGTTGGCAAGAAAGGCTCTGGTTTGAGCATCAGTGATCGTGTGCCAGAGCCACAAACCACAGGGAACCACAATTCAGAGCAGTCTGTGTGGCAGGACTTAGGTTTAGGACAGATGCTCTGGCTCCTGGCCATGTTAAGGACCACAGAAGCTGGGAAATTGACAACTAAAGCTCGTTGGATGCTCTCCTGTCCCACCCAGCTCCGTCACCTTCTGGAGAACAACTGATGCGCATCAGTGAGGCCTGTGGTCAACCTTCCAGTGGTGCTGAAGGCATGTGAGGAGCCATAAATCATGAAGTTGTTCATGTCAGCTCTGACGTGCCACTGCAGTTTTAAGCTACCACCCCTCCTGCAGAGTTTTTTCTCAATCCAATAAGAAAAGTTATTTTCTCCAAGATAGAAGAAGATGAATTCTGACCTTTATGAAGAATTAACAAGTTGTCCATAGCTTATCATAAACAGATGTCGGGTCAAGCCATGAATTTGTAATGAATGTTAGAACAAAGGGTAGTTTTGCTTCTCTATTTATAACAGCTTTGAATACACCTCTCAAACCACAGCTGTCATTGATTTACTCTTCTTATTATGCAATATGAATTAATCATTAAAAGTGAGGCACACAGAGGATTTTGTTGATGTTCCCAATCATTTGGAGCTTGGAAAATATGCCTTCCTGGCACTGGGAGATCGTAGAGTATTTTTGGCAAAAAACCCCCAAAACCAACATGTTTTTTGGTGTATTGCAAGGTTGGGGGTTTATCTCCCAGAGAATAAGACCTACTGTAATCCTGCGAAAACAATTAATTTGCAATTACAAATCCTTGTTACCACCCACTGTGATGAATGACGGCTGATCTTCAGTGAGAAGCACCTCAATGTCTGGCACAAAGCCAGTATTTTTCTTATAGAAAATTAGATTTTTTTTTTCCCTCCCTACTGTTAATATTCTCCTGGGATGAGAACCCATTGACAGCATTTCACAGGCTCAGCAAATGCTGTAAAGGAGTTGGCAACTCTTGATGCTCAGGGAGGGCAGGTGGCTACAGGTGATTTTTCAGATGTGCTTTATCACTATTGACACTATTTGGCAACAAGAGTACTGTTTAACATTACACTTTGCCAAGCTGGTCCTTACTCGTGCTTTCCAGTTCCTGGAGTGTACAATCTTTCTGAATCCAGTGAAAGCTGTGCCAGGTGGTTATACAAGATGTGAAGTGGCAGAAACAGATTTTTCCCCTACTTTCTCTGCCAGTTCAAGCCCAGCTTGACGTGTCATGTATTTCCTTTCTCCTGAGAGCATGAATCTGTGACGGTTCCTACCCAAGACCCAAAGATTCTGCACAGTCCCTTAGGTCAGATCCTGCTCTGCATGGCATTGGCATAAACCTGCATTAACTCAAGTGCCTGAATTAATTTGGGTTTACCCTAATGTAAGAGAGACTGATACCTGAACCACTGTGCTGAGTGAGATCCTTGGCCCATGGCCAGCAGTTTGTAGGGAAGAATGAAAGACAGTTACCCTGGATTTACATTGGGTTATCTGAGATTAATACAGGCCTTAGTATTTACAGAGCACCTACTGTAACTGCAAAGAAAAAAATACAGCAAAGCCAACATGCTACAAGGCCTCTATGTGTCTTTCTTCTTGTAAAATTTATTTCACTGGGCCAGGTAATATAATAGGTTAATGAGCTAAATTGTTGCCTGAGGGACAGAAGTTGCATACTTAAACTTCCACGCACAGAGCTGAAAATGCCCCTTGTGAAAGTCAGAGCTAATGATGGAGATTGTGTATCTGGCTTGAAATTCCACCTTCCTTGATATAACACCAGTGAAATGGAGAACAGTCAAAAAAATGAAACTGGGAGCCCTGAACCATTCTGTGCTATTGGCTCCAAATAACAGAACTTCAGTCAGGACAGAATTTGAGGCACATAAAATAGAGAAACAATTAAGTAAAACTGGAAATAAAAAAAAAACAAACCATAAAAATCTTGTGGAGAATTGCTCCTGCTATATAACTTTGCCTCCTCAATCATACCTTAGAAGAGTCCAAAGGACAACTGGAGGAAAGGAACTCAAAAAATATAGCCTTGGCCTGCAGAGAGTTAAAGAATTACTAAGGTTGGAAAAGACCTCCAAGCTCAAGTACAACCTCTGAACAAACAACACCTTGCCCACTAAACCACAGCACCGAGTGCCACATCTGCTTGTTTTTTGAACATTTCCAGGGATGGTGACTCCACCACTTCTCTGGGGAGCCTGTTCCAATGCTTAACCACTCTTTCAGTGATTAGTATCTTCCTAATATCCAACCTGAACCTCCCTTGTCCTATCTCTGGTTGTCTGGGAGAAGAGTCTGACCCTCACCTCAACACAACCTGCTTTGAGTTGGTTGTGGAGAGCAGTAAGGTCTGCCCTGGGCCATCTTTTCCTGCCACTTTACTGCTGAAGCAGAAGGGGAGAGACCTGAGGACAGGGGGGGAGCCTTGGGTGGCTAAAAAGCAGCCCCTGGAGCTGCTCACCTTCAAGCACAAGATCTGTGTCACCACCAGAGCTCGCCAACACCTCCAGCTCCCCCGCATCATCTGGGACACGTTTCCAGTGACTCCAATGTGAAGTCCAAGTCCTGCAGCTGCTCCTTCCAGTGCAGCCTGGAGCAGGGAATGGTGTGGAGCTGGGCTGTGTGTCCCGCTCAGCTCCCCAAAGAGCCACACACATAAAGACATGCTCTGTTCATGGGCTGCCCGCGCTCCTCACAGGAATGTAATCCTCAATGTAAAGTTTGTCAGCAAAAATATAATTCATCATGAAAGAATGAACTACTGTCTTGCTAAAGCATCAAGAGGCACATTTTCAGCAGTCTGGGAGTCTGAGGCAAGTGTTGGGAAACTGAGCAACCTGTGTTTGTTCCTCTGACCAGCACAACTACAACAAAAATGTAAAAATGCTTCCAGCGCTAGAACATTTAAGAGCTCGGATTTCAAACAAGGAGGAACTATTTGAAAGTAGAACGAGTGTATGAGATGTTTGTTTCTTTAACTGAATGCAAACTGGATGTGGAATTTCCTCTTGGAAGAAACGACTGAATGGGAGAAGGCTTGGACTCCCTTTTGTATATTGCATCATGTATAAAAAAGGATGATATAATGAATTGCAATTCTGAAGAATCCAGGCAAAAATAAAAAATTATTTCAAGTTAACACCTTCTGTGTTAACTTCAGTGGGTCTTACATTGTGCAATTCATCTTTCTATTAGGTTTGAAGACTCTGGGGCCGGGAACAGTTTAGTTACGAAACTTGTAACACCAATGCTGAGTTAAATGCTAAAAATAATTATATCCCTTTAAGATAACGGGTTTAAAAAAGAAGCGGCAGCAGTGCAGAGAAGCTGCAAGCTTAGTAGCAGTGGTAATGGAGGTCTAGTAACAGAACAACTCTCTGTCCTTAGACTTCCAGTACAGTCTGTTAATCAAGCACTGGGCTAACAAAGGCAAACTCAGAGCCATTTAAAATAACTTTACAAACCTGGCCTTATGTGCTTGCAAAGTGAACTGGATATATCAGTTCCTTGTGCAACACTTGAAACATGCTGCAAATATATTAAGAATATACAAACATGACAGCCAGGACTGTGTTGCTGAATCTGCTCAGTTAGCTCCAAATGCTTTCCACAGCTACAGGACACAGCAAGGACCAGCTGCAAATAAACCTGACAGAAAATGGGATAAAATCCCTCCTCTTTCAAGCATGGAAAACAGCTACAGAGCTGTTGCTAAGGCCAGTGGATGAGGTTTGGCTGGTGGGTGCAGGTCTCAGACCAGCATGGCCTTGTTTCCAGCCCTCACCTCTTCTACACTGGGGCTGAGAACTTAAAATCACAACTTGTCTGGGGTAGGTGTGGAGGTTTTACTGCTGCTGGGAGCTCCTTAGGGAGCTGATCCATCTCATACATGGAATCCGTGTATTCTACAAATACTGCCACTACTAACACAAAAATAACACTGTCATACCACCCAAACAGCCTGCTCTGTTTACAAGTTGTATCTGGATTTGACTTTTAAAATGAGGTTTTCCCCTTCTCGTACATGACTTCCCAGCATCTTCAAAGAGGATCTTGGTTTGGGAAATTAAGGATCAGAGGCCAAGTCACCAGGCAAGCTGTTTGCACATAAAAGCATCAAAGCCCATTATTTTAATCTGTGATAATTACCACTGTTAGTTAAATAGTGCTTCCCTGATGGTTCTCAACAATAAGCAACAAATGCACAACACATTAATTGCATAAAGTTGTTGCTTGTTCTGAGATCAATCTGTGTTAACGGAAAAAGTTTCTGTCTTAGTCAGCACAAAGCTCTCTCACAGTGACTTTTAAAGGGTTGGGAACAAATGTTTTACAGTGGAATTTTGCCCTGGAAGAATGAATTTCGAAGAGTTCACTATAATCTAATGGCTACAGACATTGTGTTTCTCCTTAAAGGAGGAACTGTTTTAAGCCAGAGTTGCTGATAGCTGTAAAGGCTCCCCTCCTAAGTCCAAGCCCTGTATTAAAGCTTCTGGATCCTCATGATGAAAATCCTTCACTCAGGATTTGTGAAGAATTGAATTCCACACCAAACATTTCAGCTATCTGGGTTTCTGGAACAATACATTTTCTTCTAAGAATTGGACCTACCCTTTTCTAGCAATCTCTACCCCTCTGCTCAGGGAGTAAGAATCTAATTGTGTGACCTAAGTGTCCAGTCAGAATTAACCAATATGTCTAGAATTTTAAATGCTCATTATAAACCAAATCTAAGTCCAAGAACATCCTGCTGGACTCACACAGGGTGAAATTCCTGGGAAGCAGAGCACTGGCACAAGCTCCCTGAAGACAGAAGCAGGCCACATATGCAGCACACAAGCTTTTGCACCCTCCTCCACATGGATGATCCTGCTCCTGAGTTAAGAATCACAAATAACAAGAGATTTTGTGCTGATCCTGCCCTGCTCACATGCAGACACTAAACCCATCAACAACACTGTTTACTGTGACCCATGTAGGATTGCAGCCCTCCCAGCAGTGAGCCAACATCTTTATCAGATTGGAACTGTTCACACAACACTGAACTTCCAATCCATGTAACCGGTGAATACACAATTATTTCATATTCCTCCCTATCAAGAGAATCCTGTTTGCATGCCAAAATGTTTTAGTATTCCACAAATAAATAACTAAATAAATAATGTTATTTCACCTGTTAACACATGGGGACTGTTTGTTTTGGCCAGCTTGCACAGACTTTAGAGTGCCAGGTTATGAATAAAATAATGTTCAATACTGTAAACATCTTGTGACATAAATTCCTGGCTCAGCACAAATACAGACACTCTGTATGTGGCAGGTTCTTCCTGCATTCTCCAGCACTGACACCATTAAATGCACGTATTTATGACAGGGTATATACAAAATTGTAATTCCAAAAAAAAATGCAATCACAGATAAGCCAATTTGCCCATCCTGGGCCTCTGCTTCACTGGATTTTGCTTGCTGGAGTTTGGGTTTTTGGAAAGCAAAGTGCAACTACTGTATCCCAGTGGTTTCTACACATGCCGTACATTCCAGAACACAAAGTAGGTTTTCTGTTTAAAGAACAGCACAGTTAGAAAGATAAGATAAAACCAAACTTGAATATAATATTGCTGGGAAATTTTAGTCCCTTATGCAAACACAAAGTCAGTAATGTAAAGGATGCTTTCTGAACAACACTGGCAAGGGTTGAGTTTCTCACACTGCCAGGTCTCCTTCCCAAGCAAAACCTCATATTACTTTAAGATCAGAATGCAAATGCAGAGCAGACTCTGCTCTGGTTTAATCCACTGCATTCAGGAATTAATTCCACTGATGTCACTGGAGAAACAAAGTTCAGACAGGCCTAAGTGAAGGTAAGCTCCAGCACTGAGGAAGGGACTGATGGTTTTGACTCTGCCTTTAAACTCAAGCCTTTCTTTTATTTCAGGTGGCTGGAATGAGTCTAGGACTGGACTATGTGTGTAGGTCCCAGACTACCCTGAAAACCAATTAAACCTTTGTTTCCTAAATATTTAAACTGCAAATTAATGCAGACAGCACATGGGAGCTCAGCACCCTGAGCATCTTCGCTCTCAGAAAGAAAACACCACGAAGTATTCGTTGTTACCTTGGACCAGTCTCCTGTTTTCCATTCATAACAGCCTGTGTGATCCTCGCACTCCTCCTCATCTCTCGGCCTGGTGGCTGCATCACATTTGCCTTGGGAGTTTGTGCACATCACTGTTCTTTTCTGAATTCCCCTGCCACAGTCTGCTGAGCACTGCAAAAAACCAGGGGTTTGGTTTTTGTTACATGGTACTTAGAAATGATAGCTTTTATGTTGGTAACACAGCTCAGAGGAAAAGCTGGGGTTATGAACACTGAGGAAAATTGTAATCCGTAAGATTTTATTACAATAATCTAAGCCACTCATACATGAGTAATTTGAAAAGCATGATGACTGCTTGCAAAATACTTTACTTATGAAAAATGGCAATTCTGAAAATCAACCTTCTTTGAAAAATGCTAGCTGGCTTTTTGCTAGAACTCATGCCACTAAATCTTGTGTTGAAGAGCTCCTCATTCATGCTGAAGATGGACACACTCAGATCTATACAGAACTGCCACATCCCTTCATGTATTGTGAGATACAGCATGAGGTGTTAAATGCAATTTTAAATGACAGTAGCATGAGACCACTGTTACAAACATGTTTCTGTAGCACAGTTTGTAAATATCATGGCAAAGTCACAGTTCTCACACATGTTCTAATGTGAAACACACACATCACCTTCACTTTTTGATTTGCCAAATGCTCATTGCTATCTTAATTCTGAAAAACTCTTAACAGACATTTACTGTGTGAGCACAAATTATCCACAACTGGTTTTGTGCCTGGGCTCTATGGAATTAGCACCTAAAGAGCAGGGATAACCGGCCACTCACTTGTTATCTTTGCCAATGGTTGGAAATTCTTGCTTAATGGAGAATTCGTCTTGATTTTCTTGGCTGTACAAGGTGGGAAAAGGACACTGGCATGAACTGAATCCAAATTTCTGTTTTCAATAACCAGTTCGGTCATAGAGCACCAGGTCTGCTGTCACGGCCACCTGAGTTCTTGTCATGAGCCCTGAGCACAGCCAGTCTGCCTGCTCCTCATTCTCACGCCACTGCAGTGGTTAAGAGTGAGAAATTGTCTTGCAGAGCCACTGGGGACAGGTGGGTGGAAAAATGATCTATGTACCAGCTGAGATAAAAACTAACCTCCTCTGGCATGTCAAGTTCTCCCCTTCAGGGGGCCAGCAGGGAAAAGACAGTTGATGTGACACTGAATAAATAGTGAAGATATGAGATATTCTGTGAGGTCTTTTGAACGTGTTCCAAGAAGCTTCTCCATCCAGGGGGTCTATGCTGGATACAAGCATCAGCTTGATATAAATTACATCAAATGGACAAATCTCAGCATGCCTGTCTAACTGTCTTAAAAACACAATCCAGGCAGTTCTGACCTGCTGGCCTTGTTAAGGACGTGAATGACAAGCGTTTATGAGCTGGCAAGCAAATAGACATGCCTTTAAATACTTCACAGCACTACAAAGTGACTTCTTGAAAATCTGGGAAACCTTCCACTTAATTTACTGTGGGCTGCTCATGGTGTGACCCCCTTACGGATGTAACATCTTTGTAAGGAGCACAATGTATAGCTGTGCAAGACACGGGGGTGAATTCTTCCCAGCTTTGCAGAATTCCACAAAATGCTTTGCTGGACTGCTCAGAGTGCAAGGCTTGCCGGAGATCCCAGGCTGGAGCTCCCTAAATGGTACCTTAAAGCCATGAATTTGCCCCAAGTTGGATAGACTTTCCCAAACTATATATCATTTTCCTCAGGCCCCCGGCTGGACTCCTCAAGGTTGCACTCGTTCATCTCAGACTACAAAGCACAATATATAAAAATCTTTGTAACGGTCCAATTTACTCGAAGTAAATCAAGCTGAAGTGGGAGTATTTTTCACAGTAGGAGAAATCTCTAGGTGGGTTTTACAAGCAAGTCTGGGAAAAACACCAACTGTTTGTTCTTCCCACAGCTTTTAAGTCATTCACAGATTAATACTGCATATACTTTCCTAGACAAAACAGCATGAGCAAGAAGGTTTCCAACAAATCTTTGGTGGTCATATATAAATCACCCTCTTTAGGAGTTTTTTTCCTTTCCTCAAGTCATCTGTTTTCATGAAGAATTTCTTAATATATAGATTTTAAAGAGAGTCCACAAATTAATATGCCCATTTTCTGTGTGTCCACTTGAGGTCATTAAGTCTTATATTATTAACAAATTACTTTGGCAAATCCCATGAGGCTTTGCAATGGAGCAACACAACTTGCAGTTAAGACACAACTCCTTTATCTGAAGGAAATCCATATTTTTTTTCACTCTAGCTCTCTAACAGTAGAAACATTCACCTTCTCCTGACAGCCTCTATTTTTATCATTCAAAATGGGTTGAACGGTACTTTGTCCAAAACAATCTCAAGTGTTTGGCAATACAAGGGGAACTTAATTTTTTCCACAATGAAGATTGCATTGGAATTTACTGTGAAAACACACATTTTTGACCAGGGACCAGACATCAGTGCAGTCAACTGTGTTGTATAAGGAAGAAGTTAAAAAAAATAGATCAGAAAATTGATTGATAAAATGATACAATTACAGGGATATTTATTCCACAACATGAGATTAAAATGCTAAGCAATAAAGTGATTACCACTGAAGAAAGTCCTAGGTGTGAGAAGGGTTCACACTGGCAGAGCATCAAACATGTCCTGGAGTCAACTGTGCTTCATAACAGCAGAAATGGGCCAGAATAACAAATTTAAAATCACAAGTGCACAGTTACAGATGCAACAAAAGTAAATAAATGTATCAAAGGAAAAGTAAACCAGCTATTGAAAAAATTATCTAAAAATGCTGTGTATTTGCAAAGGAGTTACATGGTCACGGATATGGAAGATTTCCACTGATCCGTAACTTGACTTACTCTCATAAAAGGGAGAGAGAAGTACCAGGGATTGTTAACAAAAGACTCAAGTAAAAAATCCACATGTAAACCAGGTAGGAATTGCACCCTAATCTCAGCTATAAACAGTTCAGCTGGTTTAGCTATAAGAAATAAAGAGGGCATCATCTGAAAGGGGAACGACACACAGAAGACCTATCAGAAAACTTACTACGTGTCTCTGCACATCTTTTGTAGTGAAAGAACTCATGCACCAGTGAACAGATCCAGCACCCCACTGAAAGGGAACACTGCTCTCACTTAACCATCATCTCTCTTGCCAAACTAAGATTTCCGGTCCAGGAGGTGCACAATGAATCCCATTGTGTTTGTGAGGAGACACTGTTCCTTAGGATCTTTCCTATCCTGAGCTTCTGTGACTTCTAAGCACATGTCTAACAATAGTATTTAGCAAAAGCTCTTTGACAACGTTTTGAACAGGAGCTCCCTGTTTCAAATAGAGGTGAATAATGAGGAATTCTTCCCACAGAAAGGGCTGTTCCTGGACAGCCAGGCTGGAATGAGGCTGGTAGAGCTGCAAACCTGCACCCAGAGTGAAAGGATCTCATCACTCAGGTGAGCCTAACAAATACAATATCAAAGTGAGCACAGGCATCCTGTAAGGACTGTTACTCACAGGGTTCAGACAAAGTTGCCCTGTACTAGCTGAGTCCTAGTCATGAACCGCAGGCACATTCCCAGATCACTCTGCTGCTAAACAAAACACAGGGCACCTGTCTAGGCCACACATTATTTACATCAGAAATGCATTCGTAACTCTTGGGAAAAATTTCTTAACTCTGCAACTACTCGGAGATGCACCTTTTATACAAAGTATAACCAGCTTTTTCACGTTCTTGGAATTACACAAAATAAGGCTGGATAGGGCCCAAAGACTGTACATTCTCAGTAACATGCACATGCTTGATAAGCCTGGTATTTGTTCATACCACATTTAAATGAAGCCAGAAGCCCTACTGGGTTACTATACTTCTGGCCTCAGGTCAGTGAAACATTTTTCCTTCTTGGTCAGTTTTCAGATGGAAAGATATAGTCACTAGAGCATATCTAAACCCTGTCTTACTAATTCATCTAGTCTGGAAACCAAACCTCAGCTCCTCACTGCTCATCTCAACAGATGAGAGTCCTGCCCAGTGCTCCAGTGCTGCAAGGATGCTGACCATGAGAACCATGGATTAAGGCCAATGCATCCAGAGCTCTGAGCAGTCTGGCTTCTTCCTTGGGTGAAGTTCCTACCTTTGACCACTCTGATGCTTCCCAGATGGACAGGCAGTCCCGTCCCTCACAGCTCTGCACCATGGCTGGTTTGTTGCCCAGGCAGTAAAGATCCCTGGTGTTGACATAGGTGCCGTTCTGCAGCTGGTAAACACAAGTGACCTCCCGGTGCTGGACACCCTTCTCACAGGTGGCAGAGCAGGGACTCCAATGGCCAGTCACCCACCTGGGAAGGAGCCAGAGGATAAATGTTAGCAAACTGTTGGGATAAAACATTATGCTTCATTTAAACCCAGTGAGAAACGGGCAGGTCTTCCTGGATTTGTGGGTGCTTTGATGGTGCTGTGTTGTCATCACCCTGAGCTCACTGATCCTCTTTGGGAGCTGAAGTGTGTAAAGCTGGTGTGTCAGTATGCAAGTGAATATTCCCTTCTGACTTCCAGCTCCACTGACTGCAGCAACTGCTGGAAGCACCAGAGCAGGACTACAAGGCAGTGAATAAAGTGTCTAAGAAGGATCTGAAGGAGGAGGGATGGAGGGAAGGACGTTTTTTCTAAAAGACAAGCAGCATCGATCTTTAGCTTCCTGCAATCTGTCAGTGAGGAGCATGTTCTCTGTAATTACAGGCATTCCTAGATGGAGTGAGGGACTGGAGCAATAGCTGGGCAGTCACTGAGCACAGGAAGGCTCTCATGCCTTTCTCACCAGGCAATTGACCTTCTAGCCTGTTATTTAGGACTGTCATCCAGATTAGTATCCCTATACCATGAATCTTTTACTTGTCACCCAATGGCTGTCTATTATGGTAAGTGGCCCAAACAAGACTTCTCAAAAACAGGTCTGCTGAGAATTACTATTTCATTCTGCTGGAGGCTCCTGTAACCCAGGTAGAGAAACTTATTCCCCACATTTCTTTTGAAGCCATTGTGTAACTTCTCTGAAACGAATCAAAACAACTGTTTCCTATCTTCCCATTCCTGAAGGGGGGAAAATCAGTTCAGCACCATTTGTAGAAACATCTTCACCTGCTGCAACTGTCATGAATTAATTTGTAAATGCCATGACTGGTGTGACAGCACTGATGACTGTGCTGACAGAGAAGGCGGAAGCCATTTGGTTTGCGCAGGACTGGGCAGACTGGCCACCTGTCTTTTGTGGAACAGGGCCCTGATCAAATGTTCCTGTGCATTAAAGCAGTTGACTGACACATCTGTGAATTTCTGTTGGCTAAAACAGCCAGCGAGACACCAAACCTGTTTCTTCAGACTGCAGTTTTGGTGCATCTCCATGGCCCAGGGCTTGGTATTTCTCTTATGGAATGGGAAAATGTCAGCTGGGAAATCGAATACTGGGCTGAAAGTCTGACAAAAATAGCCCTGAAGTGCAGAAATCAGTATTCATGAAAATTAATAGCCAGGCCCCCTTGGTATCAGCTGGGCTCTACCCTGTTGGATTAAATGTGGAGGGAATTATCCATCTGGGTGAAGGAAGCTCTTGACAAAAGCCTGGAAGGGATGAAATGACTGTGCTTTATGAGCTGAATGTGAGTCACAGGGCTGGGAAAGGGTTCTGTCCAGGCTCCACTCAGCTAATATTCACTTCAGCACTGGGCTCTCACTGTGATCTACAGCTACTGGCAAAAGAAAAAGGGAAAGGGGCTGAAAGCAAAGAAGAAAGATAAAAATACATTCTTGGCAGAGGCTGTCTCTGAGCTTGCATTTAGGATGGGCAGCACACAGCATGCCAGCTATTTCCAAGATGCCTTAAGAAGCAAGGTTATGGCTTTCCTTTCAGGAAGGAAAATTCCTTTTTAATTTTTTTGTTTGTTGCTCTCGCGGAGGGGAGAAATCACCTGGTTTCTACCTGTTTGGTGGTTTCTAGTCAGTACCAGCACAGCCATGATAGAGTGTAACTAGAAAATTAGCACAGAAAAAACAAGTGTTATCATCATCAGGAGAAGAATGATTGCATAGGGCAAGAGCTGAAACCCAGGGTACCAATACAAAGTTGTGTTTGCGGTGAAAACACAATCTCCAGCTTTTTCTTTGGGGTGGTCAGCATCAGCCACCATCCACTGTGTCCACCCCCGATCCCAATCCTGTGGTTACAAATCAGGTGGGGCAATGCTGTAAGGGATCTCTGAAACCTCACAGCCCACTCTGCCCTGCCTGTGACAGTTGAAATACTTAGAAATTAAAGGCTATTTTGAACTGGTGGTTTTACTTTCACATCCAGGACACAAGTGACATTAAATGTCTGAATAATAATAATATGAGTAAAGTAGGTTATTTTCAAAGGCACCGAGGGGTTGATCACTTTGACCTCAAAACTTCACCCTCTCAGTGAAATCTGCTTGGATCAATGGCTTGTAAAAACAATCTGGCAAACAAGTAAAGGTGAGTCTTATGTGCAGTCCTGGCAGCGCCCTGAACACCCACAGCTCCCCAAAAACTCCTCCACAGGCAGCTGAAAATACTGTTTTAGTGCCTGTAACACACAGGATCACTGCAACTGTATTTCAACAACATTCACAACCAACGTGGAAAGACAAGGGATTCATGGATAAAGTGCTTAAAGATGAAAATTCCTGCCAGTTTCAAATTTTTGGAAGGAATTTGCAGCAAGATACTAGCAGAGTTACTATATGTAAGTACTATACACACAGGGGAGAAAAATGTAATGTACAAATAGTATCACCTTATGGTTACTATTAAATTACACCACAGGCAGATGTTTGTCTCTACACTGTCATTACACCTTCTGAACACACCTGAGTGTGTTTAACAACAAGACCTACTTAGAGGGTGATTTTTTAAAAAAGGGTAAGTATTTTTTTTATGACAATGTCAAAAGGAACTCCAAACCCCAGGCTGGTTCTGTATTATTAACTAAGCCAATTAACTGCTGTACACTAAGCCCTGTGTATATCATAGAAAGCATTTGGCTTCCAGTTACACTTTAAGCCTGTAAACTGATCTTAGGGATTGCTTGACACCAGAGTTCTTTTCAGTTTGGTCTTTCCCTCCCAGGTTATAACCTATCTCCTGTGGGGCCATGGGAGTGCTCCAGCTGGAATCCCTGGAGAGCCTCTCATTTTGCCAACAAGCACTGATTTACGTGACAAACACACTCATCCTTCTCACAACCACAGGGATGGCTTTATCCCTGGTATTATTTTTGGTAATCTTACCTCTACAGAAGATTCAAGAGTTAAGTGATCCCTGCTGGTGGCTAGATTCAGGAAGAAAGTGATGAGCTTTTAAGCAGAGATTTTCCCCCAGACAGTGGCTGTCTTTCTAGCTAAAATATGCCCAGAAGGGTGTGATTTTCAAAAGCATCAAAAAGCTGGGATGGGCAGGACATGCAATCTGAGAGGGCTGCTCTAAATCTTTGTCTTTTGAGTCTTCCTCAACCTCTGACCTCTCAGTATCCCTTCTGAGGATTTGGGAGTTCTTCTAATCTGCTTTGGCAACACTCATCTGGCAGGCCCCTGGAGCAAACTTGAGCAAACTTGAAATATCTTTTGGAGATTCAGTTCATCATTTGATCTTTCTATGGTCTGGATTGGTTATTAACCTTGAATTATCTACTCTACCTACTTGCCTAAGACTCTCACATTTTCTAGGAAAAAGAAGTTGTCTACAGCACTATATCCATAAACCCAGGGGAGATGAATGTCTCCAAATGAGGGCTCGTAGCGAAATATTTGGGAAAAAAATGTTAGGAAGATAAAATGGATCAAGGCTGAAGGATGGGGGTAAGGGAGTGCAATCAAAAGACATGAGGTCATTTTTCAGAGATTTGCAGCCTCTTATAACATAAAGCCATTACATCTTCTGGGGTAGATATTGCAGCCCATTAAATTTCACCTGGTTGTTTCTGCCTTGAGCCCTGCAGAAGAACAGTGAGTTCTCTTCCACTAACTACACATGCCATGTTCACACATCCCCTCACTACCTACAGGATACTGTTGTTCCCTTCCCAATACTACAATGATATTTATTTCCCTGCTTTCACAGTAATAGACAAAGACATGTTTGCAATAACACATTTTTTCTGTTATTAAACCTATTTTTTTTAGAGCTGGCTCGTAAATACAACCAGAGCCTGTACTACTGTCGAGTAAAGCATCAGAGGAAGTTTCCTACAAAACAAGTCTGAAAAAGTCCTTGTGACAGAAACATATCTAAAGCTCTGTAATCTGAGGGTTCTATTTCCAATAAATTTTATTGAATACCTTTTAGTTTAATGTACAGGCAAGGATAACTCCATACCCAGTTAGCCCTGGTTGTCTTTAGCACCAGTTTGTGATGCAAAATCCTGTCTAAGTCACTCTTAGTTTTCTGGGGCACCCGGTTGAAACTGTGGCTCTACTGATTTAAGCAAAAGTCAGAACAACTTTCAGCAGGGCCAGGATTTCACATTGGATAATTTTAGAGAATTGGAAAAGATTTCTGAGAATCAGTCATGTGGAACTGACAGATATACTTTGCTTAGAGCTGTCAAACTAAGCTCATGCTCGACTATGTAGAAGAAAACTCTCTTTACAAATGGAATTGTGTTTTCCATGAAACACACACACTCTGCTATTGGATTGTCCTCTCCCCACACACTCCTGAAGCTCTCTACCACCTCTCTGCTAAACGGGATTCAAAACAACCAGGTGAATCTTGTCTTTTGGGAACAGGTTGTGCCACACCCAGTCACTAGAAGGCTTTTTTTTTTTTTGGAGAAAAGTACCAGGAATCTAGTAGAATAATACAGCTGCTGATGTCGAAAGTAGGACTCCAAGACTAACATTCCTGTCTGATTGCCTTTATAAACAGTGCTCAGTAATTTTCCAGTACAGTAGTCATTCTGCTAACAGACTTGCCAGCTTTTACTCACACAGGTTTCTTTTTTTCTTTAGTGATTATCATTTTGACAGCTTTATTTTTTTTTTTTTCAATTTCCCACCAGTAAGATCAGCCATGGAACAATGTTTTAGAACTTACGTATGCCTTGGGAAATTCTTTTTTTAAATGGAAGCCATTGTATTCCCTCTCCTCCTTCCCGAAATGAGCAGATCTCTCGGTTTTGTAGGGCTCAGTGTGGGGTTGGTGTGTGAGGGGGTGTCCTGCTTGCTGGCAGCTGCCCCACTACACCAAAAGACAGAATTTCAGCACTCTCAGAGCTCCTCCACAGTGAGTTTCCCCTACCCACCTTCATGGCTAGTGTAGCTTTAATGGGGCAACTGGTTTTCAGCTCCATTCCTGCCTTTCCAGAAAAAGCAGTGCCTTTTTCTCAGCTCCCATCACAGGACGCAAACTGTGAAGATAATTATAGCAGGCAGCAGGAGGAATGGATTTCACAATTAAATATTTTGCTAGATTATCCTGCTAATCCTCTTCTGTGGGTTAGAACTGCACTTGGCCTGAAGAGCCTCAAAACAAAGCAGCACAGATCATTTAACATTTTAAAACAAGGCAATGGTCAACCACAAGGTTGTTGAGTCAAACACTGCACTGGGAAAGAACATGATGTAAGCCAGCCTGGGTGTTTACACCAAAGCTAAGACACCTGTCTCATGACTCCATGTGAAAATTAATGCCAAATTAGCTCCTGCTCTAGCAAGTCATCTTGGATTGATTTAGCAGCAGTCAGTGAGCACTTTTCATTCTACACTGTGTTCCCCAGCCTTCTCTCCCAGAACTGCTCCATTGAGTTGAATTGCTGGATTTGCTGGAAGATACTAGCAAACTGTCTTTCAGTGGCTAATTAGCCACTGATTGGTACTTGATGACCTGCCTACCACCTGGGGCACAGGAGTTTTTGTCTCCCTTTGGTGGATGGGGATCACCACCATCTGACACGCCCACAGCAGGACATCAGCCACCCCTCATAAAGGTGCCCAGGAGTGTCTCAGGCTTTCTGCTCTGCAGAATTTTGGCTTTTGCTCCCGCAAGGCCCGTGGGAGCCCTGCTGCAGGCAGCGTCCCCGAGGAGCTGCCACCAGAGCGCAGCACTCCCTGCTCCAGCCGCTCCAGCACAGTCCTGGCAAATTCATTAAGCTCAAGCTGATTCTGGAGATCCCAAATCCAGCTTTGGGAAGTACTTCAAAATGAGCTCTTACGTGGTGCCTCCTTGGATCAGAGGGTGCTAACATTACTATTTATGCCAGATTTCCAGGCTAAAATGAAACCCTCTCCACAGCTGTTCCTTCTTTTCTTTTTTTTCATGTAACCAAATCCAAGGCACATCGAAGATACTTCTCAGCACAAGGCACAGACAAGGGTTTGAACCTGTTGGCTTTGAACCTTATGCATGATAAACATTTGTACAGGCTCCAAAAGAGCCTGACCGCATAAATGAAAGGACTGACCTATTTGGAGCCATTAAATGTTCAGCTCAGTCCCTTCAGATAACAAACACCCACATGCCTCCAGTTTAGTGCAATTTCTATACAGCTCTTTGTGTAATTTGCTGACATTCTCAAAGAGTTTTCCATCATATTGTTCCCCCCAAATTCTAGTATTTGCAAGACTACCACTTCACAAAATAAATCTGAAATTGTTTCACTCCCCATCTACCTGTGATGAGAACACACAGAAATGGGGTGCAAACAGCCCAGAATCAGGGAGACAGACTGATTTCTGTATTATTCTGATTTCTGTACTCTTGGGCTGTTAAACAGAGCACTATCACAGAGATATAGTGAAGTCTAGAGGAACTCTCAGTCAGCAGGGTCATATGGATACACACCATGAGTTTAAATCAGACCAGGAATCAAAGCAATGGGCACTATCAACCAACACACTGAGGCACCATTATTTTGGCACTCCCCAGCCTTTGGACAAGTTTTTGAGGTGCTGAGCCAACTGGGGCCTTGACTGAATCTTAGAATTGGCTTGATTTTTCCCCAGTGGGCACTGTTGTGGTGTGTGAGCCCTTGGAGAGCTTGTTGCTGGATTCCAGCCCACGGATGGAAAAGTGAAAGAGATGAAAGAAGGAAGGAAGTGATCCATGTAACCACAGAGCTGACCTCAGCAGTGTGCCAGCTTTTAGAGCCGATTTGGAGGGCAACAATAATCAAGGACACAGTGGTAAAAGGATGCAAGACAGGGTTCCTCCAGGCAAAAACTCATTGGCTGCATTTCTCTGACTAAAATAACTGGTTTTCCAGACAAAGGAAATGTGGTAGATTTAATCTGTTTGGTGAAGAACTCTTTTTGCTGCATGGGAAATGCTTACTGGTGACATGCAAGGAAACGTGGATATATAATCGTGTAATTCATATGAGAGGTGAGAGCTGGCCTCTCATCTACCTTTAGTGCTGCAAAGGAATATCAGCTCTGAAAGGAATTTAGATCAGTTGGGCTTCCTGAAAGGTCTGTCTTGCATTTGATCTAATTTAGTATGCTCATTAATGACCTTGGCACAAAAAGAAGAAAATTGCTGAAAAATTGGGGAAAATGCTGACAATACAAAGCCTAGAAGCAGTGTCAATGCCTCAGAGGATTAGGATGTCATACAGGAAGAACTGAATAACCTTGAGTACTGCAATAACACAGCTAGGATGGAAATGAACAGCACACAGTGCAAGGCTGAGTGCTCAGGGACCAATAACAAGCATTTCTGTGTTAAAGCAAGGGTCATACAATGAAACAAATGAGGAGGAAAACATCTCAAATGACTGTAAGCCACAAATATGATGCAGCCATGAAGAAAGCAATAAGAAGTTAACGTAATGGATTTCACCCAGAAAAATGATGGAAGGAGGAGATCCAATGGTTTGTTGTATTCTGCAGCAAATAGCCCAAGGCAGAGAAGAAGGAAGGGAAAATACTCAGTAAGAAAAGGAACAGAGCTGATGCACAAAAAAAAGGCTGAAAAATGACAATGAATAACTTAGGCTGGAAATAAAAGGTTCTGACTCACATGAACAGCAAGGTCACAGGAGAGCCTTCTAGTGAGGGAAGGAGCCAGCAGAAAAAACACAGTTTATAGAAAGGAGTCTATGATATGCTGCTGGTAGTAGCAGAAAACTAACCCTTGGGCTCAGGAGATATTTTCAAGTCCTAAACAGTAAAACTAAGGGCTCAAGGTCTCCTGTGGTTTTCTGTAGATGCAGCCAGGGATTTCTGGCATTTATGCTGCTGTTCAGCATCCATGTAAGAACACCAAATATTCAGCAGGCCCCTGATCTCCTAAAATCTCTTACAGCGAAGAGGAGAAAAATCACCAGCGTTTGCACACAGTCCATTACAAGTCTAACAGTTGGGGAATTTCATGTGGGTTTGGTCCTTTTCCTGCATTGGAGGGGAGCAGTTTCATAGCCACAGACCCAACCATGCATGTAGAAGTGTGTGGCCACTGGCCGAGCTGTGTTTTCAGTGAAAACAGCTGATGTGATCTGTGATTTCTGAGCCTGGTGCCAGCCCCAGGGCTGGCTCTGCCGGTGTATTTGGGTTGGTGCTCGGTGTGCTGGAAGCGTCCCATATGCGCCGCATGCAGGAATCCAGATTCCATCTGGTTACAGCGGGGTTTTGTAAAAAATATCTAAAGAGCTAGGCAAAGGATTAGAATAAAGAGGTGCTAATAGGGTGCAGTTGGGACAGGAAAGGAAGCTGTAAAGAATTTAATGGAAAAAGAGGGTCAAGGAACATAAAAAATAAAATAGGAAGAAAAAGAGGCATTTTTTTTTTAAAAGGTGAAAGAGTAACAATAATAAAGAATGGAAGATTCTTTTAGTTTTGCCAGTTTCAACAAAACCCTTAAGAAAATTCTCTTCTCTGACGTTTAATTTTAAAACATGTCAGTGTATCCAATCAAGTTTTAAATCCTGCTTTGTTTTTCTCAGATGCTAGGTTGCAGTTGGAGAATTCCAATCTCCTTGGCCTCATGAAAGTACTGTCCCCTGCCCTACATTATTTGGCTCTCCTGAGAGGTGGCTGAAGTTCAAAGGGATATATAATTTACAAAGCACTTTGGGATTGTGCTGGAAGAAAGACACTGTTATTAATAACATACCCTTTTTTTCTCCTGATCACTTTATAAATGTGGGTAGCTATTTTTGTATTTTTACTACAATCTCAACAGCAACAGCTTCTCCCTCCTCTCAAACAATATGATCTCACCCCATCCCAAAGAGTTTGCAATTCAGGTTATACATGGATTAAGAGAGGAAACAAAGGGACAGTGTAGGATAGTGAATTAAAATCACACAACCCATCCAAAAGTGAAACAGAGACTGAGTGTCCTCTGACCCAGTCCTGTGCAGGCCAAAAGACCCCTCTCTAGAGATAAATACTCTGAAAGGTGATTCTTTTAAATTCTAAGTGCAAATGCAGTTCAAAATGCACAAAACAGAGCAGGTTCAATAGAGAAAGGAAAGCATTGTTCCTTCTTCTGAACTCAGGTGAAGGGCTTAGGTCTGAGTGGAAACGGGAAAGGACCTTACTGTAACAAGATGCTACAATAATTTTACTTGAAACCCTAAAACAAATTCAGGGCTCATAAAAAAAGCATTGACATGGTGAAAGAGAATGGTTTCTTTAAGATGTTCTTGGTCAGAGAATATGCTAAGCATGCATTTCTAATGTCTGGGTGGGCAAACGCAAGTGGAAATTTAAATTCTAGAGAGGCACAGAGAATGTGCTTCTGAAAATGTTTCCAGTTAAAAGCATGTTAAGTGTGAAAGCATAGTCTACACGGAGGGAGTGAGGGAGTGTGGTCTATCAGATCATCAGCAAGGATTCTGTGGCCTTTTCGGGTTCTAAGCACATTCACTGTCTGCTGTCGTTGCTCTGAAAAAAATGGGCCAACGAGAGTGTCACTGCGCCAGAGCTCATTGCAGCTGAGCAGAACTGTGCTAAACTGTGCCTATAAACTGCTTGGTGACTCCACACAGAAGAAAAGAGACCTTGGAATAACATTAAGAGCTGGGTACAATTCCCCAAAGGAACACCGGCTGGGTACAAGAGCAGAGTAATCCTTTCTCAGGAGGTTTTGTGTGATTTAACCTCACCCACTGTCACTGCCCTGGACAGGCAGCAATGCCATGGTGGAATGGCACCAAAGAGACTTCCCTAGGGGCTCAGGGTCACGGAGATCCCTCTGAGCACACTGTGGGGCTCAGGGCTGTGACAGACCTCACGGCCAGGACCTCCTGTGCTTGCTCTCAGCTGGTAAAGGCAGAAGCTGCCCATGTCTTCCAGAACTTTTTAAGCTGCTTTTCTTCATCTCTACCACCTGGAACCCCTCCATACACCTGCCTGGGCTCACTCTGGTCTCCTCCCAACAGCTTTCCAAAAGGTCTGGGAGAAGTACTTCATGCCAGGGCAGCAATGCAAGCAGATGCTTCTTGTTTCAATCTGAGAGAGTAACATGACAGAAATCCCAGCCTCACTGAACTTCGTCATGGAAATGACAGTTGTTTCCTTGAAGCCACTGGGATTTTGGCTCTCCTTACACACCAGGAGGGTATCTCATTATACCTTTCAGTATTGAAAGCTGTACAGCTCCAATACTGTGCAGCAGCAATAACAGGCAGTGCAGACAGAAACTGAAACCTGAACCAGCCTTATTGATGGATGACCTGACACTGCATTTCTCTGTTCCAGGGCACTTTAATCAGAGTGCAGGTCTAATGAGAAGGAAGTGTGCTGTTTGCTGTTTCCCCCATTGTTTCTGCTAGCAGAATTAGCTTTGTAGGTGCATTTCCCTGGCTTTTCTGATTATCCAAGATGCAGGAGCCAGAAGGTTGGTTTGAAGATGTTTTTTAAGGTATTGTTCAGTTTTATCTGAAATTTATTTTATCACAGAATATTCTGAGTTGGAAGGGACCCACAAGGATCATTGAGTCAAACTCTGAAGTGAATGGCCCATACAGGGATCAAACCCCTGATCCTGGTGTTATTCTAACTACTATCAAAATTGGAGTGTCTATTCCTCTCTACAATGCTAAACATCACTGCAGAGCAAAAGTGAACTTTTTTGTTAGCAAACAAACGGAACAAATTAAGTTACCTTCCTGTCTTTTGTCATTTTGGCCAGAAATGTCTTTTTTTAATACAACACAGATCAAAATTAATTCAGCCAAAAGTGCTTGCCAAATTAAAAAGGGATATTTTTATTATTTTTAGAGATCTCTAATAACTACTGAGGAGAAAAGCACCCTCACGGAGGAAAGCATCTAAAATGTGTTTCATCATAATTTAATTTCTTGACTTCAGGGTTTTTGTAGTACTGTTTGACAGTTAATCAGACCCCATTCTGTGCTGATTTAAAAAAAAAAAGTTTAGATATGTGGTCACTGTACTCTTGTCTAACTTTATACTGTAAGTTGTTCTGTCTCCCAGGAGGCAGCCAAGGGGAAAAGAAAACCATCCCCAAACAATGCATGAAGGCAGCCTGCATGGAATCTGGCCTTACTGACCACAAATTAAATGGGCTTTGTCTGAGGTAATGAAAATCTGACCTGCTCAACAAAAGGAAATGAGTATTACAGCTGCTTACTGTGGCTAACAATGTGTCCCAATACTTTGAGACATTTTCACTGTGTTCACCAGATGGAGGCTTTGGAAAGGGGCAGTTTCTGAAAGAAAAGGATATTGGTTTTTAGTGTTTTTTAACTCCTTACCGTGACTGGCAGGGGTGTGTGTTACATTTCCTGACCTGGGGCTCAGGGCGGGTCACTCGCTGGCAGTCACTGTCATTCACCAGCGTCATGGTCTTGTTAATGATCCGAGTGCAGGACACGATGGTTTTCCGCTCACCTGCAAGCCAAATCAAAAAAATCTCTGAACAAAATCACATCCACTCATTAACCAAAACTCAAAAGCTTGGAGCCCTCTGCTCTCTCTACCAGATGTACCCTACCATCTCTGCAAGAAATCTTATTCTCCACTTCTGCCTAACTTTTGTACTGGCATGTTTTGGGTTGCTTTTTTTTCAGAAAAGCTACAAATCTTTCCTCAATAATCATGCAATTGACTATTTCACAGGAGCAGCAAGTTGAGCTTTCTCTTTCTAGTGTTTAATGTGGAAACGAGCTTGAAAACAATTTGTTTTCATTTCTGGTTCCTCCTCCACAGGTAGCTGTGCCCTGTCATTACCTCGGGCAGACATGCTGAAGCCACACGACCTCGCACGCCCAGTGACTGATAATGACAGGACAGCCTCCTGCTGCTCCCCAAGCAGAAAGTCAGGATGAAAAGCAGTGACTGAGGTTCAAGAGTCATTAACTGGGCTTGTTTGTATTTCACAAAGACAAATGAAAGCCACCAAAATAAATTATTTCTCATCTTCTGCTCCTCCAGATACAATGCTTTAAAACGCTTGCTGGGAGGAGGCATCTCAGGAGGAGTCAGCATTTCTCACATCAACTGTGCATCAGGAGTTTCTTTCACCCAGTGTGGCCCTCAGGGTTCAGCCTTCCACTGAGTGGCATCAGGAAAGCTGTGCCACAGGGAGCATGACAGTGACCAGATGTGACAAGGAAAGTGGCACTCCTGCACTGTGTGACTTTGCCTAACTGCTAATTATTTTGGTTGCTCAGGTTTGCTTTCTAACCCCAAGTCTGCATCAAATTGAGTTTATTCACAATCTGCAGCTGATAATAAAAAACAACTCATGTTGTGTTAATAAAAAATTTGCAAAAGTCTGTATGGAAGTGAGAAAGGCCCTTCTCAGCTTGGTTAAGTAGTAAAAGCATTGGACAACCAAAGTAAAAGACCAATTATCAAGCTACTACTGGCGAGAGCCATGCTGGCAGACACTGATTTGATTCAAGTATGTAGAAGTCTTACAACAAAAATCAGAAAAGTTGCAAACAAACTTCCTTAAATGGCTTAAAAATTATTATTTTAATGCATGAGTAAAAGTGTCTATTTTAAAGCGAGTTCCATTTACAGAAAAAAATCTGTAATTTCATGGCACTGAGGGCAGTGAGCCTGCAAATACGAAGATGAACTCTTTCCTTCTGTCATGTCACATCATAAATAACTGGGTCTGCTGGTGAAGAAAGACTGCCCAGAATGCTTGGAAATGATTCAAGTAGGTTTACCTCAGGGAACAACCTACTTCTTCCAGCTCTGAAAATGCAATGGACAGTGTCTGACAAACCAGTCTCTGCTTTCACAGCATCAACTCCCCCCAGGGCTTCAGCAGATCTGTATGGACACATGCAGGGATCCTCTGGGAAGGGAGCTTTGCCATGTTCTCCTGGGCTCCCAGCACATCCACCCAGCATGGGAGCATCCAATGCAAATCTCCAGGAGCTGTCACAGCAGCACTGCCCTGCTCCAGCCCTGGGGAAGGAAGTGCCTTTCCCTGAGCATGCCTGAACACCTGCGGAGACACTGCTCCAGGAATGTGATGGGGGCTGGAGACATGGGGCTGCACACAGCGCCTGGAGCCATCCGTGCAGCCGGATCCCCAGCCTGTGGTGACAGAGTAGTGTCCCTGCCAAAAAGCTGGCTGGAAATTAACTGTGGGGATGGGGATAAGAGCTGGGAGAGCTGGCGAGAATAAGCTCTCATTTAGAGTTCATTATGGCAACGTCCATTTCCGTGGCCAATTTCCACCATGCCTTGGCACCTCTCTTGTGGCTGGAGCCTGCAAACACCACACAGGGAGTCCCACCAAGCTTCCCGGTGTCCCCACCTCCTCCACACTGCACACTGCATCCTTCCCATCCGCTGTGCGTCCAGATGTACAAGGAATCCTGTTGCTTTTCTGGCTCGCTTCTGTTTTCAGCAGTATAGTTTACAGGGATGGTGTATTCATAATGAATTCCATAATTCTGGTCATGGAATAACAGCACCTGGTTCGGCAGGAAAAGAGAGGCCGTTGCAACATACTGTGCTGGGAGAGCCAACAGGCTGTGGAGATAGCACTGCTGGAAATGCTGGCACAGGAAAAAATTCCTAAAATATAAATACCTCGTGAAAGGCAACCAAATCTTTAGCTAGAAAACTTAAATTACAACAGTACTGGTAAAACAGGGCAACTGCAGCAGCAAGGACTGCTTATGATTTGTGACTATTTAAAGCAGTCACAGGGGTGCCTAAACCTGGGATTCAAGGCATAACTTTCAGCCTCACGTGATCAGCAGGCCACTGGCTATCTGAAGAGAAAGACAACAGGAAGTATTAAATCAGCACTTCTCATGTAACAACTATTTTAAAGAGCATCTAGAGTTAAACATCTGAAAGAACAAGGTGATGCCTCTCAGAGCAAAAACAACTAATGCAAAAGATGCCCCATGTCTC
>NW_008236184.1:7526013-7567958 GCF_000691975.1 Corvus brachyrhynchos | reverse complement strand
AGCAGGATTTTAATGTCTCAGAAAACTGCAGATGACAAGCAAAAGCCATATCATACAGCTGCTGGCAACATATATTTTCAACCCTGCATATTACCAGAGGAAGGTGAAACCTGCTCCCAGCAGCAGGCTATTTCCTATGGAATCACTTGTGATGTCTCCAGTGTTATTACTCCAAAATTCCCTGACTATTAACAAAGGAACAGAGAAAAATATTTGTGTTTTCACCATAGGCAGACGAGAGTACTGGTCCTGTTTTGATTTACATGTTGAACTTCATTTGGCTCTCACTTTCCCTGGCTTGATCCAGAACTGATTGGAAGACATCCCATGGAGTATGGGGTCCACGGAATCTGAGTTACCACACTATTCGCAAGTGCACTGAAGTACTACTGTAATATTCATGCTGTGGCTTTAAACTTACTTATACTTATTATCTCATAATCTGAATAGCATTAGACAGGTGAATTGTGCTGGCTCATCACCTACTGAAACAGGAGCAATGCTTTATCAAATAAGGTATTTTAAGCAGGGCTCTCATAAATGGAGCAAGCAGCTGCCCATTTGAAAAAAGACAAATTTGCAAATGCTATTTTCTCCCAACAATAATTGTTTCCCCTTCAGATTTGCACAAATCATTCCTACTTAACCAATAATCTCACTAAAGCTGTCAGGAGCTTGTTTAACCAAACAAATTTGCTGAAAAAATGGGTCCTGGCAGCCTGAGCTGTGACCACTGGGGGAAGCTCCACACACTCAGCACCCATGAGCTGCTCTGCACAGGGCAGAACCCTGGGCAGAAGAGCCTCTTCCAGAGGATGTGGGGAACAAAGACATGATTTTGCTTCAGCTACAGAGGGAGCCTCACGACCAGGACTGAACACTAGGGTTGAAACCAGCGAGCCATCATTACAATTTCAAAGATGAATATTGGTTTTTTAAACACAATTCAAATACCAGGCAGACAGAGGCAGAGAGCTCGAGCCCTGCTCTGGCTTTCTTGAAGTGCAGAGATACAAACTCCTGTTCTACAGAATTGATCAGTCAGCCATGTCTAAAGCCCCTTTCTGCTCTGGGAGTGTTTGGTTGTCCTCTGTTGCAAGAGGAGGACTAGCACAGGCCTTGTTACACAAACATCAGTTTCTCCAAGAAATACACACACAGCAATGCACTTGGAGAAATGCCTTAAGTATTAAAAACCAGCTCCTAAAAAGAAATCCTTATTATCTCAATATGGGTGCGAGACTAGTGAATATAAAGGCCCATATGAAACCAATTTCATGCAATTTCGTAGCCATATATAATTGGGGTGTGTGTGTATGTGTGTATAATTGGTTTCAAATGCAGGTCACAATGGATTGACTGAAGCTTCTGGCTCTTTGTCAGTCCAGTGTATTCCACCACTGTTTGAACAACAGTTTTCTTAAATAGAGGGAAGTTAGAGGGAACTGGTAACCATCCTGCCTTTCTTGTGCTGAAAGAATGAAACCCACCACCCTGTATCAAGGAAAAGATTTGAATCTGATTTGAAGCAAAGACTTCATGTGTGCTTTGTTTACCACTGGCAGTGATTTAAAACCACATGTTTTTTAACCGTCTGGTAATTTTTACATTCCTCATTTTCAATCATTTCTGTGATGGAAGGTGAAGAAGGAACATTTCCTCTGCTTATGTCTGCTGAAAGGGCCTGTCTGTATCTGGACAGCATGCTTGTGGAGAAGCTCTGGTTCATAATCACTGGTTTCCTATGTTAGCTACTTACTCCTTAACAAAGGGGAAATGAGTATTTCTTTAAAACCAAAGCTCTGCTGATGCTGAAGTTCACAAAGTGCCAATACCACATTTTACTGCAGTGGACCTCAACCAAGTAATGTCCCGGAAGGTTCCAGGAGCTGCCAAAGGAACCCTGCACAGCATCTTCCCAAACGGTACCTGTGCAACTCCTGTTTCTCACATGAGGTGAGGAAGACCTTGGCAGTGCAAGATACTTTGTCAGAGTCCTGGTTTCAGGAGGGAAGGCTCGTGTTAAGGCCAAAGTCAAGCAGAAGCTGATGTTTCTGATGGTGAAGAAGGTGCCTGTATTCACCTCCTTTGAGTGGGCACACCCTGAATTACACAGGTGAGCCAGGAAGGTGCTGGTGTCTCCAGCCCTGCACTTCTAACTCTTCCAGCTGTAACCTCTTAGAATACAGCTCTACACTGGTCTGTGAGCCCGTAAACTCACTCATCTGTCTGACAAAGCAAAGACAAAACTCCTCATGTTCCTGTGCAGCAGATTTTGACACCAAGAAAGCACTGACAAAGTGGAGTACTACTGTCATCTTTTTGTGTGTGTGAAAAGTTCAGGCATCTTCGGAGCTTTTCAAACTGGGTCAGGAAGTGTTGCACAATGAACACCAGCAAGCCAAAAAAATCAGGTGAGCAAAGGGAGAGAATGCTGATTTTCAGCAGTGCTTACAGATAACCTTCAGAGAACAAACATGACAAAATTCACAAGGAAAAGAAACAGCACAGAGAAAAATGGAATAGAATAAAAAAGTTACAGGAAACAATGAAGAAATTAAAATCATTTTATGCAAACCTTGCTATAGAACCTGTAAAGCTTTCTGCAGATATATAAGACAGGCATCATTACAGCCGTCTCACAGATATGAATGTTAAGGCTACACCAGCATTAAGGGACTGGCCCGTGGGTCACCCCATCACTAGTGACAGCTCTGGGACTACAGTCCTGCTCTTCTCACCCCTGTGGACTTCTCATTCATGTTCAGCCACGTGGCTGTCCATAAAATACCAAGCTGGGTTAACAGAAGGACTATGCTGAACATTAGGAAAAAATGTCAAAAAACACCTTAAACTACATACAATTGAAAAAGCAATATAGAGAAAACAAAGAACATTTCTGTGTGCAATTACGTCACTACTTAGATTCCAATTCACATATATCATCTGTGCATACTAGATCTGCACCTCTTCTGGTAGAGAACAGACTACTTAAACACAGAATACATTCTGGCAAAACCTGAAAGGACATTTCAGCCAATAAGCTTTTATGTGTGTGATCAGGTATGTCCAAGAAATAAGAAAGGTCCTTGGGAATCTACATCCTCTAGAATGGACCTGTCCTATTGTCTGTGACACAGGGGTATCCTGCACTGGACATGAGCTGACTGGGACACTGCCTGTTGTCTCAGAATAGAGCATCACTTTTTGAGTGGGGAGCTGGGCTTCTCCAGCCCCTGCAATGCTGCAAAAGAACACTGTGGTGAGGAAGCAAACAATCAAAATTCAACTTTCAGCTAGGATATAAACCCTTTCTGTTGCATCACTTAAGAAACACAAACAAAGGATATAAAGTTACCATCAAGTGCAGTGGTATTTTAGTTGGTCCTTTGGCAGAGATTTTCTCCCACAGCCCCCTTCGCACGTACCGGACAGTGGTGCCTGCGATCTGAAACTCACCAGGAAGCTCAATTTTCCAGTCGCTGTTAATGGATCTCTTACTGGAATCTTTTAAAGCTGGAATGAATCAAACACCACAGAATGAAATGCAAGCAAATTTATAATTACAATACAGACTACTGAGCCTTTGTCTCAAGCTACCTCAAGCACAAGACGCAGAAACCTTGTAATGCATCTGAGTTTAAAAGAATAAGACCCCCCCACTTTTACATGGCCCATTGTAATGTTTCTAACTTGGATATACTCTCTACTTCAGTTGATGAAGGTATTTCGAAGAATTAACATAAAATTCATAGATAATTTATCTCTAAACTCTCCTTTTAAATGCAACAAGACAACTCTGCAATTTAGCTTCCAAGCAGAATTTTCTTTCAGTTTCCAGATTTCGAGACCGCATTTTCCTAAACTCTCCTTGAGAAAAAGATCAATCAAATCTGTGTTGATACGCACGTGAAGATTCGCAAGTGCAAAACACAACTGATGCTAAGTTTGTGTGTGCTCCATAACCAAACATTGAACAAATTAACATTCAGCTGTCACAGCAGTAAAGAGAAGACAAGTTACAAAGCAGGGGCTGGTCAGTGGGCAGAATGTGAACTTGGCCACCCTCTCTTCAGAGTCCAGGTGCTGGACACAAACGCATAAGGTCAGGTGCTGTAGGGTCACATCCATCCTGTGCCTCTGTGCCTCAGTAAGGCCAACATGGAAAGCTCAACTGCAGAAGGAAGATGAATATTGAGAAGAAAAGACACTTGGAGTTGTATGTCCTTTGTTCCAGCATAACTATTGCATCAGGATTACTGATGTCCTTCAAACACTCAAAGACAACTCCAGCCATAAGGGCATCACGTTACTGTTGACTCATCAGTGCAAGCTGATTTAGGGATTGATGTGTTTTCTGTGTTAGAACGGAAGCAGAGTTATCCAGATGTTGGTGTGATACACTGAGGGAAGAGAAAATTGGCAGACTCTGTTCCAGCAGGAAGTGCCAGGCCCCTTTGTGGAGATCCATTCACCGTGATCAAATCTGCCCTGACAGCAGACAGACAGAATATCCCACGTGTTACTGGGCTTCCTTAGTTCAAGGTTAACTGTGTCTTTTGGCTAAGCCTTTAACAAGATGTTTTTTTAACCTCTAGCATCTCATGCCTATTTTATTCTCTTTCAGTAAAGAACACAACTTTGCTCTCACTTAACTGAGTGTGTTGCAAGAAAGTAAGAGAAGCTGTTTAAAGCCTTTGGAAGTCAATAGGAAATCTCCCATTGTCATCCATTTGGATCAAGCCCCCATAGCCAGCAAACCCTCCCGAGTATGCTTAGGATATATATATATACAATTTCTAATGTCTAAGCTCTGGTAGAGTCTGGAGCAAGTGGAGGTCACAATGTTCTCTGCATCTGTGTGTGCCTTTTGAGGACCTGTACCCTGGGAATTCCTGGAAAAAGGTGGATATCTGTCCTGCTGCACACAACCTTCCTGACAGCTCTCACAGTCCCATGAGAGGCTTAAAAATCAGGGTGAAGGGGAACTGAAGTAGGAGCTATGTGGGAGAATGTTTTTTCTGAGGAAAGTTCTCTCTGGCACATAGCCCAGGGGTACAGCGGTGTCCCGGCATTCGCATGCTGCAGCAGTAGGTCTCTCCCTGCGGCTCACTTCTCTTCCTGCTTTGTTCCTCATCTACAAAGTACCTTATGCAAGCTCCAGACGTGATTCTGAAGCACGACTGCTTTCCTCTGCCAAGGCCGAGTGGCTTCCCGGCAAACCACCCCAGCCACTACACTGGCCCTAAGAAGCTGTGGACACAACTAATCAAAGCTGTGGATGAGATAAAACTATCTCCAAGCAGCATGGCTGACTAGGAAAGATATCCCAACACATGCTCAAAACTGTCTAAGAGGTTGAGTGACTTAAGCCATGCTTTGGTTCCAGCTCACCATCAAAGGGAGATAATTTGCTGATGAAAAAAAAAAGTTTCATCTTTGTGAACCTCTTTTGCAGGCAGGATTTGATTTTGATTGCTGCAAGCACCGCTCCCTTAGTGACTGAGGAGATGGAGAGTTTGGAGACAGACCTGTTCCCAAAGGTGCTCCTGGGGACTCAGTGGAGCATTTGGGCCAAAGTGTTTTCACCACTGTTTGCCTCTGTTGCCCCATCAGCAGAGATCAATGCTGCAGCTACAAAACCCTCCATGCCTCAGACACAGAGAACTCCAATGGCTTTCGTCACATACAACCACTGGCTGGCTCCGCCCAGCCCCAGAAGTGACAGAACTAAATTTAAACTTGTACAGTAAAAGAGCAGAACAAATAGGAACCCCAGCAACAACCTGTAACTTCTGTTTTTCTTGTTGGCTGGAAGGCAGGAACTGACCAATCAACTTTTAAACCTGGCAAATAGTCAGATCTTTATTTCCACCTTGGGTCCCTCCAGCTTGCTTCCCAGCCTGTGGATACAAACTGCCCAGGCATTTCCTGTTCAAGGTGGTTTTTTAGAGTTACAGCCAGCCAAGGCAGCCAGCGTGGGTTGCCTGTAGGTGGAGGGAAATTCTTCAGACACTGCTCCCAGCACATGGAATAATGATTCCAAATTATGCTGGGCTTCTTTCCAAAATGTTGTACCTGGTTCTGAGTAGAAATAGCTGATTGGGCTCAGCTTTGTCAGTGCTATTGAAATAGAAAATCCTTCCACACTCAAACCTGGATTTAAAAGCCTTATCAGAGTGATTGGGGTTTTTTTCTTGGTCATCTTTATTGTCCTACTAGAACCTCCAAGCTGCTATTCCTCATCTCAGTTCAGCAAGACACTGGGTACCTTTTCTTTGTGTTGAGTGTTCCTTGAAAGAGAAAACCCTGGAAAGATTAGAGAGGTTCTCCTGGCTCCTGACCATGAACCGAAGAGCTGAAAGCACTCAAAGCTTTAAAAGAGCTAGATTTTTATCTATCTTTATGTGATGCACACAGGGCCAACTCCTGCTCTCAAAAATACACAATCCTAATCTTCACCACCCAGTGGGGAACCATCTACTTTAGTCAAGGTTATGCTGTCTCAAGGAAGGGCAGTCTCTTACTCCACGTAAGACTCTCAGTGCTCTGCTATATGCCAAAGCCCAAATACCCTGTGCAAACCCCATCAAGACAAACAAAAAGGCTGGTTTCCAGAAAGCAGAGCACTTTCAAAACCGAAAGAAACACTGGCTCCCATTGTTCCACCAGGCTTTGCTATGTCAAACATCTCACGTGTAGGCGGGATCCTCTGGCAGGCTGGCTACAGCATTATGGATATAGGAGCAGTGGTGATATTGCTTCCTACCAACAAGCGGCACAAATGCCAATGGTTTTGACCAAAGGGCAGCTGAATGACATAATTTGCCTTTCTTTTTCCCCTGAATCTGGAATGAAAGAGAACACAAGCATCTTTCCTGGTGATACTGCCAACTTTGGCAGCATTTCAAGACACAAGGCCCATGGCACTAGACCTGAAATCCTGACACAACCACTTGCAAATGTTTTCAGCAGCATCCTATGTTTCAGTTCTGGATATTAACATCTCCTTTTGGTTGGAGACGAAGAATTACAAGCAAAAGATGGGGAAATCAGAAACCAAGGTCTGAGCTTTGCTCTGACGCCCTGCATTGCCATGAGCGCCATGCAACACCTCAGCTTCCTCTTCCACAAAACAGACCGTGACAAGCTTTGCAATCCTCTCAGAGTTCCTTCCTCTCTGGAAGCAATTCCATGGCCAAGCAGCTCTGATTGTGCCAAGGACCCTTCATGTGTTGGGGTTTTTTTTGGCTCTTGGACAATTTTCCTTGAAGCCCCTGCTCTGCCACAGGCTTCCTGTGTGAATTCAGGGCCATGGGGCATTAGCATTTCTCTGACCTGGACTCCCTAGAAGTAGATGGGGGTAAAACTCTTTATCTATGGCACAGTGATGACACAGAAGGAAATGACCCAAACATTGGAGAGAACAGGTGTAAGACCAGACTGACAGATCTTCCGTGTAACTGACTTGCTGCACTTTACAAATGCCATTCTGACCTTTAATTTACGCAATGAGTAACTGAATAACAAATTCATTGACAGACTCTGCCCTACAACAACTTTGCATGCAAATCTTACCCATCAGCCATGTCTAAACCTTTTTTCCCAATAGGAAAAGGAGGAGAGGAAGCCTGTTCCCCTCTAAAGGAATGCAGAAGTAGAAATGACAAAGAGGATTAAACAAACGTTTTGGCCTGATAAAACAGAGGCAAGTGGACTAGAGGCTGCAGCTAAGCTCATCTCAGAGTGCAGGATCAGGTCCTGAGGACAGCATCCAGTGAAAATGTGCTGCTGCAGGAAATGGCAGCAGGTTACCGAGGAATATCAGCTGCCCTGTCCTCCTTCTGCTTCAGACTGAGCTGGGCGCCTTCCTATCAGTACCTCTGCCATTCCCTTCTCTAAACACTGTTCTCTTCCCCACTCCCCCCTGAGGTGCTGTGTGCTCCTGGCAGCTCTGCGCAACCCACTCCCAAGTTCTGCTCAGGAACTCTTCTGTCTATATATAAAAGTACTGTCTGGTCCTTCCAGGTAGCAGAGGGCCTTTAAGTGTCACATACTATCACATCAAGCAAACATCATGAAACCAAGCCACAAAAGCGGAGATTGCAGCAAGACTGAAATCACCAGCCCCTCCCCGGCAGCAACAAACCTTACAGGTCGTTTCATTTTTAAAAGTAAACAGAGCTGAGTTTTAATCAAAACATTTTTTCTTTTGTCTTTTTACCCAGAAAGCTGTGAGCAGGTTTATCCTCAACCACTCTGATCCGCCGGGCACCTGCAGGGATCACAGCGGCTTCGATGTAACCTACAGCAACAAAAGAGGGGTGAATGAGAGCAGAGCAGGGCCAGCCAGGATCAGCCATCCCATATCTCCCCATGAAAAACTCAACTCCAGGCTGGGGATTGAGTGAGAAACACTCCAAATGAGATCCCTGTGCTGGCAGCCAGTTTTCACTGCTGCGACAGGCGTGGTCATGACTAACATTTCAGCAGAAATGCATGTGTGAGGCTCAGCTGCGACTTCAGGCTTGTTAATTAGCTATAATTAGATCTGTACCCTTCGAATTACCCTGTTTTTCCTGCAGTAGTGACAGGGATGCACAAAGACACTGCAAAGTGTCACTGTCAGGAGCAACACTGCACAGAACAGACATTTGAAATTATGTTTCCAATAGATGCTCCTGCTTTGTCCTCCCTGTCAAGGCTGGTGTCAGAAAGAACTCACTTCCACAAAATTTTTGATGATGCTAAAACTAAACAGAGGGAATTAGTGGGACAAATGAAGGAAAAAAGCTTGTTTTCACTTACATTTCGGCTTTGTACAAAAATTCTGGAGGAGATAATGATCTCCTTGCACTGGGCTGCTGAGAATTCAACAGCTCAGATATAATGCAATAACAGAGCTGGAAGTTTCTCAAGGACTGACCACTAGTCACCTCTAAACAATTTTTCTAAGACCAATTTGACTCACAGAATACAGCTGGAATAAGCAGGAGCTACAAGGAAATGTAGCCTGTTTTCCCCCCACTATGGAGACACGTGGAGTTGCAGATTTGTTCCATGGGGTGGAAGTGGTGCCTTTAAATAATAAAGCAGAGGAACATTAGGGCCCATTTCAAAGAGCCAGGCAGAGTTTTTCCACTGCCTTCACTGGACTTTGAATCAGGCCTCTGTAGATGACACTAATCTCATCACAACCATGACTTCTAATCCTTCTAATTGGCCACCCAGTTTATTTGCAGTGTATCACTTGGCACCTTTTTGGGGTTATTGCTGTCCTCTTTCTTTTAGATGTTAAGCAGCTTATCCTGTATGTTCCCTCATCCACTTTTCTTGCTTTAAAGGGCTCTGTGAAGCTGTTCTGTGTCAGTGATGCCTTTATGGGAATTGTGGGCTGTCTAAAGCAATGGGTTGGAGAAGTGCTGGCACAAGGAGCATTGATTCCTCTAGCACTTAGCAGTGTTCAGGGAGCTATTTTAGGGATAAAAGTGCAGCTGAACAGCCCTGCTTTTGCTGTGCTGATATAGAAAGGACACAAAGGAGGATGGTGACAGCCTCTTGCACCTCAGGACTAAGTGATTCTCCTGCCACTGTGACATGGAGTGAGACAGATTTGGGGTCTCAGATGGTGAATTCATTTCCTGAATATTCATTTCATGGGTAAGGCTTGAGCTCTTGGGTTTCATCAGGTGCAGAGGGTGGGCAGCTGACTTGGGCCAGACAGGCTTTTGCCTTCCCTGACTGTCGTATCTGAATGACACTTTCATCTGACCCTTCAGTTCAGTTCTCTTTGCACTTGTTCCTCCTCACTTACTTCTCCCTTACTCAGGATATCTCAGAAATGGGCATTCATCCCTTGCAGTAAAACCAGAGAGAGGGGCAGCAGAGCTCAAACCTTGTCTATGCACAGAAGCCACAGCAGGGCCTCTCCCGGCTGCTGTTCCTGTCTGGGCTTCACCAGGAAAAATCATTACTTCCAGGGTCAATTTTTCAAAGCTAATACTGAAATCTGTTATGAAATCAGAGCAAACAGATGTTGGGCGTTATTCTAGACATTGCCAGGAGTTGGTTTTTCATCAGCAGAGATACCAAATCACAGTCAATACAAAGTGTTTCAGATATCAAACATCCTCCTGCACCCCCATGCACCTGCTTATAAACCCTACCAACAACTACTCAACACATGAACACACAGCAAAAGTGTGACCAGTGACAGTCTGCCACAGGGAAACAGCTCTTGAGACACCCCTGAACACCCCTGTTAGGAAGCCAGTTTGGAACATGCCCAAGTTTCAGGTAATTTAATGTATCTACTGGGGGACTATTTACTTATTTAGTTTTTAAACCAGATACAAATGCCCAGAGCTAAATCGTGCAGCAGTTGGAGACAAAGTTACTCTCAATTTAGTGGAAGGCAATCACTAAGTTCAGTGAACTCTGGAACTGTCCCGACCCAGCAGCAGCCAGGAGTGTGTCACACTGCTTCAGAGGTGAGCAAATCCTGGGGCTGTGCTGGAGGCTCAGCTCAAGCCATAAATACACTCATTTCATCACTGTGCCATGAGAGAAACACCACCTGGAAATACGTTACTTTTTTATGTTTTTATGTTACTTTTTACAATAGTAAATAGTGAAGTGTAAGCTACTAATATAGAGTATTAGTTCTGGAGACTGTTTGGTTTGGTTTCACACCAGATTTTTCTCCTTGTGTAATTTCGAATCCTGATTGATGGCTTTGGGGGGTTGCATTCAGAGCTCCTGAATAAGAAGAAACTCACTGTGCTAACTCACTGTGGCACAAACCTGACTGCTGACCTTCACTCTCATGTTAGAGAACTGCCAAATGCTTTGCAGGTACTTGGATCTGACCTGCCCTCTCAGGGGTGAAGCAGAACCCTTGGGCATGTTCCACCAGGAGCATCTGGACACTCTCATTCGTTATCTCCAGCAATGTTTGGTGAGTTAGTGGTCAAATTCTGTTGCAAACAGACTGGGTATCAACCATGCAAATTTGCCACAGGTACAAACTTGGATCACCTCCACCACTCCACTCTGGTCCTTGGAGCTGGTGTGAGGCTTCTGGTCACAGATTCCTGATCTTTGAGATAACTGCACCAGAAAACACCTTCAGTGTTTTCCAGGCACATTTTATTAAGCAAACTGTAACTGCAGATTGCCAGAAAGATTATAAAGTGTCAGCTAGAAAGACCAAAAAATGTCTCAGAGCTGGCCCTGAGTCAAGGACTCTCAAAGCTCTGTTAGGTCTTAGGATAATTGTCTGCAAGGCCGGGGTTTGCAAGGTTGGGCTTAAAGTTCTGCTTTAAACAAGGAACTGGTTAAAGACTGATGAGATTTGGTAACTATCAGGCAGTATTTTTAGTAATTTCACTCATAAATCAGCCTGTTAAGATGAAGCTTTAAAAATACAACAGAGAACTTCATTATTTGATAATTTATAGTGCTGTATGCAGTATACTCCACCTTGGGAACAGTTACTTTGGCACACACCAATCTTTCTGGATAATCTGCATTACATCAGTGTCTCAGGAATGTAAGACTGTGATTGAAGCAAATCCTAGATACAAATTTTATGGTGTAACTTGTATTAGGAGAGACACCAGAACAAAGAGGTGGCTTTGTCATCAAGGAGATTAATATGTGAACAGTGGCTACTGTATCTTCATTTAAATGCTGGAGAGATTTGCAAGAGGAAAGCAGCCCACACAGAAAAATCCATTGTTAGCCATTGTTATTACTCCCAGAAAGAACAGAAAGTTTAGTGTGAACTTCAGAATGTCACTGATCTACTGCAAAACGCTTCTGGTTCACACTGCAGTGAAAGACGGACTCTGAGGTGAAGGAGCAATTATCCCATGGCTGAAAGTACCAATCTCTGGGCACTGCACCTTCTTATCTTATCTTATCCCTGTACACACCAAAATCAGGTGTGAGAAAGTAAACAGTGCTCAGCCCAGTATCAAACCTCCCAAGAGCGCTTTGAACAAACAACTCAGGGTAGAAGCCAAGGAGATCACGCTGTCCTGCCTACCTCCCAGCCATGGCTAGCACAGCTTCTGTGATATTTCAGGGATAAGTATCAGCTGAGCATCTCAGACTCCATCTCCTTCCCACCTTGCAGCTTTTGCTGAGCGCTACTTGCTGCAGTGGAGTGCAAACTATGTGTCTATTTTCTGAATAGCTGTGATGATTCTCCTTTGCTTCTAGCCTGAGAATAAATCCTCCACAGCAAACTGTCCACTTCCAGCCATGGGATAGCTCATTTGGAAGAAAATAATTTCTCTGGAGAGCCATGGATAGATTTCAAAGCCTCTTACCACTGCTGCAAATTTGGTTACTGGGATTTCTAACTTGCATGTTCTGATGAAACCCTTTTAAGGGATCTCTGAGTTAAAGATTAGGTAGAGCTCTATTTTTTCATAATTTACATGTGCACTCTATTGATTAAAAAAAAGGTTTTGTGTTGGCTAAAGATGCTCCCAGCCAGCACTACAGCACTACTGTTCAAATTTCTTTTAATAAGTGCTGGACAAACAGCATATGCAATAAAACCCTCACTTTTCCACCATCTTAAAAAGAAAAATTCCTAGCAAAGGTGTACTTTTCTTTTCCTAAAATGATAGTTACAACAACTGGCATATCTCACCTTATTATATTCTGCCATTAAAAAAAACCCCAAATATCTGTGGTCATTCTTTTGAATCATAACCAAATGAAAATCTTGATGTGGCTGAGAAAAATCAAGAGACAGACACAGGCCTCTGAGCAATACAGGAACAGCCCTGGAGAAGTTGTCAGTGATAAATCAGCTCCCCAACAGACAGGAGTCAAAGAGCTGTCCTTAATTTCTAGGTCCCCTGTACTGTGGCAGCGTGACAGAAGTGGACTTAAGAACAACTCTGTGCTTGGTTTTGAAAAATTATTTTGTAGAAATAGGTACAGGGCATGCTGCCAGTCAAAAGGAAACCTCAGTCTAAACAGTGCATTCAGCTGGCCTGCTGAAGACAGCCAGCTGCACACAAGTGTATGTGATGTTTAGCATCATAAATAAAGGCTTTTGACCTCCTCTCCAGCAGAAAAACGGAGTCCATTTCCAGTTGGATCACCCTGGATCACAGGTGGTAAGAGCTGAACTGCTGGACCTCCTATGAGGCACTTTGAATGTTCCACCATCTTCCCCATCAGGGTGGCAGAACCTCTGTGACATTAAAGTTGGGGGAAAAAAAGAAATAGACCTAGTTCTTTTTGCTTGGTGCATGAAAATTTGGCTTCCTTTCACACAGATAGGTTCTCTAAAAGGAAAGTATCTGTACTTTTTATCTCTGACCAGGCAAGTGAAACAGTAAAAAGACTTGAAGTTTATCCATGGCTTTTGACACCAAATTTCCCCAAGCTAATTCGACAAAAAGAAGATAAAGAACCAACACCAAAGGATTTCACCGACACCCACTGACACTGCAAACAGCATTCAAGTATCTTACACGAGAAACACTTGGGAACAGCCTTTGCCTTTGCCATCACACATGTGGAAACCTTCTTACAATGACTATTGGTTACTAAGAAACAGAAAGGAGTTGGCAGGGGTTTAGTTCAGTTCACAGGGCTCCACATCATCATTTGCAATCACAGGACATAGAAGGGACCAATCCTGCAACCAGAGGAGTCCCATGGGCACAGCCAAGTCCCAAGGCTGCAGCTGCAATTCCCCAAACAGATCCCACTCCAAAACAATCAATGTCTTGATGTTTGAAGTCTATTCTCTCTTGAAATAATAAATCAGCACACTGGACTCAGGATCTTGGCCTTGACTTGGATCACAGCCAGGTTGTGGGGATTTGCCACTGAACTGTGCAACCATTTACCCAAACCTTGAACTTGTTATCACCAGCATACTGTGGATTTTTCTTTGCCCCAGCTTCCATCAATTTTTGCACATTTTTGCTTAACTGTCAATTAAAAAAAAAGCCATTTTTTTCCTTGAGTAACCTCACATTCACCTGTGATACCCCAAACCTGGAGCTTTGCCTACTGCATGAGATTCAGTGGGTTCACCTGAGGACCTGATTCTGCAAAACAGCAGTGTGTGAGCAGAAATGGATGGGAGCAAACATAAAATTTAATTACTTTCCAAATTAAAACAAAACATCTAATAAATGGTCATGAGGTTACACTAGTAAAAACAATTATCTTCTAGATTATGTGAGATGGTTAAAGGTGGAAACATTGCATTGACAAAGCAAGACTTTGACAGGTTTGTGCTTCTGAGATGATCAGCAAAGAATCCGAATGCTTGAACACTGTCCGCGAGTCATCAGGAATTCTTTCTGATTAGGTTCCAGGGCACTGGGGGTGAAAACCTCCTGCAGTGTCCTGGCAGCCAGTTAAGGCTGAAACTGTTCTGTTCCTACAGCCTTGTAAAGTCACCACCTCAAGCAGTCTGTGTTGCTCGAAATGGGTGCAACCTCCTGGCAGTGACCCAGAAATTTCTTATTTATCTGCACAAGAGGTTTTGTAGACTCATTGGAAAAGACAAAAGATAGCTGCCCTTCAGAAGTACGTAAGAAGTCAACGAAAGCTGTATAATCTGCTACAAAAATGGAGACTAGCTGGGGTTTTTTCAATGGAAATGAGGAGCTTTTCCCACCACTTGCATCAAATGCAAAAGACTTGATGTAAGTGGGTGGAAAATAATTGGGACAAAAGAGTCAAAGGCACTAATGCAGGAAAACCATTCAACAGGTTGGCCAAGCACACAAACGTGCTCCAGAGATGTGGTCCAGGTGGGAAATCCCACCTGCATCTCACAGGAAGTGACAGACCCCAGCTGGCTCCACGGGCGAGGTGGAGGAGGGTGCAGAGAAAGAGGTCAGTGAACAAAATCAGAGCTTCAGACTTCAGAGCTGAGACGTTGACTAAAGGGAGCAGCTAAGCACTGGCACTGCTTTAGCCTGAACTGAGCTGAAGTGTGTGCTTAAAGGGGATTTTCATGCGCTTTGTGGAACTCAGTCCTGGAGCAGCACATGCTGAATGTATTTCTCCATACAGAAATGGCAATTCTGTATTCACTGAATGGGAAATAATTTGTTTTCTGGACCACTGTTTCCTCCTGGAGCTGCTTCCAAGTTCTGGACATGGCTTTCCCTCCCTTTGGCTGATTAAGGATGTGTGATAACAGGTTTCTCAGAAGTGTAGTACAGAAACCCTGGAACAAAGACTAATTCAAACACCAAGCTGTACATACATTAATGTTTAACAACATTAATGTATGTCTTAATTCCAAGCTCCTATATCCTATACTGGATACTTTACTGGCACGGAACCAGTAAAAATATTCAGAGGGGAGTGTTCTTTCCTTTAGCTGAGATATTCTGATTATAACATGAATCATCTACAACATGCAACATGCATCATTCTGAGACCTCAAAGATGGTGCTGAAATCCAGCTTCCCTCCCACTGGGAAAGATTCTGTGATTTTATCTCCTACTTAAAATCATCCGCACCAGTAGCCCTCAAAATGAGAAACACAACTTCACTCTGAATTTCAGGCAGAGGCAGTAGCTGGTATCTGGGCAACTGAGTAAGAAGCAGATGGGATATCACATTTGAAGTGAATCAGGGTTTGTTTTGTGTTTCTCAGGTGCTTCCTAGAGCTGTTTTTGCTAGGTGACTCTAATCCTATCCAAGAAAAAGAGCTGTTACTGCCACCCTAACTCTCCTCCAGAAGGTAGGAGAACCCACTGAGTGTTACTCACCCATGCCCTTGGTGTGGTTGAAGTCTCCTTTCACCACTTTGCAGGTTTTCCCATCGCCACTGCAGATCCCACAGCGATCCTCTTTGGCAGCTGAGCCAATGATCCCATCACAGCCAATTTTCTAATGACAACAACCAGAAGCCCCCATTACTTTGTTTGCAAGGTTAGAGCATCTCTAAACAGTGAGGTCAAGACTAAGATTGACATCTGACTGAAAACCTGAATGGGGAAAAAACACTGAATTCTTAATTACACTTTTGAAATACCTGAAAAAAGGCCTCATTAAGCAGATGGGTCAAGATACCTGAAATGCAAGAATAGTTCAATGGAAGCAGGTCAGGTTCATATCTAGCCAATTTCTACCACAAGATTGCCTATGCAATTATGAAATTTTCCACATGGTTGCACTGTATTAAGAATCAACATTCAATTGAAAAAAATTATAAAATCTAACAGTTTCACCTAAATCTTTGTTATAAATGGTGTTTTCATCATTTTCTATACATACCTAATTTTTTTCCAATAAAACCCTGCAGTTCTGCTTCCACAGATGGGAAGAGTCACAATATTGTCCCTGTAGCTATCGGGATTATCACCACATTCTTCCTTATTCCCAAAGCATTTACAGGTTATGATGGTGAACAGTCCACATTTGTAGATCTTGAGGCTGACAAGACTGTCATTAATTGATAAGAATTGTATTCTGTCCTCAAAATAATCAGCAATTCACTCTTAAAGCATAAATTTCTACTGAAATAAGCATTGTTGTTAAGCAAGTTATTAGCAGAGATTGCACTGTTAAAAATGAGTTTAAGATTTCTTCTGCATAGATAAACAGTTTCTTGGCAAATGTGTAGCAGGACTGTCACTAATAAGACTTATTTGAATGAGGCTATTGGGTCTCTCCCTTCTTTGCCTTCCTATAATGAAGCCAGAGGAAAGTTGGAGAGATATCTTAGGGAACAATCAAAACAACAAACATTTTGAAAAATAGGGTAAGCAGGGAAATATTAAGAGAACTTGCGCTGTTTATCTGAGCCTGTCTGCATGTAAGCAATGCAGTTTGGATCAGAACTCCAACATTCCCCTTATTTCAGAAGACCCTGGCCACTGCGTGAGTCCAGATGTATTTCAGGGATCAAAGATTACCAGCGTTCCAGCCATCGGCTGATGCAGAGCTTGTCTGGGTAGATCATTAGGGACAGACATGCTGAGAGAGGATGATCATCCTAAACACATACCAGGGAAATGCTGCTCATTAACTGGCACAGCACCTACACTGGTGCACAGGAACAGCAGGAAAAACCTGTATAAATGTATAAATGGGAGTTAAAAGAGAGTTAATGGGAGTTAAAAGAGGAAGAAGATCATGGAGTTTCTGGCAGCTGCAATTCTCAAGCCTAAACTTCACGCCCATGTCCAACAAATAATTTTGGGATATTGAGTGTGATTCTGCCCCCAGAACAGAAGGATGTCCCAGCAGTTCTCCTTCCAGGAAAATCAGGATGATTTATTAATGGGGTTGCTGAAAGGCAGCTGGAAATAAATGCCTGCCTGCCACCCTGCTGAGATACTGGAAAGGCTGTGTTTAATTTAAGGCTCTGGTGCTATCTTTTATTGTGCTGCATTGTTATTAGCACTATGTGAGCACACAGATGAATAAAGGGAACGTAATGAGTGTTGAACCACACTTATTCCCAGAGCTACATGAGGAGTCTGTAGGACTCTAACAGAGGCAGGGAAAGAATGGGGAGTTGACAATCACATGCTTTGTATTTACGCTGGAGTTTCCCAGATAATGGAAACCAGCGCAAGCCAGCAAAGCTTGGGAAGACTGAGTCCCCCATCAGCTGAGACTGGGGCTCAAGACAAGCCATTTCCTCACACGTTTACTTGGTCACTGACACCCTTTGACTTGAGAGACCCTCTCTGAAAGCATGGAAAGAACCCACTGAATCCACAAATGTAACTCCCAAAATCTTCACTGTTTTTTACCTTTCATCTTCACCCTAATTCCCTGTGAGTGAAGGAACTGGGAATGGCCCTTGCACCCTCCTCTTCAAAGGCACCATTGCTCCCACCGACTTTCCTCTCAATTCAGGCCTTGAGACTTAAAGCCCTCATCACATTTAGGCCAGGAAATGGCTTCTTACAAAGGACTATCTCTAAGAGAATAAAAAGAGAATAAACCACTTTTTTTTTTCTTGGCTTCATGATGAAAATTGGTGCATTCTTGCACTTTATGGGGGAAAAATACCTTGGAAGTGCTTTAGTGTTGTCTACATAAACATTAAGAGTCCATTTCCCTCTCCCCAAGCCTTCCAATCATTTCCAAACTGAAAGTACATTTAATAATAGTACATTTAATAACAGTACATTATGAAACAGCTTTGGGTAAGATTTTGTAAGATAAATGTATTTTGTAAGGCAAGTGTATCCCAAAAGCTGCAAAGTCATTTAGAAACACATTGCAGTGACCGCCTTGGTCACTGATCCTTTGAGAACTCCCAATTTGGAAAATACTCTTAAAACCACTACCGTGGCCACTCTTAAAGCGGATCAGTGGATCAAAGGGGGAGAGACAGGGCTGGAAGGGCAGAACACAGTGGGCATCACCCTTCTGGGAGCAAAGTACCTGCCAGCAGTCCTTGGACTGTTAATTGAGAGATACATCCAGGTTTCTCCAAGGTGTGAGAGCCCCTGAGATTCCAGCACTGGGTGGAAAAACTGTTGAGTCTGTATATCAGCAGCTTCCCACTGACAATATGCTCTGTGTATTATACTGTGTCCATCTTTTAACTACAGAGCTGTCCTCAGCCTGCAGAAAGCTTTCCAAAAAGTGAGGGCCTAATTAATAATATGCAAGGGGAAAATCCCAAGTTTCACCACTCAAAAGTCAAGTTTTCACAGTGCAGAAAGAATCCCTTAAAACCTAAATAGTTCAAGGGAGTTGTTTGATCTTTGCCATCTCTCACTTGCTTTCTGTTGCCTTCTGTCCACTGCAATGTACTGGTCAAGGCAAGGGGATTTCTTTAATTGAGAAGCAGAAAGGGGAAGCTTTGCATTTTGAAGAAAGAAAGACCATGTGAATAACAATAACATCCCGTGTGTTTTCTGACCCAAGAGTTATCCTGCAGATGAGCAGACTGAGTCCATGGACCAGCCCATCCAGCAATTGCTGGATACTTTCAGTTCCATCAGTCTTGAATGGACTGGTGAGAAGGGAAGCACCTTTAAAACATGGGAATGCTGGCAAGAAACATGAAAATAAGTCTTTTAGGGCTTCAAGTCCTCAGCATGGACAGTCAGAAATGTGTCCAGAGGTTTCTTAATGCTCTTCCACCCAGGCAGTCTCCTACACTGACACCGCATTTTGGAACTAGCCACTGACCTTTAAATTGGCAGGTAACTGCACATTTGCTGAGCCAAAGGCCTGAAATGAATTCTCTTTAAGCCGGTATCTCCATCCACCCTTCCTTCCCACCCTCCCCCTTCTTCTCATTTTTATAATTAAACATCTGAAAGTACTGCTTGTTGGTTGGTATTTCCAGCTTCAGTCATTGCTGGCTCCAGCATAGGAAAAGTCCTTCTCTTTTGAATACATATCACTTGGATTCTTCTGTGTGAACTATTCTCTGTATTGCTTGGATATTTTTTAATGATATTTTTATTTGTATTTTCAATGGCTGTGAAAGAGCTCAATTGATACAACTTGTGAGAGTATGTTTTGCTACATAAACACAATTATTTTTGTTATATACACCCACCCTGTGCAAGAAATGACATTGTAGGCTCACAAAACTGTAATGCTTACCATATGCTGAACTAACTGGCTGTCTCAATGGATCAAACATAAATATTGATGCAACATGTGCCATTTTACAAATTAATCATGTACAGAGCAGGCTGGTTATGACAGATTTATCTACACTGCCAATTCCTTTTGTCCATAATATCCAATGTCCATTGATACCTCCAGGGATGGACCACATGAAACAGGAATGTACAGATGTGAGCAAGTGACATTCAGATCTGAGGGGAAGAGAATTCTTATTTCTTTGTTTTAAACACGGCTGCCCCTGTGGAGGATTGTGGGTGGTTGTCAGGGCTGGGTGAGGTGAGTCTGGGTCCCTAATCAAGCAGTTCATCTCTGAGTTACTCCTATTTTTGTTCCAGAACAGATTTTGTGTGATGGATTGGAGTCCATGTAGGAGTTAGTTCAGCAAATATCCTCCCATCATTTCCCAAGCCTTACGATTTGGTCTGAACCAGAGCAGCTCTGCTGCATCAGGAGTTAGACACCTACTATTGTAACTTAGCATTATCTCATCTGCATTAGATCTGCAACGTCACCTGCCCACTGACTTCGTGCTTAGATTCCTCGGCAGCTCATGGGGGTGTTACACACAATAATTCTTGTCTTTTCACATACACAGATTGAAGGTTATGTGTCAAACCTCTGTGTTCATGAGAGAACATACAAATAATACAAAGCTCTTTCTCATCCTAGGAACTCCTTTACTTCTGTTCTATTATATGCTTTCCATGGAATAAAATGGAAGAAAAATTGGGGAAACAGCATGGGTTTTTTTTTTCATACCCCTCTGCAAAGTACACCAAAAACCCATAGAATATCAACAAAGAGTTGGTTTTTGTCACTATGCCTTACTCACCAAAATCTCTGATACTCTTTTTAGCCTCAGATGACATTTCTACAGATCCAGACATGGAAAAAAAAAGGCAATCATAAAACAGGTTTCTGTAGTTCAGACAATCCTTCTGGATTTTGTGCACATGCACTAAATAATTTATCGAAGTACAGTGCTAAGCCAAGTTGTTGTATGGAGACAAGCTACCCAGTCTGGAACATCTTGTACCACAGTTTGTAATGCAGGAATATGAATAATACATGGAAAATACTCAAGTGAGGAGACAAAGCCAGAACTGCAGGCATCAATCAAATGCAGAAAGTGGGTACTAAGTATGTAAAAAGCTGTTTGCCAGCAGCAGATCCAGTAAACAACTTCAATTTCTCCTCTGCCACCTGTGGCACTCTCCTGACACTCTGCCTGCCCAGTTTGCAGAAGCTTTTTTTGAGAATCTGTCCATTTTCCAATTTGTGCTCCCCTTTCACAGAGTGTGGCAATCTCTTTCAGAAGAAAGTAGTTCTGTAACATTTTTGTTGTGGTAGGACAGCCTGATATGCGGCTTATTATCATTAAACATACTGTGGATTCACCAGCCAGCTGAAAGTAGGTGCGATATGACAAAACATTCATGAGAAAACTGCAGACAGAGCCAAAACATCTTCACCTCTTAAATTGTTAAATCACAGCAAAGGCTGCCCTTGATCTCTAGCCCAGTTCTGCTATACAGGAGGTCTCTCTTTTCACAGAGACCTTAAATAATATCCTGAAGCACAATCTGTAGTCCCCACTGGAAAGTTCTCATGCTGTCATGAGTCTCAGACTAATCCTCCTTTGAGAAAAGCCAGCACAAGGTCATGTGCATCAGTAACAGTCAGCTGAGCAGCTTGTCTTCTCCTCACCCCTCTGCTCTGTGACATCTGACACTTTTTTTAGCTCCACTTCTGCCAGCAGTTTTGAATTAACCTCAGCAGCACAGAGCAAAGCACTGTAATGGGTTAGAAAGTGCCCTGCTCTCACAAATGTTCTCTCATCAAACACACACCCCCCAGGCTCATGGAAGAACAAAACCCTCAGGGAATCCTCTCCCTGAAAGCCATTTGTCACTTGAAGATAAATAGGAGAAGATGAATCCAACGTGAGGTGCAGGTTGCAGTGCCCCACCCCATCTCCCCCATGGCTGCAGTGTCCATGACAGGGAAAGCAAACTGCTGCAAAGCCTAAACGAGCACTCACCCTCCTCCTCCTCAAACACATCAGGCTGCTCTTGTTCTCCAGCCTGCTACAGATTTTCTGTCTCTGAAAAATCTCTGGAGAAAATAAATTCTCCTTGCTGGAAAATCAAGAACATTTTGAGAAGAAAAGATCATAGACACACACACACACTTTGAACAGGGGATCCAGTTTGCTCAGAGGATGGTAAGAAATGGTGCATTTGAAATGTTCAGCCTCAAAAACAACTCCAATAAACAAGGACAAAATTGAATTAAGACCTTATGATTCATCACAAAAACAAGGAGAAAGGCTAGAAAAAGTCTAGGGGGTTCAGGAACCCCTATGCTAAATTTAGGGCTGACTTTGCTCTCTGGTGCTTCTATGCATGATCAAAGTAATAACCAAGTTTACTCACTCCAGCTGCCTTCAGGTGTAAGGGATAAATACAGGGGTGCTGCTGCTTTTGATGATTTTGTTTCAGGGATAGCAATGCTGACACCAAAGGCTTCATTGACACCTTTTAGATTGGAGGTCAGCTTTTAAGTGAAACTGTACTAACTTCACAAAATACAGCTGAAGGAAAACTCTCCTCCCTTAGTGCCCAAATGTAGCTGGGGCATTTTGAGGCTTCAAAGAACTGTTCCTGCTTTCCTTCTCAAAACCCTTGCAACAGTTTTGCTGTTCATCTACATTCATTCATCATCCAAGAATGATTCATGAGCTGCATTTAGGAGCCTCTAATGAAGGGAAAAGATCTATTACGTTTCCTGGGCTAGATGCTCACAGGCAATGGTTACTGCTAATTTGTCTGCTGCACTGACAATGTGTCATTCCTGCCTTTGAGAGCCTCTAACTAGAAGGATTACATAAGAAAATAAATAACAGTAATACCACCCTCTGATTTCAGCACTTATTCTCTGCTCCAGGCCTCCTGCAATGCTTATTGCCAAGCTTTGTCTACACTGGGTAAAGAAACAAGGAGAGGAGTAATTAAATGAATATGGCAATTAAATTGGTTTAATAGGCAGCTAGTTAGACAAGTATCTGTGGCAAATGGGGTACACAGGCACATATGGCAATTCTTAGCACTGCACTGCATATAAGGCAGAGGAGTATTATAAATGAGTTCACAGGGCTTTCAAATCTGCTCAGCTTGAACGGATCATTTTGCATTTTTTCTCAGCCAGATGCAAATGGACTGAATGTTCTGCAGCTGTCATCACCTCTCTGCACAGTTAAAGGCAGTTGCCCCTGACTCAGAGTGCAATTTGCTTTTCGTGATGTACCTCCAGTGCTCTGTGCTCATAAAGGAACTCATTTGGAGGGAGCTGGCTACTGATCCTCCCTGGATGAAAAAAATGTGCATTGCCATGATGTCTGATTTACCATTTGTGGCTGATCTGAAGGTTTGGGGCAGTAAAACTGGCCAGCCCAGAGTAATGGTCAATGGCACACAGCTGGAGGTACACAGCTGGCCTGTCTATAAAAGGTTATTAATGGGGGTTTTTTTAGCTTTTTTTAGATACAGCCAAAAACAGGGAAAAATTCAGTACTTGGGATGCACCATGAACGTGGCTCTATGCAAAGCACTTTGTATTATAAAGAATCAAACTTGTACTGGCTCCCCAGATTCTTGCTATTCATATTCTTCATTGGAATAAATTAGAAAGCCTGAATTAAAAATGCCTCTTCAGCATCATCTATCAAGAAACCATGAGAAGTGTCTCCTGCAGCAGTGCAAAATTCAGCCCAAAGATTTTTTTTTGCTCTTCTCTTTGCATTGTTATTAGTAAAGCTGCTTTATGCCCCCAAAGCCTCTCTCACAGCCAGGTGAGTATTGTGTTCATTTATCTCCCTGCCTTGGAAGGCTCAAAGAAATAAAAATTTGCAGTTCTTAACCACTCACAGAAATCAGAAATAAGGCCAAATTTGGTGTGCCCTGTGCCCCCAGGGCAAACCAGTGAAGTTAGTGGAAATAAAGGGTGATGCTAAAAAGCTGTTCTGGTGGATACAACAGGCTGGTTAACACCAGGAAGGGCAACTCCTACCCCAGGATACAAATCTAGATGAAGAGAAGCTTAGGGGAAGAACTGCCGGGAAGAATTCAACACTGGCAAGGCTGCTGTAGCCAAGTGAAGTGCCTTTCCCATAACTCTGGTGTGCACAGCACACTCTGAACACACGCTAAATGATCAGGAGAGAGGAAACCCATGAAGGGTCCGCCCTGTCAAAGTGTCTGTGACAAATGACCTAAATTCATCACCAGGAGCACCCACTCCAAGCAACTTCCTGTCTTTTATGATCTTAAAACACACATTTTCTCATCTCCCTTCCCTTGTCCAAACCTTAAATCTCCAGTTCATATGGGTATACACAACTCCATTAAATTTTCAAGGAACCTGAAGCACCAGCTCTAAGAGCTGCCCTCCCCAAGCATTCAGTGTGTTACAAACTGTCTCACTGTCCAGAAAACCAGGAAGAGTTTTATCACAAAGATCTCTCACACCTCATTTTGGGTCTCTGTGTAATTTGGATAGAGAGAAATAATCATTGCAATGGATATAGGCCATCACTCTAAGGAAAAGGGAATCAAATCTGAGGACTCTGGCTCATGCAGCTGCAGGAGCCAAGGAGAAACTGGTACGGAAAAGTTTCTTCCATGTTCCTAGGAAGGAACCAGGTGGATCTGAAAAGCATCATGATTCTGGCAAGATAATGCTTGTAACAGGCTAGTGACAATGGTTTGCAGCTTCAGTGCTTTTATCAGTGATTCCTCTAACAGCCAAAAAGGAGCAGTTAAGCAGGCCAGACTTCCCCTCCAATCTGCTCCCCTCACAGAAGTCCCTTCCCACCCAAGCCATGCACACAAGCAAATGTGATTATTGAGCATTCTCAGCTGCTCAGGAATAATACCATACCTCAGGCATTCAGCACAGTTCTCAGATCAAAGCACAGCGCCATGGAGCGCTTGTAGTGGGCCTTATAAAACAGGGCTGTCCCCTCCCCTCAGGGACAGCCTCCCAGCCACCTACACGGTGCTGCTCCTGACTGAACCTTACACTAGAAATAGAACAAGAGAAAGTTACTCCACCTGGCACTTGCCATGTACACAGAGGTCTGTCTCATAAGGCCCACAGGGGGTTCCATCCAGGACTCTGTCTGTCACCAGCACGGGAGAATCCTTGCCCAGTGGAGAGCAGAAGAGCTCACATGGCTTATCTGGAAAAAGAAATACGACAACTGCCCTTGGGAACAGCACAAACAAGTGTTTGAGGCAGTGGTGATGCATTCTATACATGAATGGATTTGGATATCTCATCTTTGAAGGAGCATGAGGCTTTCAGTTTAGGCCCGTCATTGTCCCGCTTTAAAATATCAATATTTAAAGGGTTATATTGATGAGATTGAGTTTTAACAGCACAGAAAACCAATCAGTCAATACATTTATGTGTATCTGTTTGTAAAGAGAAGATGTCTGTTACAGGGAACATCCATCAGTCTGGTAGGAATGATCAAGTCATTGTGTCTCACAAAATTCAGGCTACAGCCACTAATTTTAGAAGAACAAGTTCTCCAGACCATTTCATATCCCACCAATATCTGGTTGAATAGCAGATAAACAGCAAGATCCAGCAAAGGAGTATTAAAGGAATGTAGGTGAGATAGGCAATCATGCTGAGGTGCCCCAAAGTGACATAAATTAAAAAATGTCACAGGCAAGCCACCTTGTTTTTTCAGTTCCAAACTAACTGGAACTTTTTAATGTTTAAATTCCCAACTCTCTGATTCCCAGTCTGAAAATCCCAGTTTCAGACTGGGAATCAAGTTAAGGCACTTCTCTCCCAGTATTTCAAAAAGATGAGTAAAGCACTGACAGCTCTGTATGTTCTATTAAGAAGGCTAAAGGAACAGCAGGGCAGCACCAAGAACAATTAACTGCAATTAGTCTTTCACCTGTAGCTAAGGGGACCTATTGCAGCCTTCTCACCAACAATGGGAACCCTGCAGATAAGAAACTGCAGTGAAAGAACAGCAAGGAATTACAGATCGAGATGAAAAAAACTCACCATCCATGATGACAGCTGTCAGGAGGCTTTTCTTCTTGTTGGTGTACCTGTCGTGGGCCTGGCACTGCTGGTCCCTGAAGCTGGGCACCCCTTTGGGGCAGGGCAGGTTCTCACACACCGTGTGCTCCACGCTGGCCCCCCGGCAATTCTTCCCACCCGGCCCCGGGCTGAAGTGGGAAACAAAACCAGGGTCAGCACCGAACACCCGGAATGTTCCACCTTCCCCTCCCACACTTGCTTTGCCCCCTGCCTCAAGCGCTCCTGAGGATGGAGACACAGCAAACATCTCTTCAGCACATGTCCTCCTTGCAATTAAAATACCATAGAAGCAGCTATAACCTGCACTATGGGCAGGGTATCCAGAAACAAACCTCTACTGCAGATAACCTCCATCCATGAAATCCATGCCATTTCACATACTTGTTTTTTAAACATGCAGGAAAGGCTGCTAATGCAACATCAGGATTAAGCACCTGCAAACCCTATCTGTTTTTATTGATGAATCCCCAGAGAAGAAGGAAAACACAAATTCTCAGCAACAGCCTATATTTTCTTTGCAAAATGAAACAAAATACAAACAAAAAACCACAAGTAAGCTGGAATCTGGAATCCCAGGTCTCAAGCCTTGTACACTATGAGCTCAAGCACTGCCTGGGATTTCCAATAAACAGTACAATCCAAGCCCACCCTGGCCCATGCCTGAAACAGCGACTGCATGAGATCTCCCAGTAGGCAACTCCACAGCCCCCCTTCACTGTATTTATGCCAAGAGAATCCACCCAATAACGGAACTGAGGAAATCAAAGCCCATTTATGCTGCTGTGACCCTTTTACATGACAAGAAGGGACTGGAGAAGGGATGCTCTGTTTAAGCCAGTGGTTTTCTCCTCCGTTCAACTGTACAACAACAGCCCAAAGCCTAAGCAAGAACACAAGGCAGTACAACTCAGAAGTCTGCACGTGCAAACTGGCTCAGGACACACTCCTTACAACCATGTGGAGGCAATGCATGTAAATGCTCAAAGAAATTACAGAGAGGAAAAACCAAATCAAACAGTGAAGCAACTGATTTAAAAATACTGATAGTCCCACAGGCTCAGAAGTCAGTTGGCAGGAGCAGAGGTTCCTGTAAAAAAAAAATCCCAAGACCAAATATATATAAAATAAAAGATAAATCCCTTAGCCAATATTTTTGGACAGTGAATAAACCAGCTGCAGAAGTGGGCTGAGGCCAAGAATTTGAAGCAAAAGAAGATCACGTGTGTATCCCCAGCCAAGAATGTATATGAGCAAGAGAATTTTAAAATCAGTGTGCAGTGTTGGAAGGAGCATTTCCTGTAATTTAAGGAACGATGATGAATGGATTTAGGTTTGGTCAGCACTGGAGCTGACAGTAAAGAAACCAGCTCAGTCCCCCTTTCAGGAAAATGAGCTGGATATTATAGACATGTAACTGCAGCTCAGATAAGGAGAGAAATGAACAAAAATATCCTTTTCACATGATTACAGGTCAGCAGCAGCAATTGTGAGCCTATCCATCATCTAGGCATGTCTTCAAAGTGACTGTGTTGTTATCCAGAATTTCAACCCCAATTTAAAAAGGAAAGTTTTGGGTACTTTGTGTGTAGAAGAAAACATAAAATCTGAATAAAGTCAGAGATACCCCACTTGGAGGGCTGCTCCCAGGGCTGTGAAGTTATAAAAAACACAGTTGGGATGGTCAGTTAAATGGCACCATTGTAACCTGTTCAGGACTCCAAGACAATGAAGAGACTTCTAGATGGGCCTAAACTGACCTGAGAGATGAAGGACAACACGTACATTTCATCCAGAATCAGAAAAACATCCAAGCCCAAGCAGAGAACATTGGCTTGTTTGTAGTCACTGTGCAGGAGCTAAACAGCACCCAGGGCTCTCTGTGTGTATGAAAACTTTCCTGTTCTTAGGCAGCACATCCTGACTGACAGAACATCTCAAGGGGCTTTGCCAACACAGCTCTGGGGCACTCTGACCAATGTCAGCCACTGCACTGCTCCCCAAGCCCAAAGCCAGCACTCCCTGCAAACTGATCTCTAAGGCACATTGGCTCAATCTGGTCTGTAGATCCAGATCAGCCCCTCCTCATTCACTGCAGTGCTGGAGGAGAAACACAGCATCAGCTTTTCTGCCATACTACATGTTTCTAATTCAACTATATCTACCTTAGAATCACTGCAATGGGAAACTTCCAAAGGTAACTCTTCAAGACACCTCCACAGAACCTATTCAAGTCACTCCAGGATTCTGACCTGGTCATCACTGCTTGTGAATGAGAAATTCCTCAGGGCTTCTGCACAGCTCTGCTGCCCATTTCTCCCCTGTACTCTTACAGCAAGGGTTGCCCAAGTGAGAAAAGGCTGCCTGTGTGGGAAAAGGAGGTGTGAGGACTTACGGCGGGTTGTCACATTTCCGCTGCCTGAAGCGCACCCCGGTGCCGCAGGTCCGGCTGCACATGCTCCACTGGCTCCACGTGCTCCAGTCCCCATCCACGTGCTCAGGGATGGGGGTTTTACTGACACACTCCCCAGCTCGACACCACTGCAAGGCAACCAGGTTAGCACAGCCTGGGAAGAAGCCCTGACCTTGCACAGGTGGAATTTAAAGGATGTCTGAGGGATTGCAGCAAGTCCTCTTTTAAGTTTCTAGGGATTTGAGGTTTTGGTGAGATGGAGGTGGGAGGAGGAAGGGAGGAGGTGAAACAAACTAAATGCTCTGCACACTTTCTACTTCAAATACAACCCAGAACATGACGAGCTATTGGTTTATGCTAAATACTGAACATCTTGGAAACATTATTCCCAATGCTGGTAAACAAAAAGTGATGCTGCTGAGCATTCTGATTACCTTGTCTGCGCCACATTCGGTGCCATCCAGAGGGGGGTCCAACTTTGTTTTACAGGATGTGTCTCCTTCCACCAAGCACCAGAGCCCAGCACACATCAAATGCTGTAATCACAAAGCAAGGAGATGCAGTTACTACTTTTGGAGATGCCAGCCATCATTACAGGATACACTTCAAAGCTCAGGCAGTCTTTCTCAAGCGAATCCAGAGGCATCCAGTTGGTTTGGGAGCAATTATTTTTTAAGGGTTGATTGGCATTAAGTGGTGAGGCTGGAAACATGAAAGAGATTGATGGATGCCACTGACAGGAACAAAACCTACCCCAAACAAAAAGTGTGCTATTCAAACAGATTTTTTTTCACAAGAATAAATCTGGTCCATTAAAAAGGAATCCTATATGGGAGGCCATGTCGGGTGCTTTGGAACCACGCCACATGCTTAGATGTCCAAGATGCTTAATTACTCCTATTTTTAAAAAAAGATACGTAACTGCAGCTGGTAGTAGCAATAACCAGCCAGAAATGCCCCTGGGGAGAAGGTTGAATGAGAAAGAGGAAAGGATGTCACGGTGTGCTGTGCAGCAAAGGAGGAGCTTGGTGGCAGGCAGGGTCCCCAGTGCTGTTGCTCTGCTCAGCCAGTGTGTGCTGCAGGGATCTCAGTGCTGACCACAACTGTGTGATCTGCCAGATCAATACGTTTTCAGAATTTAAGAAAAAGCACCAGGGAAAGGGGCCTTTGCATTGGTAACATTTTCCACAGCGCCCACCATGCTTCGCATTCCATGGAAGTAGATGATTTCAATACAGTGCTACACAGCTGAGTACCAAAAGAAAGAAAAAGAAGAGTTACATTTCTTTCCACTATTGTTCACAGTTCAATGTAATGGTAAAAAGATGAGAAACCTGACTCCAGTGCCAGCTGGTCTTGTCAAGATTTATTGCACCTCATTAAATAGTTGAGTCAACACGCTTCAGCCTCATGGTTCTTTCCCAATGTAATGTAAGAGACTGGGTGCATGTGTGTTTTGTGTACAGGCATGTTGGTATGTCTCTATAAAATAGATCATATCTCTATAAAAAAGATCTGTACAAGAGAGGGTGCAGATGAGATTGATCCCAGTCTCAGAGATGATGTAGAACATACCGAAACAAAATAGTTATCACAGCAGTATCTGCATCCTGCTCCATTTCCACATTTCTTTCTGGAAAGAGGATTTTGCACTATTTAAACCCAAAGAATATTCACAAAAACTGGAAGCAGACAGCACAATTTAACATCTGTATTAACCACAATGCAGAAAGTCATTGTCAAACAAACAAACAACAGCAAATACTCTGGGGAAACCTAAATCAATGAATTTTCAAGACATTTTCTCTGAACAAATAGAGCATATGGGAAAATATCAGTCTTTAGTAATTTTGACTAAATGACTGACTAATTAGTGGTTTACCCACAGCTCTGAAAGCACTTAAGCACCAATTAGCCATAAGGGCATCACACACTGTTTTATTGATAGGTATAGTGAGGCAGAAGCATTGACAAGACAGAGATTTCAGAGCTTACTGAGAAATTCATTGTTCCACCCCATAACTCCCAGATTCTCAACCCCCTGCCTTCTGGAGAGGACTAAAATCAAAAGGTACATTTATTAACCATCCAAAAGTGTTACAGGAAGAACACAAATCTAGGCAATAAACCACAGTGTGAAAGCACTACCAGCAAAATCTCCTTCCAAACTGTGACTGGGGACAATATTGATACGTAAAATGAAGGGAAGCTTTGGAAATTAAAGATGTAGACAGCAAGTATTTCCACTTTTCCAGTCTTCAGCCCCACTCTCGTAACCACAAAGCTTCAGAGCAGAATGTGAGGAGAAACACTCCAGCCAGATCTCTTGAACGACCCAGACAGAAATTTTGCCCCAGAAGGAAACCCTCTGCTTCTGCTTTCTGTCAGGAAGACATCCTGGCTGAAGATGCAATGGAAGTAACTACATCCCTAAAAGAGTTGTTCTAGACACATATGAGCACCATTGCTAAATATCTGTGCATTATGCAAGGCCTGTATTTGTTCAGCTTCAGTTTCAGGTCCCTGGATCATAAACTGCACCTAAATTAGGGTTAATTTCTGCTCTTTGATGTAAAACTGGGAGGACAGAGGGGGTGGTGGTAGAAACAAAGTCATAAAAATGCAACAGCTTTTCGTACAATTTTGGCTGGCAACCAGAATCCTTCCATAGCCCACAAGAACGTGGAAGGTGATAAAGCCAGGTCACATGCCCAGGTATGAGCCATGGCATGGGGAAGAAATGGGCAGAGATCACCTGAAGTATGTGTGTTTGCACCTGCAAAACTGGGCCCAGCCTAGGGATACAGAGGGTGCAAATACTCACATACATGTGGGTGTGGTGTGTATATATATGTGTGCATTTATGCCTATATATACATATATACATACACACACATAATTTTAGGGAGATAAATAAAGGAAATATGTCTCTCAGCAACACCAACCCTTCTGAAATCTCCCATCTTCGAGGTATGGAAAACATTGGATTTTTATAGCATCCCTGTGTTTGATTCAGAATCCTAAATGCAAAGCATATTTCAGGAAACAGTTACAGAAAAATCTGGTAACGGCGCTGAGCTCTGTGTTCTGGTGCCACACCACTACAAAGCCCAGGCCCTCGTTAGCCCAGTCCCCTGCATTTAATAGTGTTCAGATACCCCAGCAAAGATGAAACCATCAGCTTTGGGATTGTATGTTCCCAAGATGTTTTATCATGTTAATAGCTCTTTTCAAAAGAGATCATGTATCCTCCTCAGCTACAATAGGAGCCCAAACAAAACTTCCCATTAAACAGTCGAAGTGACTGACTTTTTAATGGTTAAACAGCCAGCTTTGTGGTGAAATATCCAAGCAAGAAATGGCAGGACTTGAAAGGAAGTTGTTGTGAGTGGCAGCTCAGAGCTTATACTGATACAGAAGAAGCCATCAAAAGAACTGTATTAGTGTTAATTCTGCATTCAGCAACCAGCTTTCAGAAGGCAGGTCCCTGCCTGCAAAGCATTCCCTACAGCGTTCAGGAAGTGCCAGTGAGGATTTTCCAATGATAGATATTTCGCACTGGAAAAATATTGATTTGTTGAAACTGTCTGTGGGGAAAGGTCATCTTTGGATCAGCTCCCAGTTTGAAATACTTCCAAGAGCAAAATAAAATTTTAAAAAGGGATATGGCTGTTGAAAAGTAGCGTTTCAATAAAAATTTAAAATTACTTGTTTAAAAAAAAAAAAAAAAGCTTTTTCTGAAACTGAACCCTTAAGGAGTTTATACAGAAAGAAAATAAAATTTAAAAACTGAAATAAAATGAAATTTTTATAAAGGTGCAAATTTTAGACTCTCAAAAACTCCTAGGAGATAGGAAAGCTTGTGTGCACAGCTGTTAGGAACCAGTCCTGGGAGAGGTCACAATGTGGAAACTCCCAAGCTGGGAGAGATGTGCTCGGCAGGTGAACGGCGCTTCCGATTACAGGGATTATAATGGTATCTATTTGACAAAGGGGCCTCACTGTGCCAGGTGTTTTCTCTCCCTCAGAGATCTCACCATCTAAACAGACTTCTGGGAGCTTGGGGATAAAAGAAGTTTTATCACTCCGTTTTAGGTGGAAAGATGAGGAACAGAAAGGGATTAAATGTCTTGCTGAAAGTCTGCTGGGAGACAAGCTGAACCAGAGCTGCTCGAAGCTCTCTGCTCAGTGTCACTGCCACAGGCTCCTGTGTCACTGCCTGCTCCAGCTAAAGCCAGGGTCTGGCTCTGGGCCCTCCCATCTTTCCCAGCTTTTCACACTTTTCCAGGACAGTGTTTCCCTTCCCTGGAACTCCATCCCTGCATGCCCACATGGACTCGCAGCGTGCGGAGCTCACGCACAGCTCAGCAAAGGGATCTATTTTAGGTTCCTTAGCTCAGTGCTGCAGCTGGAAATGAGGAGAAGCCAGAGTTAATCCAGCCAGCTCCTTGCCCACAGGCAGTAAGTCCGGAGCCTGCTCTTTCTGGGGTAGCTACTGCATCACCACTGCTGCTAAAATCTGCGTGACCCTACCCCATGACGTCACATGGGCTCACAAGAAAGGGCTCACAATACTTTCTCCACCTCAAATCCTCAGATTGTTACCTACAAGGGGAGCTTCCAAATCTCCAAAGCATAAAGAGAATCGAATAAAGATGTCCTTCCCACCAGGGAATAACTCTACAGAAGCTTGTTAATTCCTTACACATTCACTCCCTCACCTTGGCTGCACTTCTCCTGAGGATGAATTTGTTTCTGCTGCCTACTGGAAAGTGGAACCTCTTCTTTCTAGCAGCAGAATTGAACCACCATGAAACCAATTTTTCTGTCAAAATGAGGGGACTATGAAAAAGAACTTAGGAAGAATAAATATCCTTAAGGAACAGGAGCGAGAGACCTCATAACACATAGGCTTCCTTATAAACCGGTTGACTTTCAATGAAGTATCAGAACTCTTTTATTTTGCCAAGGTTTTGGCTCAGCATATTGCTAACCAGGATCCTAATTAACACCTATTAGGTACAATAAACACACAATTTACTCTCGCTTTCCTGTTCAAAGCCCAATGCAAATGTTCTCAAAGCCTCACAGGATGCTTCTGAGCAGCAATTCTTTACACAACAAGGTGATAAAAACAATGCTCCCAATTTCTATACCATCGCTGTCTTTAATTATGGGTGCATAAATGACCCACAGCAATCACAAGGGAGGTGAGCAGCATTGTTTAATGGAGCTTCTTGCTGTTGAAAATGAGATGAGAATTGTTTCAAACTCGAATCCTGTAAAACTGGAAGGCACTTTAGGAAAGGAGCCACATGTCCCAGACAAGGTAACTGTGAAACTCGGATCCATGTCTCAGTGGCCAAGCTGCTGACATGTGTCTAGAGCTGATATTCCAAGGTAGTGCCAGACAAACAGTGGAAGATTCTCAGACTGCAGGGAAGGCACAAAGGAATAGAAATACTTTCTGTTTTTTTTAAACTGTACATTGGGAAGCAAACAATCAAACAGGAAAACACTGTTTCTAGTTTCAGCAATATCTGGTGCTCTCAAGGAAAACTAAAAACCTTCAATGTCTGACATACTTCTTTGCAAAGCACCAGATTTATTTAATTTTTTCATATACCTGGAATTAAATTAATGGTCAAAAGAAAGAGATTGGAAAGACAGCAGTCATAAGACCACAGACTAATTTTATGGCAAAACATTATGCTGAATACAAATCTTTCCAGTGCCTCTAGGGCACTCATGTCACCAGCTCCAGGGATCCACAGACATGGAAAAATCCAAGGAGAAGAAGACAAGTTTTATGCACTTTCCTACCAAAGCACAGCTTTCACTGTGTGAACTCTTGAGCTTTGCTGAGCCCAGATTTCAGCATCTTAAACGAGACAACTCAACATGTACATCAGCTGAAAAAATCATGGAAGTGTCTTTATATGGCCGGACCCGGAAGTAGAGATACATGGAACAAGGCACTAGAACAGTCTTTGAACTAAATTATCGGCATTTTGTACTGTGACTTATAACCAATGTTTAAAAGAGCTGTTCTTAAGAGTAATGTTCATTCAACAGCTCCCACAAAGCTCCCCAGGCTTAACACCTGATTATAGAATATGAAAAATATTGATTTTTTTTGAACAAGAGGCAGAGTTGTCTATTAAAAAAAAAAAAAAAGGAAAATTAAAAGAATGAAATCATGGATTGTGTTTCTTGGCCATGGAAAAAGAGAAGCAAGGGACAGCAAAATAAATATAGATATGTACACACACTGTTCAGATGTGGTTGTGAAAATTATGGGGTTATCTTGAAGTGTTTTGCAGATGGGAAGTTCCCAGGCGGCCAGTGGAGAAGTCTGAATGCCCTTCAAGCTTGTTATACACTATTTTCAGGCTGATACGCAATCGTATTCTGGCTAATTTTGTAAAGTTCAAACTTTAGCTGTAGATGCCACATCACAAGGCTACACTAATTCTTTCTCCCTCCCCTTGTCTTAATAAGAAATGTAGGATTGCCAAGCTCAAGTGCTTAATTTTTAATAGGCTCTCTCTACTATTGTTAAGAGTTTATTATGTTTATATTCCTAAATTTCCACGTTGTATTTTTATAATTTTATTTTGGTTCCCCTCTTTTTATTTTTCTTTAAACCACTGCACCAGAATGTGTTTTGACCATCTTCCAAACTGAAACACGTACAAAAATTTCTGAAGCATTCCAATAATTGTAAACTGGGCTGTGCTGCCCAGGCAGGAACTCTGCTTCTCTCTCGTTCTTCCTCTCTCTTAAACAAAAAGTATTTCCACTGAAAATAAAGAGAAAAAGGTATTTTTGCAACATACAGAAGCAGTGAAATAGGACACTTTGGCTTCATAGAAACAGGCAACGTGAAAATAGTCTGAATTCTAACAACCTACATGAGGAAAACTATAAAATACAGAATGGCAATTAGGCTAATTGTTACCTTTACTTCTCAAAATAAAAAAAATCTGCTCATTTTATTTTAGAATTGCCAGGCTTCTATCCTGCGAGCCTCAAGAAAAACCCAACCCATCCTCTTCCAGATTTATTAGTATTATTATGTAGACAAAGTCCCTGGTTGTACAGAAAGTGACAATGCAACCTATTATTTTCAGGATAAACCAGTTTTCAATCTAATTACCACGTTCTTGTAAATATTCTATACGTTACTAAATAATAGGGCTCACTATCATGGTCTGCATCTCACAAATGGCCCTGTAGAGAAAAGGCAAACAGAGGCCCATTGATTCCCATGCACAGAGCCCAAGAGGCCACTCCAGCAGTTTCTTTGCAAGATCAAGACCACAGACAGACCCACAATTGCTGAATTATACTCACCACCACATCATCAAATATGCAAACTGAAGGGATTCATAAAATCCACTTGATCACTGAAATTGCTGCTCTTTCTTTACTTTGTTTTTTGGTTCCTCTCCTTTTCCATATCAGCCAAGAAATCTACTTTTTCTCCTTTGGCTTGCAATCAACTTTGCCCTCTTGTTCTGTAACTGTAGATATTGGAAAATACCTACATTTGTTAAAAAACAACCTGAACCTAAGAAAAACAGTGGAGCCAATTCTAGCTGGTTTAATATTTCTATAAACAGTGCTATGTCAAAATTCACATTCCCAGCTACATCTGAGCTGACAGTGTCCCTGTCAGAAAAAAATCTCTTTGTAGCAATGCTAATCTCATTCCAAGTGCCAGTCCAGCCTCAGCTCAGTTTTGACTCAAAACAATGCTGGACAACGACGGTTGCGTAAAAACCCGCAAAAATGTGTTGATAATAAATAAGCCAAAAGGCTTATAAAATAAAAAGCCAAATGGATACATGAGATAGAAATCACATTTTTCCCCCATAAATATGATTTCAGTGCAAAAGCCTCTGTTGGTAGGCGTGCCAGTCTGAAAAATAAAGATTAAACATGCAGAATGTTTCCATGTGAGGTTTTGAATGTGTTTTGATGCATTTTTGGGGGAGAAACACCATCTCTGCTCCATGGGAGATTCAACAGAAACCATCCGTTCTATTCCTCTTGGAATAAACACAGGGAGAGCAAAGGGTTAACCCCTGCTCTCGAGGCATCATTGCCTGGCTGGGGTTGAAGTTTTCTGCTTTCTCTCTCAGAAGGGTCAAATGAATTCACAATAGTTGATTCACAGCCCAGTGTGGAGCTGAAGGACAGAGGTCAGACAGGTTGAATTGCCTGTAATTTGCACAACTGCTCCCATGTTAGCCCTGGACTCACGTCAGCACTCAGCAGCTAGAGGCCCCCAGGACCTCTGTGTTTGGGGTGCACTGATAATGCCCTGTGCAGCATCAGAGGTGCACTTCTGTTCAGCTTTTCCTGCAATTATCATGATGCTGCTCAGAGCTTGAGAATGACACAGCCATCTATTTAATTTCTGCTAAAAGCAACTTGTCTGCCTCAAAATAAAGGCCACTGTGTAAGCTCTTAGGTGGGCCAAAGCTCTGCTAACACTGTACAGCTTCCCAGCTGGAGACAGGCAGCATGCCTGGCATGGCTGAGCACACTTGTACATCCTGCTAGATAAACACTCGCAGGGATCAGACAATGCCTGACATTTGCAATGGGAAAGATGAACAGAAAGCACCATGGGAAAGCACTCTGATGCCTTTGCATATTCCAGGAGAAAATTGTGTAACTTGGATATGAAGGGGGAGCTACTGAAGGGTCTTGAGAGATTCATTAACATACTTGAAATCATAGAACCATAGAGTGGGGTTTGGGTTGGAAGGGGCCTTAAAGATTATCCAGTTCCAACCCCCTGCCGTGGGCAGGGACACCTTCCACTGTCCCAGGTTGCTCCAAGCCCCATCCCTGGACACTTGTTCTTTGCCCTAACAAGAACCCAGGCTAAAAGCCTGATTCACAGCTCCTTAAAGAGGTGACATGCACTAGAAAATCTCACCCAACATCTTGGAGGTCATAGATCACAACAGACTATGGATCATCTATCATAAACTCATTTTTAAGTATATCACAACGTAGAAGTAAAGAAAAAAGGAATGTCAAGAGGTTTAGGATATGTAAAGCTGAGCCTTCCTCATGTTTTAATTTCTGTTCTGTAAATTTGGAGCAGAATAGCTGCAGGATAGCTGGTTTGGGAAACTTATAAACCTGAGAGCTACCATTTTGTTCTAAGGCATCTAAGTTATCATTAAAAACAAAATAGAAGAAGAATTTTGGGGATGCAATCTCAAATATTCAGATAAGGGTGAATATTCATGGATTAACTATCTTGTTGGGCTGGTGTCGGAGGCCCAGCCACTGCCAAGCATTGAGGGACCTGACTCTCTATGAAGGCAAAGATTACATTCCTTTAAAAAATTGGGTTTTAGTGCTGTTAAAGGAGAGAGCTTACTGCACAGAAATTTTCTGCAGTTTCTCAAAAATGTTGAAATTTTGGAATCATCTAACTTCTAAAACTTGCTCTAAACCAAATTGCATGGCATTTTTGAATGTAGGGCCTCTAGTTTGCCTGACATAATTATGTAGCTCAACTATGTCCAAAGAAATATTGTAATATAACTTTTCCTTTTCGTAACAAATATTTACTGTCAAATGTTTATTGCTTTTACATTTGGATTTTTTTAATACTTTATTGAATTAAAAATACCACATTACCATTGGCTAAAAGAGGAGACAGCTGTATTTGCCAATAATTTCTACAGCTAATGCCAGTGACCAGTGCCAATTTTTTTTTTGGTTCATATTTTTGTAGACAGCTTTGAGACTTATGATACAAGTATTCTGCAGAGGAGGCCTGAGAAACACAAAGGTGAAAAGAACACAAACTTCAGAGGTTTAAAAATCAAAAGTGATCATTTCCTCTAAAGAATTTCCTTTCCTTGCCATCAAACACCAATTCAGAGTAGCATAACAGGATGCAAATATTTGCTTAAATTAATGGCATGTGACATAACTGATCCAGAGCTTCACAGGGTGAATGCTAATTCTTAATGCACATCTGCAACAGAAATAATTTTAAATAAGGGACTGCAAATTGGTTTTAATCTGCTGAAGTTCTACCAGGCTTTTCATTAGAAAGCACTAATGTCTTCATAAAATATGCTTTTCTTTGGGAGAAAGGAGAGATGGAGAAAAAGAGCATGGTTTTCATTGTGTTCTAAAGGTGTCAGATAATTAGACTGGTGAAAATATCTTGGGAGACACAAGCACCTGCTGTCTGCATCTCGCAGAGAATGGTGCCTCTTGGCACATTATTCTGGCAAACATGTCCCTGAAGCAATTCCAGACTGGACATGCAGCTTCTGTGTGAGAAATGCTGACCACCTACCAGCAGGCTGACATTCTCATTAGGCGCTGGAATATCCAGAAACAAAATGGGTTTTTATCACAACAAGGGAAATAGAAAAAATCTATTCCAAGAGGAGCCCAGCTGGGTGACACCCACACAAGTGGAAGAACTTGAGTCATGCTGGGTAGATCTGAGGTTTTCTTTACAGACCTATATTCAAATACTTTGCTTCCAGTACAGTAGTCCTGGTGGTCTGCATTTTCTTGATGGAGCTGGAAAATACAACCTATCCAGATTCTTTTCCTATTGTTTTATATTAGCTAGTTTCCAAGTCCAAAATAAATAAAACAGCTAACGTGAAACTAAGAGCATTTTCCCAGGACTTGCATGTGTTCCACAGTTTTAGTAATTTGGCACTTAGAAACCTCAGTTATCTCTGATTATTATTTTCTTTCTTAACACTGATTTAAGACCCCAAGCTTGTTCAGAATGGGAATGAAGGACAACTAAAAAATACAAATGGCCAGTTATTAAAAGCAAGAAACCTATCTGTACAGGAGGGGATGCTGCCAGCTGGGGCTGGTGACCCAACACAGCTTCATCACTTTCTTCTGGATGTCTCCAAGGCCACAGTGGAAGCAGGGACTACCCCTCTCCCTGTCTAAAGCAGGGTGCAGACAAGATCTGCTCAAAATTAAAAGATCTGATTATGAGTAAGACCTTATGAAAAGTTTAGCTGTCTAAATTCCAGAGGATGAGTCTGACAGCCTCATCTCAAATACAACCTTCTTCTAGAGACAACAACAATCAGTGTTTCCATTTTGCCAACCAACCACGTGATACAAACCACACTACACCCAAATCCTGATTAAACATGATGTTGCTTAGAAAACTCACAAGATTCTGCACAGAATTCTGTAGGGAAGGCCTCACGAAACAAGCAGACCTCAATATTTCCTCAGCACAGAGTTAAGAGTCAGCTCCTAAGAACACTGCAGTGGTCTGAAGGTGAAGGCCGTGAAACACCCAGCCAGCCATCTAAGCTGACTCTGTGAAAGTAGCCAAACACTCTTGTGAGGAGAGACTTTCACCTCAGCTGAACTTCCAAGAAAACAATCTCTACAGAGCATTTCAGCAAAACAATGTCAAAAAGGAACAAAGTGCAAACACCAGTTTTTCTGAGTCTGCTCTGGGAGATTACCAAGGGCAGTGTGGGGAAAGAAAGATGAGGCCTAAGCAGGAGCTGCTGACACGGAGCTCAAGGCCGTTTGATTTTCCACCAGCAGTGCTGAAACTGAGGAAAGTACAGACTCCTTTTCTCTTCCCAAGGGCTTGGCAGCCTTTTTTCCACTTCCCACCTTGTTTCCAACTACAACCCATGAGCTCTTACCTCCATATTCTTACAGAACGTGGCATTGGTCCCAAAAAGGATCTGGCACTGCTCGTCGGCGCTGTAGTGCATCCCCGGCAGCTTGTGAGGGAGCCGAACAGAATACTGGCTCCGGGGGTCTGTCACCAGCAGACAGGTGCTCACCTTGGACCTGGGGAGGGCAGGAAGGAAAGATGCCCTTAAGGGAAAGCACCTCTGAACTGCAGTGTTAGATCACTACTACAGAGGAGCTGCTGTTGTCTCTTCAAAAGGAAATCTCATGTGAAACAGTGGGTTTTCCCTGGAAGCCTTCTAAATCATTGAGAACTCCAGATAGAAAGGTCCTTAGGAACTCATGCATGGCCCCAGGCCTCAAGGCAGGACAGACTACATTCACAACATTCTGGGTTCAACATTTGTCTAAACTGTTCCTAGAAATCTGACGGAGACTCAATTCTGCCCTCGGGCAATTCAGCCCAAAGCTTCACCAGCCTCGAAATGACAGCTAGAAAGTCTTCCATCATGTCTCACCTCAATCCCTCCAGCTGAATTCTGAGCCCTTGACTTTTTGTCTTATCCATCACAGGCATAAAGGGAAGATTTTTCTCCTTGCCTTCACAACAATCTTTTACAAATTGGAATATCACTGTCACATCTGGGGCCAGATGCAACCAGATGAGTTCAGATGCAACTTCTTTTTCAAATTCGTGCCTTTAATATGGCAGTAAATATCCCATTTTCTTTCATTGTTTTCCTTTCTTTCTCACCTCTAACCCCCAGAGTGGGAAATTTTCCATGCTGAACTCCCTCCTAGCACGAAGTACTGTGCCAGGCACTGTTTGTCAGAGCTGCACTGAAGAGTTAAGACCAGAACTGCAGAGTTCAGACAATTCCAGTGCTTACTGTAGTACATAAGACTTAACAAGCAGCAGGACAGAAATACTTCCTGAACAATTGAATATGATGAGCTGAAACATGGATGCAGTAGGAAAGAAGTTTACAGTGAACTGTTTTAGACCAACACTCACTGAGGAGTGAGAAAACACATCAGAATTACCTCCAGGCAAAGTCAAGTTTCAATAAAATAAAAGCTATTTAATAATAAGACAGTAAAAGCCACAGCACAAAGGTGCAGCATCCTTCAGCAGAGATTTCTGCAGGCCACCTACACACAGATTTCTGCCATTGAAAAACTGAAGGGCATTTTCTGTAAAAAGAAAGTGATATGGAATTTTTTTAAAGATGTTATCAGCACATTGACAACTGCACATAATTATTCTGTCTCTCTTCAATCCTCAGTTTCAAGGGGCTATTGCAATGGAGACAGATTCAAACTTGCACGCCCTGATGACACATGTACACTTTTTTAAAAGGAAAATTCTTAATACTTTCACCTTAAAGCAACAGAGTGGATTCTTGCCTGATAGAATATTTGACACTCAGCACAATCCTTACTTTAGGAAGTTTTCAAGGTCATCTCGGCTGCATGAAGACCAGGAAAGGTCACTTGGGTTCCTGCCCTTCACCCATTCTCCAGACATAATGTGAGACCTCCCAGCACAGGGCTGATGATCATCATCGTGGCTCATTCCCATGCTGTTGGATTGGAACAAAACAAGACAAAAATCTATCAAGTTATGGTGTGGGTTTCTCATTTCCCACTGCCTTTAGCAATGATGCTATTAGCAATTAACAACTCAATAACAGGCTGCACATACAACACATAATCAGTCACGTACTGCCCTGGGCACTTGTTAAATAAAGAACTATAGGTTCCTTTAATTTATCCATTGCCTTAATATCAGAGTGTTTGGTGTTTGTGTGTTTGAAACTTTTAAAAATGCTTCTTATGGACTTTCCTCCTAGGAAATGTGACTATTTGAGGGATTATGGGAAGTGAACCTGGAGAAGTGATGTAGATCAGAGAAGGGTATCTGCTGGAATATTTATTGAAAATTCTGGCTTGCTTTCCAAAATCTAGTGGATATGATCCCTACAAACACACAGACAGAATGATCTAGAGATGGGCCTCTGTTGTTGTTGCATCACTGGGTCTCCAGCTGGCTGTCTGGAGCAAGCCAGGAGCAGTCCCTTTAAATATGGTGTTGCACTGTTTAATCCATGC
>NW_008236184.1:7510167-7525550 GCF_000691975.1 Corvus brachyrhynchos | reverse complement strand
TCCCTACAAATCTGAGGCTTCTGTTTGCTTTCTGCCTGTGCTCCTGGCTTTGCTTCTCCTCAGTCGTGGGACTTGACTGTTCAGAGCCCAAACACGACATCCATTTCTAGTTGCAATGAACCAAAACCCCCTTCAGCAGTTTGATAATTATGGCTTAGGTTAAACCACCATCTCTGCTATTTTTAGCTTACAGTGAAGATTATACAGTGGAGTCTATTATTTTAGGTTTATCTCCAGGGACATTATTATTTCTAGCAAAACTACATTTAACATAATTTTTAGACTCAGAAGTTCATAGTTATTCTTGTTTTTAAACCTTTGTGGTTTTTGAACAATGAAGAAACATTAATATCAAGCACATTTTGTTTGATGCACGCAGTAATTATCTAACAGTCTATTAGCAACTCTAACTTTGAAACAGTAAAGAGTAAAATTCCTGGTCCACTAAGTAAATGGGAGTTTTGCCATTGACTTCAACAGAGCCTGGGTTTCACTCCATATATTTTACCCATGTTGTTTCTACACATAGAGAAAACTCCTCACATGCTAGGATGAAAGTTCCAGCAGTATTTCTCCAATGCAAATAAGCCCATCTAAAGATTGTGTTCCTAAAAGTCAGAAAAAGAAGAGCCCAGTACCTTGAAGCAAGGGATGTGAGCTTGTCAGGAATCTTCCAGAACTAAGTTCACCCCAAAATGCCAGTTTAGAAGGCTAGTGGGCATGCAGCAATCCTGTTAACTTTTCTAAGGGAGACCAGGCAGGTTTTCAAGGTTTCTTGCAGCTTGTCTGCCTTGTGAGTGCCACAGTGCTGAGACTCAAAGCTGGGCCCTTTTTGGGTTCCTACTCTGTTTCTGTGGGATGGGACCTGGCAGTCCTCCTGTTCTGGCAGCTTCCTGAACAGTCTCCTGGTCAGCACATCAGCTGTTCTACCTCAAAAGGGTGAAAACAAATCATCTTCCTGACTTCCCAAGTGCTTTAGGCTCCCTGATTTTATCCCTTCCAGAAAAGACTGGTCTTTGGTCTAGGGTTGTTAATTAAGAAATGCTTTAGCTTTCTGATTAACTTCAATTATTTTTTGTCAAATATGTTGAAAGTGAGATTTTGTTGGCAAAAAACAAGGGTAGCAGTAACTAATTAGTACATTCCTGTCCTTAACTTTATTTTAAACCCGACATCCTGAAAGATGTCTTGCCTAGGACTAATGCTGAGGCTGCCAGACCTTATTCAGCTTTACTTTTGCAGGGGGTTTGAGGCAGATAAAGAGTATTCTCTATAAAGACTGAATCAGAACTCACACCTCAAGTTATTTACAGGCTTCTTCTGAAATTAATTCAATTCTTACATGTGTGAAATCTACCCATTCCTGAATCATTCCTGTTTTCTTAACAGAAATCCTTTTAAAAGTCATAAGCATAAAGGAATTGAGCCTGAAAGGAATACCTTTATTGGTATTAAGCACAGGAGCTTTGCCAGTTTTTATTAGCTTGGGATGTGGCCTCAAGGTACACAGGGAACCCCTCCTGGCCTCTCAATGATGAGTTTCTGGTAGAATGAAACCAGCAGCACCTTTGGAGCCTGTTTTAATTGGCAATGCATAACTTTTCTCAGCATCTACTTTACCTTACAATGACTCACTTGAGAAAATGATTAAATGACCTTCAGGACTAAAGCATACCCTAGCATGCTAACACATTCTTTTCGGAAGTTCAAGGTCTCCACCTATATCAAAGGGACCAGGTTTTCCTAAACATGTAGTAAATGCAATGCTGTGCTGATTCTTTTCACTAATGAATAGTCCACCTCCTTTTAACAGAAATAAATAGGACAGAGCAGTGTGCGTTTGTACTAAACACCAGTGCAAACTGAATCAACAGTTTACATTTCCTTTGTGACCATCTAATCTTACCTGCTATTCAGAATTCACGTGGAATTAGAAGCAGGTAATCAGTCTCTTGAAATATTCTGCCTTGGGAAATGCTATTCTTACATGAACTGATCTTGAACAAAGAGTTGATAAGAAAAGCTCTTAGATTAGAAGTAGCAATGTCAAAATGACACTGCACTGCCCTGCAAACCCACTGCCCTCTGTGCTTCCTGAGACATAAATGTCCATTTTATCAGGAGCCACAAACAGATGCTGCCTGTTACCCTTCACAAAGCCAGCAGAGCCACTATGGATGAGCAGGATTCGGCTTCCCTTTGTGCTGTTACGAGCACAGTCACTCCTCCATCCTAACCCCACGGGAAACTTCTGCTTTTCAGTTCATCACATTCTCCTCCTAAAGACAATGAGATTCCACAAACGCAAGGACAGCATAGACTGTCAGCTCTTCAACTCCTTTCATTCAATGTTTACTCAGAGTAAGCACCCTGGGACTCTGGTTTCACACTCCAGCTTCTTCCCTAATATAAATAATGCATTGCTTACCAGTCAAAGACACCAGGGCCTCACTGGAGGAGTCCTGAAGCACATTTACTGTTGTTGTTCATCATGTGTGAGGCCAGAAACAAGCTGACTGACCAGTTTGAGTCCTGACTGTTAACATAATCACAGCAAGGCAAATCTGATCAGGAGTCACAGGGAGGCAGCAACAACAGATCTCTTTGATGCAGTTTTGTTGGAGAACAAGGCTTTAAAGTACCACTGCTATGAATAAAAAATAGCATGCAGTCTCTGGGAGCTCTGGCCTCCCTGAAGCCTGTGCAGCAATCAGAACTGGGTCAGGATGCCAGAACTGCACTCTGGGCCTGAGCTGGCCAGTTTCTTGTGTAACGCTTTTAAGCTAAACTCAATTATCAGCCCTCTGTCTTCCCACAGCAATGCTGAACGAATGCACTTGCTTTGTTTGTTTGGGTCATTAGTGGAGCTTCTCCTCTAGACAGTTAATGTAACTAAACTGCTCTGTTTACCCTTGGTGTGTTTTCCAGTGTTTCCTGTTATTCTTTACAAGCCTGAGCCAAAGTGCATCAAAGCCTGTGGAAAGCCTACTACTGCCTTCAAGGCACTGCTGCACCTCCAGATTCTTGAGGTCATGTACACAAATCTTCACCAGAACCACTATGACCCTCGATAAAAACCTCAAATCTGAGTTGAGGATAATGCCAAGGGCTGGGGGAAACGGATTTAGGAGATGCTTAAAATCTTTTCTACAGCTGCAACTCCGTGGCTGATAAGAGACCACTGGAGAAATCCCCAGGACTGTTATGGTTAACTTGCCCTTAGCAGGAAGAGATATGAAGTAACAAGAGGTAAGTTTGATAGAAAATACCATCAACAGCAGCAGAAGAGCTTTCCTTCAGAAAAAGGGTAGCTAGCAAAAGAATGAAATATGAAAAAGGGAAGCCTGAAAAAAAGACACGCAGAAGTGAAAATGCCACAAAGTAAGAGCACCTCCATCACCTCCCTGAAAGTCAAACCATTCCATTTGCCTGCAAATAACTCAGGGTGAGTCAAACGCTGGATCACTTTAGAAACTCACGGCTATCAAGGCTACCCAAGGTGTCCTGGCTGTCACCCCAGATGCTTATTAAACATGCATGACAAACAATTGATTGCTCTCCACACAACTGGACTTACCTCAGGCACCACTTCTCAAAAGGGCAGGGAGGATGTCTAGCTGCCAAGAAGGAAATGAGGACAGCGGGCTGTCTCTCACTTCCACAGATAGAAATCCAAAGGAGTCTTTCCAAAGAACCAACTCAAAAAGACTTGCAAGTGTGTAAGTTCAGCAACACATTAAATAGGAAGAGCTCCTCGGGGTCAGTCCTGCAGACCAACAAGGACTCATAGAATTGATCAAAGAGCCCATTACAGCTGGATCCCAAATACAGGGGGGGGGCAGGAGAAGGCAGTGATACCTCACGCTCCAAGTGAAAAGCTCAGTGGGACCACTAAGGTTTTAACATTTCTGGCTAATACTTGATTGCTGGGCAGCATGCTTTCTCTACCTGTAACTTGCCTTAGTGTGAAGATGTTCTCCTAAAGGCTTTGTTTCTGCAAGGGAACATTGCTACGAGCTACAGGCAGTACCAGCCTTGCATGTCACCAATGACCTTCTCAGAAGAGAATATGAGAGAAGTCATTCCCTGTGACCCAGCTTGCCATGACTCACCCACAAGTAATCCAGCAATAAATGCAGAGCCAGGACTAAGCACAAGATTTCTTTCTAAAGCCCACTGGAGAAATATAAATGCAAAGGGAGAGCAGACTGGACAACATCCTTGCAGAGTGGGAGATGGAAGAGAGAAGGGGAGCTGTAATACATCTGCTCTGGCATGTCAGCGTGGGCAGGATGACAGCGCCCCATGGAAGGACAGCTATTTAGACATGCACAAATGCCATCTGTTTTTCCATATGAACGATGTCCATATGAAGGACAAAATTTCTCCCCTTCCCACCTCTGACTGGGTTTCAATGAAGGTTTGAGAAGGGAGTCCCACCTCTGCAGTGCAGCCAGTGTCAACCACAAAGGAAGACGCTGGCACTGAAGGAAGTTACACAGGGTGCATGGCTGGCAGCTGAGAACATTAAACATGGCCATTAAACTCAAATCCAAACTAAGCAGAGGACATACATCAACAGTTCTCAGCAGCTTCTGCCTTGGGCTGGGTTTGAAGCAGGAGTGGGAGACAGCACCCTACATCATCCAGCCTTTGAGCTGTCCGCTTCCAAATTGAGTTCAATGTTAGGAATTTTTATTAACATTTGAAATTGAAGCTGCATCACTGGAAAGATGCCTACTTCTGAACTGGTTCAACATGTTTAACATTTCAATATAAAATACTGATAATCTTGCAAGTTATGAGGTTTCCATCCAGTTGAGAATAAAGGCATAACAGAGGAAGAAGTGAAGTGGGGGTGCTCATTTGAGCTGGAACTGCAATAGGAGCTGCAGTGCAAAGTGAGGACAGTAACTTTGAGGGGGAGACCCAGGGAGGTGATGCCGCCAAGAGAGGCAGAGACAGCCAGAGAGGTCAGAGGGACCCAAGGGAGGCTTGGACAAACTAACAAATCCTGGGAAAGTGCTGAGGTGAGCTGAGCTCTCAGTGAGGGAGGAGGCAAGGAAACATCTTGTGCAACTTTCCTACAAAACCAGTGGCCACTAAGGGCATTGGCTTAATGGAAAACAGGCTTTTTCACCCTCTGCTTTTCAAACATGTAAACACTGTTTCTTAAATATGCTTTGACTCTTCCAGAAACTGTCAGGAGCATTTTGGGGAGCTGTGATGAAGAGAGGGAGATGATCCTACTTAAAGCATTTGAAGTAACCGAGGCTAGTTATTGTGTACACAGTGTTATCTAGAACAGGGGTGTTCAGGACGGGTGCTGTACTTTTGGGTTTTTTTTAATCAAGAAAGTCAACATTTAAAGGGAGCCATGACTACTGGACTCTTGTTTTCATAACCAAGTTTATGTCACTCTCCAATAATGAAGTAACCAGATATTTTATATGGCTATCTACTCATCAAGCAGCCAGGAAGTCAACAACAGCGAGTGAGAACACATGAACGCCTATGGTGAATAACAGTGTGGAAAGCTGTGGTTTATTCAGCTGCATGACAGATCCAGCCCTTTATGATATGGTTTTCATTTAAAAAGGATTAGCTCTTTTGCCTTGGAATCTGGAAGGCAGCAAAGTACGAGTTTGTGCCACAGGGAGAGAGAGCACATGAGAGTGACATGGCAGGGACAGAAGGCACGTGAGTGACATGGTAGGGACAGAAAGCACATGAGACTGACATGGCAGGGACAGGCAGAACATGAGTGACATAGCAGGCACACCCACTGGGGTTTCACACTCAAACATTTTATCTAAATGCCACTGGCATAAACACCAGACCTTTACATGATTTGACTGAAGCCTAACCAAGGCCATGAAGAACAGGCTGAATCATCTTAGGATCCTCTCCCCAGCAACATCACATGCTCACATTATTGACTCCTTTCTCAGACATTTCACAGACATTTACTCATGGGATTCTCTCTGAGGAGCCCTTGCTGTTTCACAGAGTGGGTGATTCACGGCAGGACAAGCATTGCCTGATGTATTCCAGCACCTTGGGTGAGATGAAGGAATCCAGCTGCAACACAACTGAACATCCACCATTCCAATGGCCTCTCTCCACTGCTTCTGATTTCTAGGATGTGGCCCCTGCATACCAACCTTTTCCTGAAAAAAATTCACAGTTTCTGGTAAGAGCTGGCAGGTTCTGAGGCTGCAGGGGCAGAAAAAAAAGTGCTCCACCAAATACGAAGTCCTACAAAATGCTAAAGTTGATCAATATATGTACAAATAAACTTGGCAGAAACTCAGCATCGAAGAGGTAGCATTACCTCAGGAAAAGACCCTTCCTCCTTCTGATCTCAATACTCCCTCCTTTCCAAGATCCATTTAGCATCTTACACAAATCTTTCCTGTCTCCTTCCTTAAAGCACTTTCCCAACTCCATGCAGGCATCCAACCACATGCTGAGCATTTCTACACCCTCTCAAATGCTTTGATACCTGTCAACAACATACAGCAGTCTTCTGACACAACAGCACCAGTAGGAGTCAAGGACTGCTTTAATTCCTTCAATCAATCCCTGCTGAAGAGGTGAACACAGATATATCCAAAAACACTCACTGTACAACATGGATCAGCAACTCTCTACTGGGAATCGCTTGTCTGACACTGGCTATTTGTCATGATCACAGCTGAGCTGTGACCCTAAAGTAAAAATAATTCATCTGAGGATATCTCCATGAAAATGTTTGCATTAAGCTGTATCCTTGCCCTCCAAGAGATTAAATCCACTTCTTGTACATACAAAATTCTTGCTTCAATTTGGTTTCAGAACACAGAGAACTGTTGCAGAAGGAGCACAGTGACTATGAATGAACCAGTGGTGGGCAGAGAAGGACTGCTCATTCCACAGAGGCTGCTGTGCTCCATCTGTAGCTCCTTGTTTTTGGAAAGCACCCTGGGGCACAGCAGAAGAAACAAGCTGAAGGGTAACAAGCTGTTTGCTTTCAGCACTGCCTGAAGTGGGTGAGAATGAGACCTCTGAAAATGTGACATGCATTTCCTCAGAAGATGAAAAGGGAATATAAATTGTAGGGTGGAAAAAGACCAAACCCTGGGATAGCTGGGTGGGATTTCCCACCCACGAGGGAAGAGAGACAAAAGCTCAGTGAGCACTGACGGCCCTGTCACTCACAGTGTCAGAAACCCCAGGGGATGCTCTGTGCGCAATCACTTTTCCAAAACTCCTGTGAAACCCCTGAAAGCCTCCAGTCAACTGCATTAAACGACTGAGTGCCAAACCTGAATGCAGAGCTACAACACAAGACACCCTTAAAAGAAAACCAAGGAGAGGGGAGAGATGGTGTGGAATATTTGCCAAATATGTGCAACACAAGTAACCCAGATGTCCCACACTCTGCCCCATCAGGAAGCCACCCACAGCTGAGCGCTGGGGAAGTGGGACAGCCTGGGGGAGTCAGGAATGCTGGCTGCCTTGCCCACACTGGGAGATGAATTCTCCATTCCTGTAGGTGAGAATGAGGAGATGGCCAACATCAAAAGACAAAAAGGTGAGAAGTGAATGTAATATATAAATTCTACCAGCATCAAGTGTTCTGCAGTCCCCAGACAAGGCAAAGGGTGTATGGTTCTCAGAGCAGCAGGTCCTCTTCACAGAAATATTTTTCATCCTCTTTCTTGGTCCACATTGTCAATCACTGTGGGCTCGCAAATGCAGTGCAAGAAGAAATCCATCCTTATGTGATCCTTTTGCACTGATTCACCAACACAACAGGTGACTGCAGCAGACAGTAACAAACCTCTGGGCTCACTTTTGCTTCCAAAAATGAAAAAACCCACCAGAACTACCTAGCAAAAAAATTGCACAGGAAATGCATGATGCAATTCAAAAATTTTGTTTCCATTAGTGGCACTCCCACACACCGGCTCCCTAAACTCCTGGGATTTTTCATAATGGTTCAGCTGCTAAAATAATTTATAGTACCAGAACCACCTGGCCTTGGCTGTTCGTAAATGACTGTAGAAGTTCAGCAAGTTATCTCAGTTTCACTCATTTTATCAGCAGGGAGAGACTCAATATCAAACAGGAATGTTGCAAATTATGGCTTGGTATCAAAGCAATTTGGAAATGATATGTTCAGACCAATACTGAAGTGAAATTCTTTGGGTAGTGGGTGTGACTGGTTGCCTACAAACCTCAAGGCTAATAAAGTCAAGTTTGCTTTCATATTGTCTAAGGAAGCGACATGAGGAAAGTAAAAAACTACTTGAAAAAACACTCTCGCTTTGAATAACTTTGGCTTGAACATGTTAATGTGAAGACAAATTACAGAGAAAGAAGAAAGTCTTTTATTTTCATAAGATACTGTTTTAGAGGGTCTCTAGATGGTAAGAGGTGCAGGGTGTGTCTCTTTTATCTGGTGACAGCTTTCTAGAGATGTCTATGAGCTTTTCTCATGTGATTCTGTTCATTGTGCTCAGAGGGGCTCCTGCAATCACACATTTGGCAAACCTGGTAAGGTTACTTGAACACACACCATAAACAGCTCAGAAGGAGCTGCAGGTATGGAGAGTAGTACTTAAAGTATAAAAAGAAAGTATGACTATATTTTCCTAAGCAAACAAGTTGGCTTTTTCTTTGACTGGAGAAAACTCTCAGGATCATATCTGGATTAGTACTGGAAATGTGTCAATAACAGAGTAAAATAATGGAGAAAGAGGTAAAAAAATATACCCAGTGGAGATGGCACTTCAAGTGAATAGATGGGAAGTGATGCTTGTACACAAAGGCAGGAAAGCTGATGACAATGTCGTCGTTACAATGCTCCTGTAGGAAAACCCAGTTTGCTGCATTTCTTTAAAGCTACTAAACACAGGCAGTCTGCATTTTTATCAAAACGTGACCACTGCTGACTCATGGTAGCTCATGATGGATGTTAGGGAAGAGTTCTGCCTTTGACCAAATCTACCCCACGTTACACAGCAATCCACTTTACTTGAGATGAAAGAGGAAGCAGACAGGAAAAAATTCACCCTCTGAAAAGTGCTGGTGGTTATGTCTTCAGGAGGAAGAAAGGAAGCTGTGCTTTTCCTTTGAAGGAAAGATACTTTCCCTAAGTACAGAGACTACCTAAACTAAGAAGCAAACTGTTTCTAGGGAGCATTTGTTCATCCTGCAGCCTAGTTTTACTGTGTGCAATTAAAATGAATATTTAAAATCTAGATTAGAAATCTGTCACTTCATTAGCTGTCTCCGGAGTGACACTGGCAAACAGCAGGGTGGGAGGAAGGGAGCCCAGCGGGGAGCAGGTGGAAGAGCCAGGCAGGATTTGGACTGTCACTGGCAGGTGAGAAACAGCTACCAGAGGGTGAACATGAGAAACTTCTGAGAGGTCAAACTATCCCATATGTGGATAAAATCTGGTGTATTAGATGAGTGTCCCAGTGCACTTTGAAACAGAGAAAGAAGGTACAGTGAAAAATACTCATTTTTAAGGCCCTGAGCTAATTAGAGCCCAGCAGGAAGGAAACTTTTCAAGCTAGTCAGAGCAAACCATCATGATCATATTCCTTTTGCTTTCATTTGTTTTACCTAAGCAAGAGCAAAAGCAGAAAACTGAGAAAACTGTGGGCTATTCTCCTCTTTTTTGGAAACTGGGGTTCAAGTAAAGACATAGACAACAAACTCCCTGCTGGGCTGGATCCAGCAATGGAAAGAGGCCTGGCATCCGATGTAGGGAGGATTTTGCAAATGGAAAGGGATCACTGAGAACAAAGCAGGCCTGTTTATTTCATTTCTCCAGTAAACTCTTTTTTGCTGAATTTTATTTCCCAACACAACTGTTGGCCAAGAGGCAGCCAACCCTGTTCCACACCAGCACAGCCTTCCACTGACGTAACAGCTAAAGGGAACCACATTTTTAGAGGCAACAACATTTCCACTGGCGTTGCTGCTGCTGACTTACTACCAAAGGCTTTTCCAAGTGACAGTCTGGGATTTATCACCTTCCCCAGCTCGGGAAGTCATTTTCACCTGGAACCTGTTGAACTCAGCAGGCCAGGCTGACAGCACGGGTTACAGGCTATTGGAACCCAACTGCTAGTGGAAAAGTAAATATTTCATCTAGATCACTGCCCTTGTATAAAAACAAATTATTATTTGGTAAATGGCACTTACAAACCTAATGTTTCCTGCGCTGATGTATATTGGGAGGCTGCACAATGGGGACTTGTACTGTCCCCGTGTTTTGGGTCACTGGGTGCACCAGGCTGTTGCCAGCAAAGCCAGTGGAGTATGAAATCAGAACCCTTGTGGCAGGAAGTAGATGCAAGATTTGCCAAATCATTACGGCCCAGCTACTTAACACAGCCCTGGCTTACTCAGCAGAGTAAGCCTTCAAAAAGAAAGGCAGAGCTGGCAAGGCTACAAAGCTATTGATTAAACGAAAATTGTGTTTCTAAATGGCTGTCCTTCACCTGTTTGGTGCAGTTGTATTATGTTAAGTAAAGCTGTACAAGATGCTCAAAAACAAAGAAATTAGAGGGACTGCAAGGGAATGTTGCTTCCCTAGGGGTTACACAGAGATCCTTCACAAAGCAGAGAGTAAAACCATAGAAACCCTTGCCCAGAACTAATGTTTGCCACAAGAGTGCAGAAAGCAACAGGACATGGACATTCCCACGCCCAGTTCCAATGTTATTACATGCCAATACTGTAAATAAACTATCAAATTTGGATGGTACAAAGGTGAAGCAGATAATCATGATAGAGGGAAGGTACCCTGCCACCATGCCAGGATTAGCAGGTTCAGTAAATGCACCTGGAAATATCTTGAAGCTTCACATAAAACTAAAAATCCACACCCAAACCCAGGCCTATTATCCAGAGCACATGATACTACCAAACCTCCCCATTTCTCCTCCCCAATCTTCCTTTTCTCTGTGTGATTTCCATACATAATTTTCTCTTTTTTAGAATTTTTCTCTGTGTGATCCCACTGCCATTGCAAAAACAACCTGCCGAAACAAGGTTAATACCACAGGGATATTCTATTTCTGGGACTCAAATTAACTTGCTCAGGTATCCAATGCTGTCTTACAGTGGGCCAACACACCTTCTGTTTAGTGTTGCTCCACCACCACCTCCTCCCCAGGTCAAACCATCCATGCTGGCAGAAGTCTCCATTGATTTTTTTTTTTTTTTTAAATATGTTTAAACAAGTCTTTGATCTCTGCTTCCTTTTGACTGACTTACGACATGGTTTTCAGAAAGTTACTATCAAGCTACAAAGGTACATGATAATAATTTGTTCTATCTAAAACAGACTCCTCAGTGTGTTACCAGAAGTGGAAGAAGCATCTCCTGAAATTTTAGGATATACCTATTCTTTCTCAGGACCAGAACCTGTAATTAAATAACTGCTTTTGGTTAGACACTCTGATGTACAGACACATATGATCAAATAGGCAATGTTCCATTATGTCCTTTGGAGTTGTACAGAGAAGGGCAACTTAACTGTGAAAATGTGCTTGCAATTATCTGTGGAAGAAGAATGAAACCTGGGAGGAGGGGAGCATGAAAAGGGAGCCTGGGAACACAGAGAGAGAGAGACATTCCTCAACAGATTTACAACACAAATGGCAGAAAATAAAATTAGCAACTCCAGGGTGGGTACGGACCGATGCCAGCATTTTTGGCCAGCCTCAGGGTATGTCTACACAGCAGCCAGTCACTCCCAGTATTCCTGAGACTGCAATATACTGGAACAGCTTCGTCCTCCTGTTAATTTAAAGTGGGGATTCTGGCGCCAGGAGAATAGAGCTGGGGCAGGCACTGCCTGAATCCAATTCTCCGGCTACTCAGGAAGTCCTGGTGCAGCAAAGTCATTAATACCTGAGCTTGCAAGAATAAAGCTTGCATGGGATTGCCTCTGGCTCCAGTGCACCTTGGGATCCAAGTGACCTTGATTTTCCACCACTCCAAATGCAGAGATGTGAGTTCTGACACACAGCATGGTCAGAAGGGCCACACAGGGTTTATGGAGGCACAGAGGGAACCATAGCTCCCCAACACAAGGCAGAATCTACACTCAAAATGCCAGCAGTGCCACTGGAGAGGTTTATCCAGCCACTGGGCAGATCCTGTCAGCCACAGGCTACATCCCTGAGCCATCCCTAACTGGATATTACCCTATCCAGTAATATCCAAGAGTTCTCTCTTACAGTAAAACATTAATTCACAGGAGTGAATAAGATGCCTGTGGGCATGTGTTAAAGAAAAGTCTTTAACTACATGCTGAAATCCTACCCTGTGAATAGAAGTTTGGCCTCATTTGCAGTACAGAGGGAACAGAGTTATAACTGAAGTTGTTTGGATAAAGTTGCCTGAAATTGAGACTTTGGTGCTCCTGCATGTTTGATTCTACAACTTAAGTAATGTTGGTTTTCATACCTTTTGGGAGGTAAGAAGCAACCTGGGGACACACTGGTGTATTTCTGCAATAGCAACAAAGAAAAATGTTCCACAGAAATTCAGGTCAGGCAGAACCTGCCTGATAAATGTGGAACTAACTCAGAGAAACACAGAGAAGAAAAAGAAGCTCCAGTGAGAGCTTTTTTTTAAAAAAAGGGTTAAAGTCAGCCAGGACAGAAACTACACTCAGCTGCCTCCACTGGTAAAGCCCTGAGTTCAAGGGTTAGACTCTTCTGAGCTGCTCTAAAAAAGTCAGAGGGTTGTTGGCATTTTTTCTTTTAAAACAGCTTCTCAGATCCCACATCCTGCACCTAAATGTTATAACCCCAGGATAAAAGGAGAGAATTTTTAGCAGAGGTCCCTCCATTTCTCCGTGGTTTCCAGAACCACTGCCCTTGCCCCACCACCATGAATTTGGCTGTTTGGAATCATGGGACAGGCTGTTCCAGAAAAAGAAACAGGGTTCTATCAGCACAGTGTGCACTCTGCAGCATTACCTGTGTGCAAGATCTGTCACATTTACTGGGGTGATCCTCAGCTTCCACATGGAACTTTTCATTTTTAAAACGCATTATGACCAATTCTTTATAAACTGTGGGGCAGGGGAGAAGTGGGACAATTTCCTGCTTGGTTCTCAGGAATTAAACTTCAATAGCTGCACAACAGTGACTGGGCTTTGCTGGTGTAAGTTGTTACAGGGCATCATTCTGCACCTTTGGGATCAGCTCAGGGACATTCCTCCTCAGCCTGCAATGTTTTCACATTCTGGTACATCTGCATGAATCTCTCTGCTGGGTGCTGAACTACACAGATCAGGGAGGCCAAGTTTATTCACAAGTCCATCAGCACAAATATCAGGCCACAAAGGGCATATCCAGAATGCTTTTCCCTTACCTGCAACACCACGAGGCTTGAGACATAGCACAAAGGCCATACTTCATCATGCAGCAAATAATTATGCACCCTGAAGTAATTTTAACCAAGCTACAGCTATTAATATCTAACATCTAAAGCAAATAATCACACTGGAGAGAAACCTGCTGGTTCCAAACCCTTCTCTTGTCTGATTCCAAGCCCTGAGCTGTTCGATTTGTGCATCACGGGCTTTTTACCTTTGGACTTGTTTTTGTCCTCATCTGTTTCAGCTTCAAGTTTGAGGCCATGCGTTTTCAGGCTGCTGGCAAGAGCCAGCTCCTTGCTCATTGTCAGTTGATTTTAATTCCCTTTCCTAAGGGCATCTGCCCCATTGTGGCTCCCAGCCACACCGCCTCCGGCTATTCTCTCCCCATCCAGGCAGTGCCAGGTTCTGTTGGCTCATGAATGGGAATCTTCCCTCCTCACCCAAGCCTGCCCCTGTCCCACAACAGGAAAACTGAGGCTGTTGAAAAAAACAGGAATGGCAACAAAGCTGGCATTGTTGTCCTGAAAAACCACTGGCTGCAGCCCACCCTGCTTCGTTCGGGATAACAGATATACGGATGAATCCCAGCTTTTGTTTCAAAAACTTATTTGACTTTTTCTTTGGAAAAGGACTTGAAAATCGTAACAAAGTCACTGCTGTAGGCGAAGAGAACTAGGAGGGGGGGAATTGGCACTATTTTTCTTCAAGTCGGTTGTTCAGGGTGGTCTTCAGGGTGTGAATCTCAGATCAGCCTCACACTGGTGGAGTTCATGGAGGAGGAGGGAAGCACCAGGCAGCATCCTGGTGACAAAAGTAGGGCATTTTTAAGCTTTTATGGATGGACTTGCCCTGAAAATCTGAGGAAAGATGAGAGTAAGAAATGCTCAGTGTTCATATTTTGTTTATGATATGAAGACCTCAGACTTGTACATTTTAACACTTCAGTGACCACTGTGATCCCTGGGTCTTCCCTTCTGTGTAGGTCAGGACTCCACCCAGCAAATCCTGGATAAAATCCAACAAACTGTGGTTACACTCAAGTGTGCTGTTTCCAAAGACATCCACTATTGACCCAGCTGACTGAAGGAACAAGACTTGCTCAGGGTCCTGTCTTGTCTGGGAAAAAGTTTATGATTTGCAGCCTCAATACACATTCACTCAGCTCCCTGCCTGTAACCTTTTTTTAATAGCAAGATTCTTCTCCTGGATCCGGTGCAGAAAAAACTGTGTCTAAATACAGATGGATGCTCCCTCTGTGTCCATGGCCCAAAATTATCAGTACAGACTTGAAGATTTAAATACAAAAATCACGTCACTCACCCCATCATCAAGCAAAAACTCCACAGGTTAAACCTGAAGATGAACTTTCATCCTTCAACTTTCATAGGACCTATTTCATCCTAATGGACCTATTTAATGGTGTATCTGTGTTTTCACAGTGCAGCTGTCCGGAATGGTGTATTTTGCAGTCAGTCCAAATGACATTAGTGGCAGATTAGGAATCTGACACATCAATTAGTAATCCATTCACTTTTTCCAAAGTCCACATCAGAAACTATCTGTGAATGCCAAACTGGGCTTGTGATCTCCACAGACATTTGTTAGTCTTAAGGAAAGAATAATAAATCTCAGCTTTTCTACACTCATAAGGAAATAAGACTTCAATAAAGCTCAAAATTATGGCTCTCCAAAATTTATATTTTTGCCAATGTGGATGTAGTTTTGATTGGATTTTGTTTTAAATTAAGAAACTTGCACCTAGTTTTCCTTGGTTTTCATTTTTAAAGCCCGTCAGCTATTCTTTGTGTTCATGTCTGCAATGGGTTTCCTTACATTTCACTCAAAACCTCTGAGTTCGTAAGTAAAGTCTGCAAAGAATTCTTCTATTTGCACAAGACATGCTGAAACAGGATTGCTCAGAGCATCTTACTGCAGTTCAACACCAGAAGGCCTGACACCTTGTACGGTCAATGAAAAGATTCCT
>NW_008236184.1:7448962-7510116 GCF_000691975.1 Corvus brachyrhynchos | reverse complement strand
GCTGAGAGGAGCAGCCAGGCCACTGGTGGGTGACCGCACAGTGGGATGATTGTAATACTCAGGTTGGGGGGAGACAGACATGGCATTTCCCCCCCCCCCGTTTTGATTTGGCAACACTGGGGGTTGATTATGCTGCTGGAGGCAAGGCAGAGGGGGAAGAAGGGTTTGCCCCAATGTGTGACAGAGAATTGCAACTCCTTGTGAAACAGGATAACCTGGAACATGTCCCCAGACACCTGTGGCAGCAGAATCCTCCCAACAGCTTCTACAACCTTCAGCTGGAGCCTTCCTGGCTCCTGTGCCCTCCAAGAACAGCATTACCCAGATACCTTGGGTCCCTAAGCTGGCCCTTACAGACCCCCACACCCCTTCAGTTCTCCTGAAATAGTTTACCAAGATGAAGGCAAAGAAAGAAAACTGGCAGAGGAAAGACATTATGGTCTTACCAGCAAAACTGCCCTCAGAAAAGGAAATGGAGTTCGCAATTTTCTGCACAGATGGGGAGCTGTATCCAAGGGCATTACATCCCCTATTTATGATGGGGATTTTTTTTGCAAAGCATTATTAGAAAGAAGCTTGTCAGCTCTGCTGAGAAACTTGGCAAACACCAGGGCAGACCAGTCTCACTCTTTCACACAGCTGGATTTTTTGCAGCTCAAGTATTTTTCCCTCTTGCTCTTGGCCCATCCAAAGATGAGTGCTGAATTTTCCTTAGCATTACCCACAGGTTAGTTTGTTATTAAATTTAGGCTCAGTTTAACATCTTGGCATGTAATTTAAATAAAACCAAAGCCAAACGTCCTTTTCTGCTGCAACCACCCTCAGTTTGGCTCAGCTGCCTTTGGTGTCACTGGAGGGTGAACAGGAGATTCATTTTTGGTAGGTAACCTAAATACCCTCCATGCAACTTTGAAATACATTGCCATAAAGCAATTATTTGTCATGGAATGAGATTGGCCAGAACCTCAACATGCTCCATTGGCTCTGACTTAGCTGTGAAATACTTCTTACTGTAGGAAAGGAAGATACACCAGACACATGAGCTGTAGGAAGGGTGCAGACAAAACTCAGGCACAACTTCTTACGACAGGAACAAAGATGGGATTTCCTTCTGAGGCTGAAGGAAGGAGTGCTTGAAAATCCCACAGGCACAGTCCTGTCCCCTGTATAACTTTGTTCCTGGTCTAATTCTGTACCTTCCACAGTCTGTGACACTGCAACCAAAGTGATGTCAATGGATAGGGGAAAAAGCTCATAAGGATTATGAGTAAGTGCTTGTGACACTGGGTCCAGAGAGCAGGGAATGTGGAGCTGACCTTTGGTTAACTCATTATCTGCACTAAGAGGATGCAGCTGACTCTTCCAGTCAATTTTGTTTTCTTCTGCCCACAGGATATTTATAGGCAGCTTTTAATAGCCTCCAAAGTCACCTGCAGAAAGTACCCAGTAATCTCCTTGTGCAAATTTCTGTCTGACTAGGACTTATCACGTTCTTTCCTGCTTTTTCCAGTGTGTTCAAAGTGTGTTACTCAGGTGTGATTGAGCTGATAAATCAAGTTATAGGATTTCTTTCTGTTGATCAAGTAATTCTGCTTAAGGGCATTTCCAAAATACTGATGTTTACCCTTTCAGTCACAGCAGATTACTTCACATGCAGAGATGAAACCACTACCAAGCTATTTAACTATTAAAGTCCTTGACACAGACACCTGAACTTCAGAGAAAACTTGGCAAGTTTAAAGATTTTGAAGCAGATGTTAGTTTTGTGGACCTATTCTACACAGTAAAGAAAAGCAGAATTTGTCTCTATTACTGTCCCTCATTTAAGAGAATGAAGCCTCTTCGTGCTACTCAGAATCAGAACAGAGAGCTGAAAACAGGGGAAGATCGACTAGAAAGATTTATGTCTGCTAAAACGGGTATTTACATAAGCCTCCTGAAAATTAAGTTATGTATCAATGTGCTGCACTTATGAAATCGTAACAAACACGCCACACTAGTAATTGCACTTGTCTGGCCTTAAAGGAAAGTATCCTACAGTGGCATAAGTAAAGAAGGAAACAGAAGGACAAGTTCTTACTTGTGCCCAAGTTCATGTGCAATTGTGAATGCCAGATTGAGACCGTTGTCTTCAGCAAGAACACACTTTCTCTTGGCACTGCAGACACCTCCTAGGTAAGCAATTCCTGCAACAAAACCACAGAGAATGTTCCCATCAAAACCAGTGAAACAGCTCATTCATTTAAAACATACAGCAGTAACACCCAAAGTGATGAAAAATGCAACCAGAATGAAAAATATTAGAGCAGTTTCCATACAAAATCATCTGAGTAGTTTCTTCATCATCCTAGTGGAGAATCAGTCCAGAGTTTTGTCAGACAGGAAATAAGTAAAACACACTCACTTTCACTACTTTCATTGGAAAATGTATTTCACTGTCTCAAAAATATATTTCACTGACCCAAAAATTCATCTAAACTTGTCTACTAATACCCTCTACTACAGCATTAGAAGATGCAGTGAAGGAGCCTGAACAAGCATTTAAATGGACCTCTCCTGATTTTCAGACTAAAGTCAGGGAGAAGAAATAAAACAATAAAGCAGAGACTGAAAAAAAATCTTACGTTTTCCCTTATTTTAAATGCTTAAAAGAAGGCGAGAGCATCAGAGCCAGGAGAGCTGCAAAGCGCTGATTTTCAGACTAAAGTCAGGGAGAAGAAATAAAACAATAAAGCAGAGACTGAAAAAAAATCTTACGTTTTCCCTTATTTTAATGCTTAAAAGAAAGCGAGAGCATCAGAGCCAGGAGAGCTGGCAAAGCGCTGATGGTGAGTCACAAAGCCAATGTAGGTGGCACAAGTCTCCTATGACTGAGTGGAATTCAGGATTTGATCCATGCACAGTATTCTCCTGTTTGTGTGGGCACCACGAACAGTTTGATGCTGAGGCCAAAAAGGAATTCAAAAGTTACAGCATGAAGCCTCTGCTATGGAAAAACAATAGTCCTCATCTGCCCTTCATGCAGCCAGACTGTCCCCTGCTGAAAGTGCCACCGCACTTGGGAATGCTGTGATGGCATCACAGGCCAGCTCAGGATATCACAGTGTACATACCTACTTGTATTTGTATTTACCAGCACTAAGGAAAGCATTTCCTCACTGCAGTACCATTTCCATGGAGGGATAGCTGCATGGAGCTGCCTCTAAGGAGCAGACCATGACCATGCAATGGAGTCATGATACCGGTTTTTCTTTTTTTTCCTCTCAGAGTTGACAAAGCTGTATTTATCAAGGTGCAAATGTAAAACTTTAGACCTGGAAGAAGTCCAGCTCTGTTTTTATGAGTTTTGACAACAATAAGGATGTGGATATTTGTTGCTAGCCAGGGGTGTTCTGGATGGAATGAAGGGATGGGCAACAGCATTTTACTTCAGCACCTGCAGCAAAGAGTGAAGGCAGAAGTCAGGCACTAGCACTTGCTTACTTTAAAAATGCTGACCATGAAAGGGCAGATTCATATCACACACACACAAAAAAAAAAAGAGATCAAGATTTAAAATCAATGGCCATAAAAGGCTGGATTTCAGCACTTTTCTTGGACTGACTTGCATTTTACATGCAGAATAGTCCAAAGGATGTCAAAGAATTGCTCAGGAAGTAACAACCTTCTTTGAGAAAGATTTTTGAGATTGCAAACTCAGTCCACACCTGATGGCCCAATGAACGTGCCTCTTTTTGGTTAAACAGAAGCAAAAATCGAGTATTTGGGTCAGCTGAAAGACACTTCTATGGAATGGGGAGAGATATTTTGGTTCCCTTTCAGCAGTTTTCAGGCAGCAATGACCAGAGCAGGATTTTTACCACAAGTGTTTTATTCTTACTACTAAACCTGATTATTCCACCTTTATCTTCCATTAATCTGCGCCAATATCTCTCTCAGTTGTATCTGACACACGAGGTTTTAACTGAGGAGCAACAGTTGCAGTTCAGGCTCAAGGGTCAATCAGGCAAGTCAGTTTTGCTTGAAAGTATTCATGCCAAATTCCTCTTGAGAGATTTCATAAAATGAGGCTGGGTCTACGTTTACCATCATGGAGATGGAAGGGGGCAACATTCCCATTTTTGGGAGGTGTGGCGCAGCAAAACAGTCTAGAATTCTGCCAATATATTAAAATATGTCAAATACCAATTAAAATGTCAAGTACATTATCCCAAATAATAATTCTTCTGAAGTCTTTGTTTAGTGGCTCTAATCCCCACTGAACCTGGCAATGTATATCCACATCATTATTTGGCTTTTGCTCTGTGCTAAAACCCTCATCATTCAAAAGTGGAAAACTAATGATTAAGGACTTGTACATCCACCAGTGGTCAAAGAAGTAGTGACTGTGGCTCAGTTACAGACTCTTAGTCATCTATTTTTATTAGCTATTTTCAGTGCTTAATGTGAATCCTGTGTGGCCTTTTTATAATATCTGCAAAGATCAATCAAAAAAAATGTAGCCATTTAAAATTAGTTTATTATTACAGAAATGGACTGGGCAGAGAAACTCATAATCCTGGAAGAGCAGAAACCTTTGGAGTACATGGAATGAACTCAGTAAGAAGTCCAGCTCATGAACTGCTGAGTGCTTATTAATAAGAGTCATTCTGGAGCAGCAAGCCAGTTATAACAAATTGGTATCACATTTTAAGCCTGAAAAAGCTTGCCTTAAAAATGTTTTTGAAACACTTATTTTCTATTGAACTATTTCCTAAGATTATAATTTTCTTTTGGACCAATACATTTTAGCATTAATTCCTTTCATCAGAATATCAACAACAAATAAATTATTGATCTGCAAACATTCTCCAGTTCTTTAGTAAATATATCTGAACCATTAACATAAATGCAACTTTTTTGTAACCCAGTACAATGATCCACATAACTGATAGGCGGAGAAAAATACACCTTTAACCAACAACAATAGTAGCACAATGCATTAACATGATTTATTTCTTCATTGGGATGAATGGAAACTGTTGTTTGCCTCTTAAACTTCCAGATTTTTATCTAAGCCTTTCAAGTCTGCAGAACTGGAATAAAAACTTCACGAACTCAGACACATTTGTGAAAATCCTGGCGTGACGTGGCTCTACCAGGCTGGGAAGAATATAAGAGGAAATGCTTTTATTTGGTAATTTTGCTTCTGGCCCTGTCTGTGAGACAGGTGTGTGTGTGTGAAAATGAAAAATAGGGAAGGAAGCTGAACTGGAATTTTTGTTCGTTTATTTTTTAAAAAAACCCCACACTTCTCATGTACCTCTGCAAATATACAGACAGTGGCTTTCTTTAGGGGAAAAACTCCTTATCTGTCAGATACACTGTCAGCAATTACCACAAATCTATTTTTAATATACAAAAAAGGTCAAGCAGGAGCATCAGTGGAAGAGGGAAAGGAGAGCCAATTACTATTTTTACTATTACCAAGCACGAGGGTTTTTTCCTTTCTCTCCTGAGAAATTACATAATTACAGCCCATAACTTCTGTGCTTGGGCTTGGACACGCAGAGCTATCTGCACTTCTACGGCAAACCCTGGGACACAGGCAACTGTGTAAACTCACATTTATCCAAAAACTTGTCATACATAAACAGTTTGCAGCTGTTTGCCTTCCTGCCAGCTAATGAGCCCTCCACCAGCAGTATCTCCAAGGGGAATGATCCCATCTATCCCACCAGCCCGGCGAGGCATGAGGATATTACACACTTGCCACATGGATGGCCAAAGCTGGGAGAAGACAAGTCCTGGTGCTTGGGTTCCCTTTTTGTCCTACTCCAAACACCTGGGGCTTCCTCCTGACGGGCTCTGGAGCATTCACTCAGCAAGTGGTTTGTCCAGGTACTCCAGCTTTCAACTCTTTAATGTCTTGTTTTCATTGCACTCCTAATACTTTAATCTCTTCTTTTGCCAACCACCTCTGGATACAGAACTTTTACTTGATTAAAACTTGGCTTGCTCTCCTCCTGCTCAATGTATTTGCTGTTGGGAAGGGAGCCAAACTCCAAGTCCTGAAGTCTGCTTGGCACAGACAGAGACTCCCTGCATATCCACATGCTCAGAGCAAACCTCCCATTCCCCATCATTACTAGTTTGGTGTTGAGCTGATGTTTTTCTCATTCTCCCACGATTTTCGATTTGTGCAGCTCACACATTGCCATCAATTACATTCCTGTAGCCTCTCTTAACATCCTACACAAGTAAAATCAGGAAACCCTGAAGTGATTCATGCTCTGCCTTTCCATTCAATGGCTATGATATGTTTGACAGAGATGCCCTGCCTGTATTTACACATCAAGTCAGTCACCAAGGGAATCTTTCAGTGCTTGTGATACTTAAAATGAAAATACTTTTCCCTTTCTATAAAGCCTACACAGAAAAGGTTCCAAAACTTAAGAAACATTAAAGAAGAAGAAACCCACTAAACTGCCTCCAAGATAGGTACTAACACTGTTCTACAGCTGAATAAACAGAGGTCTCAAGAGTCAGTGGTATCCAGGTAAAAAAGAACTGTATCCATGGAAGGGCCCTCTGCAGCATGTACAACACAGACAGGCTAAGGCTGTCACCACTGAGCCTCCAGGTCCAAGTCTGGTTTATAGGGATCATCCAGAAAAGCGAACAGGGTGAGCTGTTCCTTCATTTTATGAGAATGTCCTAAATCAAAGCCGGACATGCAATTTTAGTGGCACAGATTAATTTGGCTTAATGCTAGACAGTCATCCAAGATGCCAATTTCTGTTAATCTTGCAGTAACAACATGGTTTCCATTAGAGTTTAATATTCATGTATGGAAACTGTTTTCCTTAGCAATAATTTTCATTGTTACTGCATTTAACGAAATCCACACTGGAAACAACACACTTGTCATGAACCACAAGTACGGAAATTACAGAGCAACCATCCAGTGCACAAGACACAGCTATGATCAGGTAGGAAAACAAGTTAATAATCACACCAGTGCAAGTCACAATATTTGGAACTCAAGTATTTATACAGGAAGAGATTCTGATGTCACAGACCAGCTGATGGAAGCCACCATGACTCCTGAGAAGAGGCACCAGATCCCGACTTTCTGTACCTGGCCAACTCGTTGCAAATGTGCCCATCACCACAGAATCCTCTTCTCCTTTGGAGAATATAGCCTGTCCTGAATTTCAACATGACCCCTGTAAAACTCTGTTCACCGTGACCTGCAGGGATGCAGCACAACTTTCCCCAGAACTCAGACTGCAGTCCTGTAGTGCCCAATAAAATAACTTCTTCCTCTGAAAACACTGTCATTTCCAGTGTACACAAGTGCTATCAGAATCCCAAAAGCCCAGCAAGAAAAACAAACAGCTGAAACACAAAGTGTAGTTACTTTCTGAATCTCTTGATTTTCGTTACACTCACCCTGAAGGACTAACAAATCAAACCTCTCCCTGATATTCACAGCACTAGCTGATGTTTCTGGAGCTCACAATGATAAACTCCTCAGAACACAAGGTCCTTATAGCACAAATGAGTGAAACGTTCAATACCTTTGGCAGGAGATACTTTTCTGATTATTGGGAATAACTAGAGATACTTGGCATTGAATATTGATACGACACCCACGGGTCTAATAAGCAGCCCTGGATAACATTTCACAACACCAGGGCTCTAGCTGAACGAGCCAGATTCAACCACATGCCTTAATCTTTGCGAAAGGACTGTGATTCAGGCAGAAACACCCAAATTTTAGCTATGGCACCACTGCAGCTCAACCCTTCTCAGAACTTCTCAGTCAACCCTTTCATCTCACACTGGAGCCCAGGCAGGAGTGCACCACCCCCTTTCCAAACAAATTACCTGACACCTAAACCAGCTGCCCTCCTCAGTACCTTCCCGATAAAAATGCCTTTGTGAGGCCAGACCTCTTCATGTCTGTAAACCTGCAGAGGCAGCAAGATTTAATCATCAGAGCTTAAAGGAGTGCTTTTGCTATCTTCCTTTTCTCTGTTGAATGACCCTGCAGGACAGCAATTAATGGAACACGTGGACTCCCCTCCCCAGCACAGCCAACCCTCAGCTTTACCTTTCAGCCTTTCTGCAGAGCTTTTATGTTTCATGGGAACCCTCTGGTGGTTTTCCAAGTTTAATGGATGAATCATTTATCTGCTCCTTTACCAACCTGCCCACACACAGACATTCCCCAAGATGGCAAGAGCTTTATTCTAGCGTTATTTGCATTGGGTTTACACTCTGCTAATTCACTGATTCAGGCAGAGGGGGCTGCCCAGACAGTGGAAAAACCTTAAGAGATTGAGACCTCTCCTGGATTTAGGGATAACTGTCCTCACCCACACCAGCAAAAGCTGCTTCAGATACCAAATGCAAGTGAGATAAGAAAGCTGAGAGATGTTCTAACACATTTTTTGGCTGAGAAGACCCTTTAACCAAGGCCTTCAAAAACATTATTTATGCTGCATTATAAGAGCAGAAAACCTTTGGAAACCTTCAGAGGTTTGGCACAGGCATCTCTGAAACCACATTCCTTTCCAATGCCATTCACCAGGATTTGTGATCACAAACACAAATATTCACCACACTGACCATACCTGAGGAGAGGTATGGTGTTCACTGGATTTCAGAGAAAGCTGGAAAGCACACTGCTCAGCCTCATGGAGCAGATATCCATTAGGAGCGACACAGGTACCAGTGATCTTGCCTTGGAGCAGGAGAATGCACTAAAAGCCCACCTGAAGTTCTTTCCAGCCCTGTTTTCCTAAGCTTTTATGATAAAACACGAGGATCTAAGACCTCAGCAAAGCAGGAGATAAAAGAAATTCCCTGTCTCTTTGACATCTGCTCTTTGTTCAGCGTGACATCCTCCATGCCATTAATGACTCCTCCCTTTCAGCAAACCATCACTTCCCTGGATGACAGCACATTAATAAATCCTCTCCATCCAACAAGACATGAGGAGTGCCTTAATTAACTGGAGCAGAGGAAGCAGGGTATCATCTCCATGTTTACTCTACTTTGATATGCTAACAGCCACATTCCAGAGAGCTTCTCCCCAACACTCCCCAGAGCCCGGGCTGCTGCTGAATGCAGATCTCAAACACAGCTCTTTCCTGCAATCCTATTTCTCTAGTTAAATATGGAGTTTGGGATATTCAGTCCAAATCAGACCATCATTCCTGAATGCTGATTCCCAAATCCAGGCAGCTAATTCATCATCTGTTTATAGACATCACTGCCTGGTGCTGAAAGTCTACATGCTCACACACACAGATGGAATTACATAGGCTTGATTACTCAAAGTAAGATATATTAGGACAGCTGTTAAGAGGAAAGGCAGGGGAAGAGCTGGCCAGGTGGATCTGAGAGAGGGATTCCAGTTGGGGATTGGACTGGATTGGACTGGATGAGTGATGGGAAGAATACAGAAGCATGGCATAATTCAAATTCAGTGAACAAGGCAGAAGGAGAAATGGGAAGAGATTAGGGAGTGAGAAGAGACAGAAAAATAGCAAATGGAGATAATATGGGTTTTCCAGAAGGCTTCAGGAAAGGTGACTTTGATCTCATAGGCAGCAGGGAGTCACTTCTGAGGGAGGCAGGGGTCAAGGAGGGCAGGAGATAAGATCAGAAGGGAAGATGAGCTCCCTGAGAATGTCTGTGTGTACTTACTGCTGGAGAAAAATGGACCTCCAGCCCTGGGCCCTCAGCCTCCAGTCTCTGGCATCATGGGTTCACTTGAGGAATTACTGAACAAGTCTGAGGGCATGGAATAATTCAGGCAGGGATGTGTGGGCAAAACCTGGCACTGAGCATAATGGAGGGACAGCTGTTGGAACTGGTATAGAAACAAGGGATGGAAATCAGTGAGATACAAGACAATGAGAGGAAAATACACAGGCACAGGGGACAAGGTTGTTCAGGGATATCTCACACCAGAAAGGAATCAGATATGGCAGAAGTCAGCAGAGATCTGATGCTTTTGAAAGGCTACAGGAACATGTGACTGAGAACTCAAAGAAAACATTACCAACAACTGTGAAACCAAGCTGCAAACCAGGATTTGGATCCTGGCCCTCAAAAGTCACCTCTGCCCGGGGCTCAAAGGCATTTGGATTTGAATATCTTGTGTTGGACTCATTGTGTTCAGTGGGGGAACCTGCAAGTCCTTTCTACAGACTGCTGTAGAGCTAAGCAGGATCTTCCCTTCCCACATCCATGGAAACATCAGCACCACAATGCCCAAAGGCAGCAGCAGGACTCAGCACTGAATTCAGGGTTTGTGGAGCTGTGTGAGTGACTGTCTTTCACTGCAGTGGCTGCAGCACAGAGACACAGGGTAAAAATGACTCCACATCTCTCAACTGCTGGATGGCTCGACAAGAGGTGAGAGCTCCACCTGCTCTAGCTCTAAACAGCCTTTATGACTCTCACCCTTCCCTTTCCCAGATGTTACTAAAAATCAATATTTCAGTATTCTCATTTTGACCTGTCCTGTCTGGTGGAAGAGGCCTGAACTCAAGAGTTGCCTCAGTGTCCCCTAAGCTGCATCTTTCAGGAAATAAATACCTCACCAAAAAAAGAGAAAAATGTAACAACTTCGCCATCAGAAAGAAAAGTGCTTGAGGGCTCCCATGCCCCATTCCCACCGCTCTGCCACCTGCCCATGTCAGTCTGCCAACACCTGTCCTCAGGATGGATTCGCACCTGCATGTTACCATCTTCCAAGAGATGGAAAAGCAACCTTGGCACTGCATGCAATAGCTGCAGCTTTGAAAACTGTGTAAGGTTCCCAAGCCATCTCTGGGGATATTTTCATCTTTCTTTTTCAGATGAGTTCTGCGACTTCCACTTTTGGATTTGTCAGTTTGTCCCTGCAACTCATCTGAGCCACCTGCTTCAACAGAGGGCCTGAATTCAGAGAGAAGGAAGAAAAATATCAAATCAGAGCCTTTCATGAGACTGCTAAACAAAGAAGAACATGGAATTCAGCAGCAGGGATCCTGGAGCCTTTAAATTCCTCACTATCTCCCTTCCAGAATGAAGAGACAAGGTCAGACTTGGCAATAAATCAGAAGAAATATTTGGAGTCTCTGTACCAAACAGCATCTGCTTTAAGAGCGAGCAGTCAGGGTCCAGCATTCAGTTCCAGTTTTTCCCTTCCTGTAGCTGCAAACACTAAGAATCTCATGAAGCTTTGCAAATAAATGAAAAGATTCTTTTAACAGTTCCAAGAGCTTTCCTGAGCCATGCCTATCTCACCCTGCTGTGGTGCTGGTCAGCGGTAGGTTCAAGAACAAGGATCTGTCCTGCAGTGGTTAAACAACGTTCAGTAATGTACAGTGAACAATATTTCAGTGTCTGGAGAGTGTCAGCCCAGTCTGCTGAATGTTTTGGAGATGGCTGAACACCTGTGCTGCTGATGAATGGCATTCTTCCACAGCTCCCCACTAAATTCTTTCCATGTTCTTACAGAATGACTAAGCAATCGTTACTCTCAAAACCTGAATGAATCTATACTTTTGAAACATGTTAAAATTTAAAGTGTATTTTATTTTTAGGTGCTGTTTGCATGTCAAAACTGTTCTCCTGGCAACATCAGAGCAGCTCAGGTGACCTGCGGGGAAGGCAGGCCAGCAAATGGGATGATGCACAGTAATCAAACTCCAAACAGATGCTTTTCCAAATTGCTCCTGTGGTACTTCTCATCTGCAGCTCCCACATCCTGACTTCCAGGGCTGCTGAAGCTCCTGCCTTCACTTTGGCAAGCTGCCAGCCAGCACTGATAAACTTATGTAGCAATTCCTGGTTCAGGCCTTCTGTTTTAATTCTTTGCTGAGTGCTGATTTAGCCCCACGGCCTGACTTGACAAGGCTGACAAACCCAGGGGCTGCACCTGATAAGGTTAATAGGGTTGAGTTACTCTGTTAAGTCAGAACTTGGGTTGAAAAGCTGGTCCTCAGCACCTCCACCCTGGCTGATACTTCTGCTGCCAGAGGTGGGGAGTGAAAATGATCCTTCCATGTCAGTGGGCAGTGCCATGGCTCTGCTCCTCTCTTCACACACTACCAACAGTCAGCACATTTGTTTTGGCAGAGCACAACAGCATGGTGGAAAGGGAGGTGAAAATAAATTTAAAAAATCCCTAAACTTACTGCCAAATTAATGGCTTGATTTCCTAGAGATTACCACTTCCACTTGGGGCTCCTGGTGTAAATGTGGGTGATGCAATCTTTCCCTCAGTGGCAGTATCAGAGGGAGAGGGCTCCTTCCTCTACTTAGTTTCCTAATTTTCAGAAAACTTCCGAAAGCCTAATATTTCTGAGCTTGATATCCTCAAATTTGATTCAAATTGGTCGATGGGTTTTAAAAATATTAGGGAACAACCATCACTGGGGGAGATAGACACAAGCACAAAGCACACACAAGGCACAGACACACTGACCAAACCAGGTTAAACTATCTGGGTTACTATTAACCCCAAGGGCCTCTCCTCTGGGTTCCCAAACAGAGAAACAGAGCTGTCCATCCTGGCTTCCACTCCCCAGGAAGGGAATGACCCACAGGGTAGTTTATGCCGACACAAACACATCACAGCATCAGCCTGACTGAAGAGAAGCAGTGGCTAATTTCAGAGGTAATGTGACTGGAGATATTTTTAGTATGTCCTGAATCTAGTTTTTTAAGTACCTCTCTCTCTAGACTACTCAAAAATAAAATGTCACCTTTAAAGCCACAGCAGCTACAGAGAAATTCTCGCTATGAAAAAGAGCAGCCTGAGCTTTTCTCACACTTAAAAAGAAATCTCTCATGTTCAAACTTGAGCTTCTGTGAAAGAAAACACAAATTTGGATGAATATCACTGAGCTCCTTGTGATGACTAACACCAGACAGAGAGTCCCTGGTGCCTCACAGACACAAGTCAAGGCACAGTCCCAGTCCTGAGGCCTTTATGGACTGAACTCAGAAGTGACAGCCCAAGAGGCTCACAGGGACAGCACTGACGTGTCACAGGATCCTGCAGGAGCCAGGGGACATTTTCATGCACATGTGTTCACGTTACTGCTCCAGGGCTTTGTGCTGAAGTTCTCTCAACAAGGACAGAACTGCCTCTTCTAGTCCCATGTGTTTTTGCATAAAACACCCCCAGGACATGCAGGAGCTTCTCAATACCTGCCTGGGTGACACTTCCAGTTCTGAGCCAAATCAGTGTCTCCCTGACTGAGAACACTGTCCTGGTCTGCAGCATGGTTTGCAGGCTTTCCTCCCTGCCAAACCCCACTCAGGACGTGGCTCCTGGAGGGAATTTGCAGCAGGAACAGCTGCACTTCCCAGCTACGCAGGTTGGGTATTTTTGAACCAGCCTGCCTGAGAGCCCAGTGGCAGTGGCCTGGCAACTGCCATGTAATGAGAAGTATTTCCCAACAAAGCCACCTGGTTAAAGATAACATAATCAGCACCCCACAGAACAAGCTGGATGTGTATTACAACTGCTCTAACAGTACCAGCTACCAAAATCACCACAGGCTTGATCAAAGTCTCACTGGAACCATAAATTATTACCCCTGTCTTTGGAAAAGGTGCATGAAATCATCTTTTACTCAGTTTCCACCCCCAGAAGGTTGGCCTTTGTCTTTTTTACTGAAGTGTAAAGCCAGAAAGCTTTATTTATCTCAGTGTTCAGATTATGCTGTGGCTCACAGACACCAGTGCATGGGTGGGTCTCCTGCACCTCTGTGAACACATCAGTGCATTGAACAAAATCCTGGCTACAGCAGTCAAGAGCTGGGGTTCTTCATCATGGGAAGAGCCAAATGCTCTCAGAATCCAGATCTTTTCTCTGAGCCAGCAGCATCACACCCTTCCCAGCTCCTCAGCTGCAGAGAGACAACCCAGAGAATGCCAACACAAGAGGGCTGTGCCAGGAACCTCTGCCCCTCACTTGGCTCCACAGAGGGAGAAGGGAAATGGGAAGATCCAAGTGAGACAGATAACCCATAGAAAGAAATCTGGGGCAAATCAGAGAACATCATGGAAGAAGGAATAAGATACCAGGAGGAAGAAACATGAAACTGAAACGTAGTTATCGGACTCTGGTGAGGCAACAGACATTGCTGAAAGGAAACTACAAAGCTTAGAACTTCAGTAGTCCTTAAGCAGCACTTTCGTGTTGCAGGATCCCAGGATTCCCTCAGGAAAGCATCTCCACTTCATATGCTACTGAAGTATGTGGTGCACAAAGTCAGGCAGGAATCACAGGGAAAACCATCTGGAAGGACAGAGCAGCTCCAGTGAACAACGCTGCCCTTCTGAACTCCGAGTCAACAGACATTTGGAAGAGTCATCAAAGGGATTAGAAGGAGCCCCAATACTTCCCCAGGAGTCAGGACACCGGTTGAGAGCGCTGTAGTCAGGAATTTCATCCACTATTGGATCCAGACAAGACCAAGCTGGAGACAACATTTTCCTTCTGACTGACAGAGCCAGAAAAGCAAACAAACTGGAGCACGCAAGATAAGAAACATGAGTGCACAGGTTTCTTAAACAGATGTATAAAATATAAATTCTAAATAGAAATCTAACTTCAGTCTTCTATTTTCCTGTCATTTCAAGAACAACAAAGTCTGATTAGACTGATGGACTAGTTTTCAATAAATAAAAACATCAACAGAGAGTTTCCTAACTCACTGGCCAGTCTTTTTACAAGTAACTGCAGTGTTTACACTGTTTGTCTGCTACAGCACAAATATTGCTGTACATGCTGGAGCTTGATGGATGATATTACTAAAACCAACAAGCAGATCCTTAGCAGAACATTCATGTGTACCCAGCAGTCCAGTTATGGCCAGGCAGAGCCTCAGTGCAAACAGCTCAGGCAAAGCAGCCACACAAAAATGTATGACACAACCACACAAAACCAACAAATGCCTTCAACCTGCTGACTGCTCATGACCACCAACCAAAGTAGGAACACAAGGCTAATTCCGAGCTAAGCAAACACAGAAATCCTTCACATTCTACAAATCATGCTGAAAGAGTACAGGAGGAGAAAGATATTTGATGGGTTGAGTTTAGGGGTTTTACTATTATTATTTTGGTAATTTCAATGTATTTCTATCAGCTGATCTAAAAGGAAAAAAGAGTTGTCAAACTAATCCAGACAAAAATCTTGCAGATTATAGGATTCTGAACCTGAAATTTGAAAACCTATATAGCAGAACCCTTGTGTCCAAATAAAATTCCAAGGAATTCCACTTCTGTTCTAGGGACAGTTTATACACAAATACACACACACAAATGTATGCATACACACCCCTCAGAGAAAATTATGCTAAAAATTCACTATCTGTGGTCACCTTCCTATCTAAATTGGCAAGAACTTGATGAAGAAACCCCAGTATTTTCTACAAGGAAGATCTGGTCAAATCCACACATGTAAAATTCAAAGTACCCTGCCATGCATTTAGAGACACTAATTTATTTCCAGAATGTGTCTGTGCATTCTTGGGTCAGCTCAAAATTTCATCACCTTCCCCACAGCACCTGCCATTAATATTTCCAGCCATGGAATGAGCTTGTAGTGGATCACAGCTGGCTGGAGCACACTCCCTACTGCATTTTCAGCACACTGGTAAACACAAAACATTTTCAGTGTCTGGTAAACACAGGGAACATTTTCAGTGGTGCAAAGTACTGTTACATACCCAATTCCTCTTTGCATTATGCGGAGCACAATCCCAGCTGAAAAGCCCGGAGTTTGTGCTGAGGCAGTGGGAGAATTGTTAAATAAAACCCAACAACATTCCAAGGATTTAAAGCGACTTTCAGTCTATTGAGTGCACTTGGTGTAGCAAAATCCTGCCAGGACCAGACACACTGCAAAATGGGTTAGGTATAATACCAGGTCATGTTACCAGATGATTAACCAAAGCTGGGAAAAAAACAGTTCAAATTAAAAAAAAAAAATCAGTACAGGTCAAACTCCCTTTTTGGGGAGGGGGGGAAAGTTTTATGCACACTTCCCAGTGTGGTTTTCTAGGTTATCACCAGTAAAATCTCATCTCTACATTATTTAAAACGCGCTCTTGAAATTGCATTTAGTCTTGGCAGCTGCAAGACAAAAGAAATGTAAAAGTACAGTAGGCAACTGTCCTTCATTTCCTTCCTTTACTCTTACATATCCTGTGTGCAACTGGAATGCTTCTTTTTGATTATCCAGTGGAGCAAACGCTACAATGAATGCAATCATGCCTTATTACCCTACATGTCTGCAGCCTATTGCACAGCTAAGTACAGATGTTTTTACACAGCTTGGTTTTTTAGCTACAGGGTCTGTAAAACAATAGGAATGATCTGAAATGTTTTCAAGCCAGCAAAGGATAAAGGCACTGTAAAGCAGTCAACTGGATAAAAGCCATCTATGTCTGACAGGAGAAGAAAAACCTCAGAGGTTTCTCAATTATAAACATGTCAGCTTTCTGCAAGTGCTGCAGTCTGCAGCAAACTGACCAGGAATGTGTAAACAGAGGGGAAAATAAGGACCCAGGAGTGGAAAGAAGGAACACAAACCTCTGGCCTGTTGAAGGGTTTAACCACTATTTTACTGACCTGAAGAACTGGCTGGTGCCCAAGGAAGTGGAGCTGCCTCTGGTAGCCTTGCTTGTAGCTGGGGGTTGGGCTGAGATTCAGCCTGCAGCCAGCTCTGTCCTTGGACTTGTCCCTTCCCATCTCCAGGCTTCACTCCCCCACCAGCACCATGGGGATCACAGTTCTGATCTCTTTGGTAAAGAGCTTTGGATTTTACTGAGGAAAAGCCCTGTTTACAAATTTATTTCTCTCTCCTCTCAATACATTCTTTTTTTACAAATAAAATACAATGCAAAACCCCCTCAATGTATTGTTTCATGGCACGGGTCTGTCGGGAGGGAACTGGGAATTAATGGGTAAGGCGCCGGGCTGGAAATCAGGATGTGCAAAATCATTCCATGTTCTTGGATGAGAACCAGTGAGAAATGGTTTTTATGAGTCCCATCTTCCCCAGTCCACCTGGCCTGAAGCGTGTCATAGCAGAAAATCCTGCTTTCTGCTGCAGAGAGCCTGGGATTGGCATTCCCAGCCCAGAGGGGTTATTTATAGAGCACTGACAGCAGGTCTGACACTGTGGAAAACAAACACTATTTATCTTTCCATAATCTTTTATAATAAAAGGGGAAGGAAGAAGCAGGGTGAGCTGTGAAAGCAGAACTGATGATTTTATTTGTTTTATGATCATTCTGATGAGAATCCCCCAGAGAAACAAACCCTCAGCAAGGGGAAGTGATGGAGCTGGAGTGTGAAGCAGTGCAGCAAGCATGGAAAATCTCCATTTACATGGATGAGGGAAGAGACAACAGCAGAAATACTACAAACCCCAAAAGACACTAATGGTTGTCCACAGACCAAATATAACGAGCTTGTTCTGCTCGTGTCTGCCTCAAAGGCTTCTCAGCCTCACTCACACAGTAGCCAGGAGCAGTTCCAGAGCTTTTCCTGACAGTTGTTTGGCAGTGTGGGCTTAGCTGGACATCAGTTAGGCTCCTGCTTCTCTATTTGCAAACACAATGACCCCTTTCCGAGATAAACAGAAGAGGTTTCTTTAAATCATCATTAAATGTTGCTTAGCCATAAGCAAAGCCTTGGTTCTCAAGCAGTGTCCCACAAATCTTCTCTAATTTAGAAAACAATTGAGGCACAAAGCTGTCTAGGACATAAAACTATAATTCAGAAGTTCTAGCAAAGTGTATTCAGGAGAACCAAAACACTAAGAACTGCCTGTCACACAAAAGGAAATACTAAAATAATATACTTCTGATTGTTTTTTCTCCATGCCAGCATGAAAAATGTAGTGAATTGCTTCTGAAGGACACCATCCTGTAAATTCACTGGGAATTGTTAGTTAAAACAGTCATAACAAGTCCTTTTCCCCTAGAAAAGTAACTGCATGCCAAAGCCCCAGACACAAGAAGAGGGTGAGGGGTAAAAAGATGGGGAAAGGAACATCTCATGCAGGTATCTGCCCTTTAAGCTATGAGACCAAAATTCCCAGGTGCTTTGTGTACATGTCTATATAATTTCACACAGACAGAAATGGCCCTGGAGTGGAACGCAGGACGTGTTTGCACCTGCACCAGTCAAGCTGCACAATGATTTAGCACATAAAGTGATTTACGAGATGGAGTTAAAATGAAAGAATAAAATCAGAGCATCAGAATAAATATCAGCAAAGTCATGGCAAATATTTTCCCTCATGACTTATTCCTTTTAACAAAGGCAGCAGAAAGGAGATTATTTACCCACCAGTTAGAGACTAGGCTAGGATTTGGGCTGGAGTCCTGGATTCCTGATGGGAAAGGACCATAGTTCTGGAAGCCAGCGAGTTTTCTGAAGAAAGCCGGGCTGGATGGGGCTGGAGCAACCTGGTCTAGTAGAAAATGTCCCATGGCAGAGGGTTGGAGTGAGCTGGGCTTTAATGGGCCCAAACCATTTTAGAGTTCTATAACTCTATGAAGATACATTTCACTCAAACAGTAATCAGCACCACCCTGTATAATGCTGAGATGTGATGGCCTGGAGAATATTTGCTCAGTAATATCTTGCCCAGTAAAGTACTATGGGTTCTTTCCACAGCATTTTAGACAGTTGTCCACCAGCACTTATCAAAACACATCCCCATGAACCATTAATAAAACCATGGGAGAAGGTGAAGCTTTCAAGCTAAAATCAGCTTAAACATCCTGCACCAGCTTTGGGGTGAGCCACAACAAAGACAAAAGCTCTGTCAAAGTCTAAGGGTCAGGAGGGAGCAATCAACAAGAAAAGCAAGATTTAGGATGGGCAGAGACACACTAGCATACACAAGCAGGGTGGGAAGTTGATGGGAAGATTTTGGACACGCTGCCCTAAAGCTGAAAACGACTATGAACATATTTCAGCATGCCAGCTTAAATATCTATAAGCATTCATTACCAATAGCAGTTTGATGGAGGACACAAAAGGCCAGGTACAGAGCAGGAAGTGTGTTATTCCTCCCTGCTGACAGTGTTTAGTTCCAGCTCCCTGAGAACAAGCTTCAAACACACACCACACTGCAAGGCCACTGTTTTATCTGCTGGGATGGGTGAGGATGACAGACAGACAGATAAATAATGGGAAAATAAAAGGGCCTGAAACACATTTTGAGGCTGCAAAAGGAGAATGATGTATGGAGGAGAACTAATGAGGAACTGCTGGAGGTTTAATGAAGACTAAAGTGGAGTAAACGTAGGGAAATTCCATGACCTCGGTGGGCGTGTCCTGCGGTCTGAGTGACAGAAAACAGACTCTCCAGGGCCTCTGGGAACAGCAGCCTCTGGGTGTCCAGGCCCAGCTGAACAAAGAGAACACGAAGGAGCAAAACTGAGCAAGAGCTCCTATGAGCTCTGAACTAACCCCAAAGAGAACCAGGGGAAAAGGAAAGGGAAGGGAGTCAATCATGAGAGCAACTGAGGGTCTACGAGACCTCAGTACTGGGAACTGGAAACATATGGGAGAGGGAACAATGACAAACATAGAGAAAACCTGTAACTAATCCTCCCTCTACTAAACACTTGCATTTGTTTTAATTACCCAAGTTAATTCTTTCACCCAAGACATCAGAGAGAAAATGAAAAAAGTTGAGTTTACTGTAAGTTGACAGCACTCACAGATTGATAAATTCCCAAAGAGAAGACTGATCAACCACCTAGTTTCTACAAAAAGCCCTTGCAACAGGACAATACGAGCTCCCAACTAAGGACATCATCTCGTGTTTGGCTACTGTGTCTTTTCCAGATAGATAGACATTTTTCAGCCAAGGAGATCAAGAATCCACCAGTGCCCTCAGTACATGGAATGAATAGAGACAAACCTAAACAAGACTCCTGAGCTGCAAAACAAACCCAAAGGCAAATGAAATTCAAATGCTCTACTTTCCTTAACAATAAAACCAGAATGTAAGCCTTTATAAGATGATAGGAGGGTTGCATGTCTCAGACAATGTCTAGAAACATGACCAGGATCCTGACCCCAGCGAAACCACCATCAAGATTCTGAGTCTGGTGTAAGCAGGATTTTCCTCTGGTCTTTACTGCACAGTGAGGCAGCCTGGCTGAAGCCACATCCCCAAAACAAGAAAAGGAAAAGCACATGCAGGACACTGAATGAGGCAGAGCAAGGGTTACAGCAGCATGAATTCCCGATTACCTGAGGGGCTGTGCTTATCCCAGGGCTCCTATTGAGATTTATGCAATCTCATATTACACTCGCTTGGCACACAGATTTTTTGTGGGAATCTGGAAGAGGAGGGATTGCTAGCTGGTGAAAAGAAATTGGAAGGCTGTGGTGGGTAGGGTGGGGCCTGGGAGATGGTAGCAAGGAATATGCCCAATAGCATAGTTCAGCACTGTCTGGGTTGTGCAGCCCAGCATTTAATCCCAAGCAACCAAAAGGCAAGGGAAAAACTCTTCCACTGCACTGGACCACAGCTCCCTTTGGTTTCCTAAAGCCAACAGCCTGACTCCATTGCCCTGCAGAGCCACAAGTGACAGAAATTTGCAGTGCTGTGAGGCCCCTTTCTTTCCCAAACACCAAATCAACTCAATGGTGTTTCTTTAAGGGACGTTTTAACCTCCAGTATGTTCATTTTAATGTATTAAGCTGTGTTTGGGTTTGGTCCGAAGGACAGTCCCAGCAAGGCTTTTGCTAAAGCCAGGCATTGCTGCTCTAATGAATTGTTTTAAGCAGCAGGTATTTCTATTTATTCTGGCATCAAATAAAAACCCGCCCTGGAATATACAGAAACATTCAACATGAACCACTATGGAAAATGTTTTTAATGTGAGAATTCCTTTTCCACTCAGAGCAAACCAGCTAGTCTTTGCCCTTTCCTTGGGGATGAATTCTCTGTTGTGACACTGGTAGGGGACTGGAAACAAATACAACACAGGGAGGAAGATTTAAATGAACAGTACAGGCAGGATGACCAGAATTGTCTCCTGCTGTGGACAGGCCACCCAGATGTGGCAAATGGCCAAGGAAAAGATAAAAATGTCCCTTATTCAGGTGTTTTACATGGAATAAAAAAAGCCTACTTGGAGACACAGTCCCTCGTTTGCCAAACCTGGGCATATTTGGAAATGCTTTACTGCGATAAACAGCCAGGAGATGGGAACGTTCTTCTCGAAACACTGATTCACTGATTCTGTGGAAAGAGTCTGGAAAACTATGTTTCTCAATCACCTCACTCTGTTCTTGTTTTTCTCCAGGCAGCTATTCCTTCAGCTCAGCCTGCCCCTCTGCAGTACACACATTCTGCTTTCTTTTCCCCGACATCAAGCCACAGAGGAGCACATGTGACCACAGCAGAGGTAAAGTCATTTTTAACCAGGGCAATTTAAGGATATTTAAGACACATTCTCATTTTCCATTTCCCAATTCCACACTGCCCCCAATTTTATTATTAGCTGAATACAGGGAAGCTTCAGCTTGGATCTGGGGTAACATGTACACCAAGGAATGAAGGCCAAGCTTTGCCCTGAAATATGCAGGATCATTCCTAACTAACCGTAAAGCTGCTTATTTGGCACTGGCAGTGGAAATATTGAACGAAAGGGGCATTCTCAATCTGCTTATGTCACAGAAAGGTTGGATTCTGACAGTGTGCAAGGCTCCAAGCTGCAGCCTGATATTAATAGTGAGACATTAAACTCGCAATTTGGCTGGCTCTGAGGCAGCTCCCTTGGAACACAGATTTTTCTGCAGGAAACGGCAGCTCTAGTTGGAGTCACAGCACGAGGGATGAGCCCAAAGCAGACTCTGGAATTTTGACTGGTGTGTGATGAGACTGTGTCACACAAAAAGAACCCTCCTGCTCAAACTGCAGAGTGTATCAGAGGTCCCACAGCAGAAGTTGTTGGAACACGACTGTTCCACACAGGAATATTGTTTTCCTTCCGTCCACCTCCTTTGGAATTCATCCATTCCCAGGCCTAACTTACCCAACCAAGTGGGGCAATGAGCATTAACAAACTATTTCTTACACAAACGTGGTTCTGTTCCGTGGTGCAGACAGTGGAGTATCACCCCACCAAGACATACCTACACATTTTCCCCATTTTTGAGCTTGTTTCTGCAATTATGTAACCTTCCACACTACCCTGGCAGCCGGGCCAAGAAAATTTGAACCAAGTCCCCAGAGCAACTGGTTTCAGTGAGGGACCCCTGCCAGAATACAAATACAAACCTCCTGCTGCTGTTTCTCGCTGTGTCTGCATGGCAGGCAAAGATTCCAGACAGGTTTTTCAATATGGATCTTTCAGAGCACAAATGAACACCTCTTAGGAGCCATTTAAACTTCGTAATCCCACTTCCGAACAACAGCTGGGGCTCAAGGCTTCCACCAGGGGAAGTTTTGCTTCCTTATTTCTCACAGTGTAAAGAAAATCAAGGCACTGTCACTGAAAATAACATTACCTACAGCACTCTGAGTCCTCTTATTTCAGTACATAAAATCCAACAGATTTCTTACAGTCTCTTGAACATGTCCAAGCAACATTAGATTCTGGACTTGTATTGCATCACACCCCAAGAACACCACACTCTTTATAGGAGACCTCCCTAAGCCATGCAATCTCCTGTAGCTTTGCACTCAAAATCCTCATTTCACAGAGGTAGACAGAAGCATTCAGAATGCAAGTGACTTGCCAAATGTCACACAATGAGTCAGTGCCAGAGCTGGGAATAGAAATCAGGAGTCTAAGAGTCCAGATACTCTGCCTTATATAGAGCAGCAGCCTGGTTTAGGAGAGAGGCTGCTCGCTGAATTTACAGGATGGCAGCACTGGCATTGTAAGGGCCAACCTCAGCCATAAGCAGGTGTAGAAACACACATGCATCTGCTGAGATCATGTTCTTCATCCATTCAAGTGTAAAGCAAGAAATGAAAGCAAGTTGCTGAGAACTTTGGAGAGTGCGACAACCGCAGCACCACCGTCAAGACCAAACGTGATGTCACTCACTGGAGTCACTTCTTGCTTTCACAGGCAGTCCTGCTGATTTGGAGAGGAGTATCTGGGAGCTGGAGTGAGAAACAGGAATCTGGCAACAGCAGAGATGGTTGAAACACCAAGATAAACCTTCATAAGCCAATATGGAGGATCAATGGGCATCCACCTGTCTCAATTGTTGCATTCATATTAAGCCCAAGTCACAGCCACACTACACTGCTGCTCTTATCACCCAGGTATGTGCACAGGGCAGAGAATGGTGGCTATTCTCTACAACTGACACCTCTTTCTCGCTATTCTGACAAACAAGGAAGATTGGAGAATCTTCTGCATGGTTAAAATTTAGTACTACCAACACTGATCACTTTCTCAAACCAGCTGCATGCCACAAAAGAACACTTATTAATTTATTCTTCTGCTGCCTACATGAAAAAAATGTAAATGGCACAACAAGGACAAATGGGGCACAGAAAATGTGTAAGTGAAGGTGTAAGTGCTTTGTTGCCACATAATCAAAGTGTCAGGGGAGAAGGTAGGAAAAGCAGGATTGAAGAAAGCAAAGAGGCCAGACTAGTTTTGTCCCAGGAACATTCACCCTTCTAAGTATCTTGGAAAACTATGCTGGAAAGAGTAACAAGTGAGTTTAACCTTCATTGCTGTGATCTTCTACTTTCTCCACTGCAGCCACAGCCTGCAGTAATTTGCAGCACAAGAAATAACTCGGGTATTGTAAGAACAGAGAAGTCATAAAAATATTTCCTTAGTCATGCTGTCTCTGGTAATATAATTCCCTGAATAGAGATCTTCAACAATACTCTCCTTAAATATGGAAAGAGCTCTGACTTTAGTCAGCATGTGTCTTCCATCAGCTTGTCTCTCTTTTTTTTTTTTTTTAAACTGCTTTATTGTATCTTACCACAGACACCTCCAGGTGCAGGTACACGGTGTAAAAACCTTCCTCAGTGGAAGTGTGTTTTCCATTGGACACAGAATAAATGCATTGTGAGAGATTCCAAATAGAAAAAACTTGGACACAGAGGCCAGTCCTTGCTCATGTGTATGTATCCTCCAGATCTGCATTTCCTTCTTTCACCTGATCCCCACACCAGGGAGGAAAGGACCTGCACTTCCCTCCCTGCTCTGCATCGTCCACTGTCAACATAACCCCTGCAAGTGTCTCCCTGAACACTGGAGTGTAAGAAAAGCTGAAAATTAGGATCCATCCCAAATTTACACAGAATGGAGGATAAGGGACCACTTGACTTTGAGGCAAATCTCAAAAAAAATCACGCCATCATCACAGAGAGGATGTTGGGCAGTGCCTCCAAACACTGCTGCTACTGTAGGGATTAAAAAAAACCCCAGGAGAACACAGTCAAGGTTACTGCTACCTGAGTGAAATAAATAAATAAAGTATTTAATGTGTGGGATGTAAGGACCCTGTGTATGCAGGCTTTGGATACGAGTAAAGGCAGTTAGGAAGTAGGAGGAGCAGGAGGCTGAAAAGAAGATTTAACTTGGCTTTCCTACAATGAGATATTCTTCTCCAGCGTCTGAGTGCCAGCTTGATCTGGCAATGCCACACAGGTTCTCACAATGGGAAATACACTCCTTAGTTAGCAAATTCTTGTTTGAGGTGAGAGAGAACTGAAAGGAACATCATACAGACACACCACAAGGCAGTTTCTTCTGTGTCCATTCCATAGCAGAAATACTTAAGAATAGTTCCTGAACCCAGAGACCTCCAGGGCTTAGAAGGGGTTAAAATTTAATGGATTACTTATAGTTCATACTCTACTCAGCTAATCTATATTTGCATCACAGAACAGCAAAACCAACATTACAGCAAACCAAAGAGTGAAAGATTGTCCAGAACACTCCTCTTAGCATAGAGGTGGCTATCAAAATACCCTCCCCTGCTTCTTGGACTTACCCACAGTGTCACAAGGCTCGTCTTTGTGCACGCAGAAATCTGTCCTAGAAAGAAAAACAGAACAGAAGTGAAATGTATCCTGTGCCTCCAGACTCCAGGCTAGGAAAAAGCAGTGGTACATGACTCACATATGGGTGTTGAGGTCTGGGGATTTTTTAAGGCTGCTGTGCAGTCTACACGATGACAACACAGATAGCACCACTGATTGCTATTGAGATTACAGGCAATTATATGAATCAGCCCCATATACCACAGTCCAACTTAACAGACTTAAGATTTAGCACCTAAAAGAGCCCTGCCTTAGTCCGTGATGTCACACTTATTCCACAACTAGATTAAAACTGAAGCTCTTCTTTTCACAAGAGAACTGTAACAAAAAGGAGCAGACACCCTGTGATGCACCCTAAAAGACAGTGGGAGTAGAAGAAGCGTGAGGCACAGCCTGAAGGCACAGAACTAATAATGTGTACCCAGAAATTCTCAATTCTTCAGGTTTTTCCTTCTTCTTCCACTAGAATAGAAAAGAACATGAAAAAAGCAGGACTAAACAGAGAAAGACAGATGTGACATGCAAGAAGAAAGAGAATTTCAGGATTTGCCAGGTAACAGGTAAATTGGCTTCAGCAAAATTGATCATAGTCAGATTTGCCATTTTATGGCTTGAATCCAACACAGAGAGATTCAAGAGACTCCATTTGGTTCCCCATATCTCATCAAGGCAGGAGAAGACACTACAGATGCCACTGGCACCCACAAATCAATGAGGGATCCATGGAGCTGTATTAAACAGAAACAGAATAAAAGCCTTGAAGCTCACCATCAAAGCACTGACACTTCCTGTGAGAAGCTTTAATACATGAGATTCCTCATGACAGAAAAACAAGTGTGTGAGGGAAAGTATTTTATAACTAAATTAATAGCTTGAATACATTTCAATAGGCACTTAGACCTAAACTTCTAGGAGCTCTCTTCACCAGGGCTGCTTTGCAGTGCAATCCACAATAAAGAGGAGCTGGAGAGAAACATCACATGTGCTAAAACATTTCAGAAATTCCTTAACCCAAGGGAACCTGAGGAACTGTAGTCTCTATCACCATGGCTTTCCTCACCCTGGGAGGAGGCAAGAGAATCCTGTTAGTACATTTGGAGTGTGCCATTTGAAATGCCTGAGTCCCCATGGGATTTGGAGTTTAAGAGTCTGGCAGGAGGAAAATCAAAAATACTCAGAGAAAGATAAATACTTAGAAAAAGAAAATACTTAAATATAAAAATAGATAAATATTAAAAGTGCTCTTTCCTTGAAGAAAGTTATGAAACTAAGGTTTATAGGAAAAGGGATTTAAGGCCCAGGACTGTGGCTGATGAATCCAGACCCTCCACACCAAACTCCTATGAAAGTCACAAATCAAGCTGTCAAGGGCTTGGAAGGAGAGCACAAACAGCCATTACCAGCTCTTGTTAAGCAGACATTGAAAACCAACCATGCTTCAGTGCAGAAAAACCATACCAACCATCAAAGTGTTAAAAAAATCAGACAGGAACCAAACAAAAATCGGAAGCTACGACCACACACCAGCCCCAGCTTTCATTTTTCACTGCAGCCCAACTGTGTCTCGACACCTTGGCATTCCAGCCCTTCCAAGGAAGACTAATGACAGTCTCCTGACGGAGCTGGCACCAGCGCGCCTGCTCGACTTCCCAGACCCAGCTTGACAGAGGTTTATTTAAGGACTTATTATGTTATATAAACTGGTAAATCAAACAGATGCTTTTCTTGTGACAACAGATAGCTGAACTATTAGTGGATGGCAGGAGGCCACAGCTAGAAAAGCCTCTCTCTCTCCAGAGCCTGTCCAGCACTGCAAATAACGCACAAAAAAATTCAGCTCCTTGCGCTGTCCCACAACAAAAGGTGGCTGGCACTTTCTGGCAGCTCCACAGAGGAATTACCACCATGCCATTAAATAATGGGTCTGTAAATGATCCAGCACAACTTCCAGGCTCTCCTACTGAGGTAGAATAACCCTTGTGTGTGAAGAGTGCTGTGATGCTGTTTGGTCAGGGAAGGGCTTGAAGCACATCAGCAGCAGAACTGAACATCACTGGCAATTCAAGTATAAAACCTGTTCAGCGCATCCTTAAAACTATCATAAACACAAGTCCAAGAGACTCCATCTTCTATTCAAATATATGTAAGAAAATTCCAGGATTTAAACCATCTGGACCATTGCAAATATTGTACCCCAAAACTCCGTGGCCAAACAGAAAAGCACATCCAGACCTTTAGTCACAAACAAGCTTGGTCTCAGTCTTCTTCCAAAGGCAAGGAGACACCTCATCACAAAACCCATTACTGAAACTCGTACAGTCCTACAGCCTGGAAGGGTGTTAAGAATGATCTGTCTCACCTGTGGCTCAGTCACACCAGTGATTTAAATGGCTCCATCCTAGCACCTGAAACTGATCTGCTTTTAAAAAAGTTTCAATCACAGGTGTCTCTCTGGCACATTTTTGAGCTCAACTGCACCTATATTTTTGAAGTGAGAGCTTGACATGACTGATACTATAATGATACTCAACAATATAGAAAAGGTATTTTAATACTCATTGCATGTGCAAAGGTCTCTTATCACAGAGACACAGTTCTATTAGCAGAAATTTTACAGAACTTTGTTGGAATAAAACTCTTTCTCCAGGAGCTGCAGTTCAAATTCAACATCCGACCTTATCACATGAGGTCTTGGACAATATATTGAAATCACAGCTCTAGCTGTGAACCAGTTTTACTCTTCACTTTTTAGCCACTGACTGAATCAAGCCAGACACAAGTTCTCATCCTGGGACCTGTGAAATTCTCAGTCATTATCATGTGTGGTACCCAGCAGAGGGTTTCCATTAGCAGAGTACAACAATTCTCAAAAAAATGACGAGTCAGTTGTTTTGTTCAATAAAAATAGCCAGAAGAGCTCAGAACTCCTCTACAGTCACTCTTCCCTCTGGCACCCACCAACTGGAAAAAAATACCTAACTATGCTAAACTAAACTCTGCAATTCAAGTCCTTCCTGTGAGACAGAAGGAAAGTAGTTGAACTGTGCAACAGGAATAAGAAGTATTCTATTAAATGGCCATTCCCAGCATCCTTCAAATGACATCTTTCGTCCAGTCTAACCCTGCAGGGTCATAAAGCTAAAGGACAGAGGAAACTGGTACAGTCCAGAACCTGCCAAAATAAACTTTCCACATCCATAGGTGCATTTAGTAGCACTATGTGCCCAGTTTCCTTGATGCACAGTGAATTCCTCCATTTGCCCATTTAATGGGAAGGCAAAGGGCTGGAGAAATGTGGAATGGAGGAACAGGCTGCAAATGGAACAACTACACCACTGTGTCAGGAAAAAACAAGTCTTTGCTTAAAGACAGCTCTGAATCCTGTTCCTGTCAGTGTTGGGACATTCTTTGCTCTGCTATCACATCACCTATAGTCTAATAGGTGACCCAAACACCTCCAGCCAGGAGCTGGGACAACATCAGTGTGCCTGAAGATTTCCCAGAGAATGCAAAAGACAGAGGGGGAATGTGTTTCAAATGAGACATGCTTCTAAAATCACTAAGATACAGATTCTGCAGACAGAAGTTATTCTGGTCAGCTGCCTGTTAAAATATGAAGTACACTATCCAAAGATGCCAGAGATCTGAATTTCTGCAAGTTCAAAACCAGAATTTGAATGAGAAAAGTCTGATGATTATAGAGACCACAACACTATATTCAGACCTTCAGGGCTGTGGCAGATTATTCCCACTGTCTCATTTATTTACTGAGCAGGACAAAGGTGCACCTTATTTCACAGGCACAGTGTGTCTCTTACCTGGAACTCAGGTGGATACTATTAAAATCCCACAGGAGGGATATCTGCCACCTGAGTAATCCACTTTTGCATACAAATGAGGGTATGGGAAACATCACTTAGAGGTGAAGTTTCAAAAGGCAAGCGTGCCTTGGTGTTTCAAATGAACCCAGCCAGATTGGAACCAGTGGGATTTCTTCAGAGCTTGACCCCAAAGAATCTGTTTCTAGTCCTTAAAGCAGCTGCAGCTGCTGAAAATTCAGCTTCTGCTTTTTCTGGCGCAATTGCTTGTGCTGGACATGGTGTTGCTCCCACATCCTCTACCACTGGTCCATCTGTACAGTCTGGGGAGGGTCCAGGGACACACACACACACAGTTCCAATGCCAAGAGGAGAAAAATTCATTTCCCTGGCACAGGAATGGGTCTGCTGGGCCAGAAGTCTTCCAAACAATGCGGCATCCTCCATGAGGCAGAAGCAGGATGGGTTAAGGATGACAGGACACAGCAAGAAAGAAGGAAAGACTCCAAGTACATACTGCTGGCCTATCCAGCAGGAAAAAAGCTGCTCCAATGCACAGCCATGTGCTTTCTGGCCTGAACTTTCTCACCAAAGCTGAATCTAGTTTCTAACCCAACCAAACCTGTACCTTCTCAGCTATTCCCACTGCAAAACCCTGCAAATCCATTGAACAATTCCTCCTACAAATTCTTTCTACAGTTCTTCCTCAGATGCCTGAGTCCAACTCAGTTAGCCTGACATTATGCATTCAATTTTGAAGGCTGCAGAGAGTCTGCAGAGATGAAATGCTCTGCTCATTCCCCCCGCCCCGCGCTTGGAGCCCATCAGAAGAGATTCTCTCTGCCTCACTTGTCATGCAGGACAACTGGATGGCCAGATGAGTTTAACAAAAATGTTCGTTATTTATTTAGGCCCTGATCCAATGGAGCACATGCTTAACTATAACCAGGATGTTCAGCCCGTTGACTTCAAAGGAACTATTCCCCCTGTCTAAACTGTTAAGTATCTGCACAAGTGCTTGGTGGACTCCAGTGAATAGAGGAGGGAGCAGGGTTTGGGGGAGCTGCACACACATCTGTGGAGGAGCTTTCTCAGGAACTCTGCTGGCCTCATGCCCTGCTCACCAGCTCTTTGACTGAAAACTCACCAGAATGCCATGGATAGTTTGTATTGGGGTTGTTAACACAAATCTAACGCAAGAGATTATTACAATCAGCATGGTAGTTTATGCAAAAACATGTATTTCTACTTAAATTGTTGGCAGAGAAAATAGGTGAAAGAGGTGAGTAATATTGAACTGCAATACAGGTATTTCCTGTCTCAAACTGGGGAAGAAGGGGTAGGAAGTAGTGTTTTACTAGCCCCATGAGCATCCATATCACACCATAATTTTGTGCTCACTTTAATTATTCAGAGATCACTTCTGTAATAATCAATACTTCATTTACATCTTAAAGGATGCAAAAAACTTAAAACACCATAGATTTGCTAATCAAAATTTGCTAATCAAAATTTGCTAATCAAAATTTGCTAATCAAAATTTGCTAATCAAAATTTGCTAATCAAAATTTGCTAATCAAAATTTGCTAATCAAAATTTGCTAATCAAAATTTGCTAATCAAAATTTGCTAATCAAAATTTGCTAATCAAAATTTGCTAATCAAAATTTGCTAATCAAAATTTGCTAATCAAAATTTGCTAATCAAAATTTGCTAATCAAAATTTGCTAATCAAAATTTGCTAATCAAAATTTGCTAATCAAAATTTGCTAATCAAAATTTGCTAATCAAAATTTGCTAATCAAAATTTGATTCCCATGTGGGGAACATGGGACTTGCATTGTATTGTGAGGTTGGGCTCAGGTAGTTAGAGGAAAAAAGACTGTTGTCCCTACAACACCCTTTTTCTTGCTTTATCTGATGTGTTTGACACATCAGTAAGTTCAGAGCTCCAGGATGCAAAGAATTTTGCTCAAGTATTTCTAAAGAGATCATTTCACATCTGAAATAAATGCAGGAGTTTTCAAATACACAAACCAATGAGGAATGACACCCCTCCTCTACCCCAGTTGTGATAGAGGAGAGGTGTTAAAGTGTTTATTTCCTCGGGCAAAGAGAGAGCAAATTAATTTAGTTTATGGTATTTCTCTCCCCCTTTCCTTAGGAGATAACTCCCTCCCCACTGCTGACGCACTGTCTGCTCCTCTCAGACTGCTCAGTTGAGTAATCCCTAATTGCACACAGAGCACCTGAGCTCAGCTGTGTTCTCAGTTCCACACCTTCTTTCTCCTAGGAAGGAGGGCTCCAAAACCTCCCCTGTTTTTTTCCACTCCTACCAGCTGGTGTAAGAAAACCTCCTGTGCTACAGCCACATCCTGATCCTGACTGTGACACAGAAGAGTGACCATGACTGTGACACTTTGGCTCAAGAGGAAAGATGCCTTTGTACAATCTTGTTAAGAATGTACAAAAGACAGATCACTTTCATCAGAGGCATCTGAACAGCAAATGTATCATCTTTTTCTTAGATTTCTGCTTGACCAGATAACCCCATCACTAACCATGGGCATTATTAGATGAAGTACACTGATAAACCAGACCTTCCCATACCTGGTCACAAAAACAGCAGCATCCACAGGAGGGGTGTCATCCCTGGCACCAGGAACCTGGTTGTTACCAAGGTATTTTGCCCCACCATATTCTTCATTTTGCCACTGACAGAAGCTCTCCAGAGATCTCTCTCCATGATGCCCAATGGACAACTTCGCCTTTGGGGGGGAGAAAAAAGGAGATATAAAAGGAGAAATATCAGCCACAGTCTTTAGATAAAGCATCAGACCTCTCTGTAACAGTTAACTCCTGAGACTGGTTTGCAGCTACAAGCAGACAGATTTACCAGGAAGGATAAATAAAAGGATTCTGATTCCTTTCACTCCTACAGCCCCTGTACTTCCCACCTTTAATACTGCCACTTTTAATGGTGAACTGGAACAGGCAACTCCTCACAGTTTGTGATGCTGAGGCCAGACCTGTCCCACATCCCCCTCCCACCCTGTGGGACACCACAATGCAATTCCAGGAGCAAGGGAGAAAGGAGTTGGAACTCACAGGGCGATTGTGAAGCAGGACTAGTTTGGTGACTCGAATGTTGACTTTAATTCCCAGGCTTTGATGCTGGAACATGTTGTACACCTGTCAAAAAGCAAAGAAAACATCCAGAGTGTATTAGTGGCAATACCAAGACCTCGTAATAGTTGAAGAAACTAATTGTGACTAAAGTTAGACACTTGTCCTTCTAAAAACTGACACAAAAAACTCCCATAAAAGGATTGTGCTACTACACTCAGTAAAATAAAGACTTTTTAAGAGTTACTGTGGAAAGGATAGAAATATTCCAAAGGAACTCTAAACATAAAGTCTCAGGAGCACGGACATACGTTACGAAGCATCCAACTAACATGGATCTTCAGCATTTAAATATCAGAGCTATCTGAATGCAAGATGAAATAATGGTGTGTTTTAGACTTCAGGAAATAGAATGGAAAAGCAATTTCCCTCTGTTATTTTCATATCTTATATAAGAGAATAGTAATAAGGCAGCACATAATGACACAAGCCTCAGGAAATACAAAAATAGCACCGGAAACTACCTTACTACTTTCTCCAGATTTTGCATTCCAGCTCAGATACTTCACCTCATTTTTATAGGTTAGAATATAAGATCTTAATTGATGCCAGAATTTGATTCCACCCATTTCTCTGTGTACAAATGTTTTAACTAGACAGTATCAAGAAAGGTGAGGGAAGGGTTTATCTTAAAAAGGTGTAAAATGCCACATAAAAGATCTTGGGTGAATATTGTATCCCCTGCTTAATAAAAAAAACCAAAATCAAGACCAGTGAAGAGAGACTCCTGACAAATGGGAGGCAGGTTTGGCCCCAGGTAAGCAATATTCCTTCCTCACAGCTCGTTTGGCTACAAGCATCACCCAGGCTCAGTAACTTCCTACAGCAAACCTGAGACACGAGCAGATCTTGCACATTATGTTTTCAACGCTTGGTATTTTTCCTACTTGTGCAAATACTCAGGAATGTGCTCAGTGGAAGAGTGCTCTGGAACTCTCCAGTGCTTGGGGTTGGATTTAAGCACACACGTAAATGTTTCCTACAATTTAGGCACAGACTGCAAGACAGAGCTACTCAGTGTTTGACCCAGTGACCTTCAGCTGAGCACAATGAGCCATTTATCTTCCCTGAGGCTCGTGTAGAAGTGCCCACAAGGGCTGGCACTATTTGCTTAGCCTGGGGATGTGTTGGTAGAGCAGTTCGGGCCTCTCACTACAGACCTGGTGGGGATAAACTTGACACTTGCAGAGAAGGGCTCCGACCAATGACCCGTTTAAGTGGAGACCTGGACCTTCAGCTGGGAGGGTCACTGGGGAACCAGGCTGAGGGAGTCAACCCCTGCTGCACCCCTGCAGAGGCTGACAGACACTTCCCTGGGATGGCTGGATAGATGGCTGGATGGATGGCTGGATGGATGTCTTTGGTGTCCCAGCTCTCCACTAGCTCTGGCCACCCCATGAAGTTCCCACTCATGAAAGGAGGATAAGTCCAGCAAACAGGTCCTTATCACTGAGCCTGGTGGTGCTGGTGCTTGGCTTCCCATCAGAGCAGACAAGCTGCCTCCAGACCTGGCACGGACACATCCAAACACCACCAACTTCCAAAGGGTGTTTTCCCTGGCAAAACTTGCACACCAAGCACCAGCTGCTGGAGAGCTCAGGATGCAATCTTGAAAGTTGTCAGCCCTTCCTCCTTTTCTCTTGTGCCCTCTGTCCTATGGATAACTCTGACTGCACTTTTATTCCCATCCACTAGTGATCTCAGAAGAGCTCAAGCAGCAGCAATTGGACACTAAACAAAAAAAAAAGCCACTGGGAGTGCAAGACGCTCCACTTTGCCTGTTTATGCAAGCTTTGTTTGCTTATTTTCTTAAATGAAGCCCAGAGGAGCCCCACACTGATGGCAGTTTGTGTTGCCTAGCAGGAACATTAACCTTTCCCTCAGAGAGGGAGATCACTTAACAGTTACAGACAACACACACTTGACTTGGAGAAAATTTAATTTGCCAATTAAAATAATCTATATACAGAGAAAAAAAAGATAAAACAACACCTTCCTCTCACCTCATCTTTACTCCTGCATTCCTGACTCCTTCCCCCTCACCCAGAGCCATGCAGGTGGATGGGGAAAGGGGACTGTCCTCAGCCTGTAACAGCTCTCTCTGCTGCTCCTTCCTCCTCACACTCTTTTCCCTGTTGCAGTATGGATCACCTTCATGGGCTGCAATTCCTGTCAGGAGAGCCTGCTCCAGCATGGGCTCCTCTCCTCAGGTCACAATGTTCTTCAGGAAACAGCCACCTGCCCCACCATGGTCTCCCCACAGGCTGGAGGGCAACCTCTGCTCCAGCATCTGGAGCTCCTCATCCTCCTGCTCTGACCTGGGTGCTCACATGGATTTTTTCCCCACTTTTTTCCACGATGCAGCTTTTTCCCCTCTTCTGAAGATGTTTTCGCAGAGGCACCCCAGCTCTCCTGACAGGCTCTGCTGTGCCCTGTGGTTAGGGCTGGGACCATCTGCATCCAGCAAGGGGCAGCTCCAGGTCTCAGCCCCACTGCCAGCTGCACCCACACACTGTCCTTTCAGAGGGAAACTTCTCTGGGATCATGGGCTTTAAGGCTAGAAGGAATCCCAAGGAGAAGGCAAACAGACTTTTAAATGGTTTGAATAAAAAAACATGAGTCTGATACAGCTCAGGTTGTTCACAGCTGACGTTAAACCAGGCCGTGCCCAAAGGAAGCATCATCACAGAATCCAGCTGATTGTAACAATAAATAAAATAAAAGAATTCAAATACATAGGCCTTTCCTGCTAAGAATGGAATTCCATCACAGCAGCAACAACGTTCTGCTTTTCTCACCCAGCCAACAAGGAGACCAAACCCCACAGACTCAGCGCGTCCAAACTGTTCAACACCACATCCAAGTGTCCGTCACCAGCACGTGCCAAGTGAGGTGGATAAGTGGTACCAGGGGATGAGGAATGGGATTTCCCACTGCAGATGTTCTCAAGATTTCCTGCTGCATGGACAGAGAGACTGACTCACAGACACCTCCCTGCCCACTCCCAACACCATGGGCCACCCTTCCTGAAGCCTGCAATTGCATCACACCCCTCAGGCTGCTGTGACTACTTCCAACAGGGGAAAAGTGAAAATATTTGGGGTGGTTTAGAACCTTTTAATAAAATAAGGGAGCTGGGAACAGAAGTGTCAGAACCTCCCATGGAACCAAATGCAAAGGTTACGGGTTTAGGACACCACCACAAGTGGCAGAAAGCAGCTTGGCTGGAACAGAAATGGAGGTTCTGGATCACTGGGCTGAAAAGAAGGGATCGGAAAAGTGGTCAATTGGACTGAAGCGCTGTCGGTGCCCTGCTGCAGGTGAACTTCTACACTGTATTGACTTCTCTATGAGGAGTCATCAAAAGTAGAGAGTGAGATCTGGAAAGAGGAAATATACAAACAGGAAATAATACAAAACAGACAGAAAAAAATGGAAGGGGAAGGGCAGTAGAACAACAAGAAGAAGAAAGTCTGTCTCTGGCATCTCCACCCTTCATCTGCATTTCTCTGACAGAGCTTTACTGTACAGAATGCCCTAAAGAAAACAGGAAAGCTTGAAGGCTGGACCATCCTCCTCTGCTTGCATTCCTCCTCCCTCTCTTTCTCGTTACAGCTCTGACATAGAAGGGGCAGAACAAATGCAGTTTTGGCATAAGCTGTCCAGGCCTGCCCCAGCACGCACAAAGCAAACGCAGACATAAGGAATTGGGCTGAGAGAGGAACTAAACTACATCATTTTAATTTTTTTTTTAATTCTCAAGAGCTTCCTCTGCAGGTGGATGGTGGGAGGAGACGTGTGTGTTTCAGATGTTCTGGAGTTCAGAACAGCAACCCTGAGGGTAAATTGACTTCTTTTTTTTCTTTTTTCTTCCCTAAGCGCTGCATACAAGCAGGAGCCTTCCCATTGCCTTGGCTGCTGGATGAGGTTTGGACAGCAGAAGCCTTAGTCAGGTTACTGAGGTTGTCTTTCTCTCATTTTGAAAAGTGCTATAGGATTTCTAACACCCCCCTAAAGCCAAGCTTTCAAATTACTCCTTTAAACATTATGAAAAAGAGCATATTCATAGCTCTTTATAAGATACAGTTGACATAACTCTTTCTCCTGGGGCTGCTGGAGCGAAAAGAGAAATCTGTAGACAGTGATCAGACACTCAGATCCTTTTCCCTTATGTTCCCTTATGTCCCTGTTCCCCTCATGAAAATGCCAGACCAGGGTAAGGGAGCTGATTATGAGTGGCAGCTCTGGAGCCTTTATGTGCCAGCCCCCAAGAGCACAGACATCTAAATCCATCAATGCAAGCATGATAAAAATGATTTTATCTGCTTTTTTAACATAAAAAACCCTCAGAGGGGAAATCCAAAATGAAAAAGAATCTGTGGAGTGTAAAATCAGGCTTCAGAGAGCAAAACATTATCATTCCTAAAGAACAACATAAGAATTTTCCCTCTTAATGACATCCAAAGGATCGCTAACTTCAAGTTCCTGCCTGCTGCTTCAAAGAGCTTCCACAGTAATCGCATGGTTTAGCAACAGCTGCAGGAGAACCGACACTGCAGAAACCCACCCTCCATGCTGCCTTCTCTGAGAAAAAGGCAAGCTCCAAACCAAGCCACAGTTGTAATGTATTCCAAAACCCAAAAAAATGCACTTAGGGGACAAAAAAAGCCCCAAACCAACCCAAATCCTTTTTTTTAGGTTTTCAAACCCATAGAGAGCAGCTGTTAAATAACTATGCTGTGGTCTTGGAAATTCAGAAATTCAGACGTCTCTGTCCCTAAGTGCTCAGAGGGTCAGTCTGGGTGGGACTTGGTTTGCAAAGTCAGCTCTGCAGAACTTCAAAGAGCCAACATCCACAACTCACTGTTCAGGGACTGGCTGAAAACAGTAACCCCTCATCTTCAACAACACAACAGCCAAGGACAGGACTTTCCAAAGCGCCTCATCCTTATTTATCACCATTTGAACCAGTTATCTCCAGAACCACTTGAATCAGTTCTCTCCAGAAAGCTGAAAACCTAAACTATGAAGACCAGCCACAGCAGAGGCCAGGGCAGTTCCTAGAATCTCCTTTTTCCTTTACTGGTCACTTCTTTCAGATGAAAAGCAAACACACAAGCAAACAGAAGCATAAAACTCCTGCAAGAACAGAACATCCATCCTAACAGCTCCACATGGATGTAAATGCAGTGAGAAATTATAGTTGCCAGATGCAGACTAACAGAATGAGTGAGCAAAATAAGCATGTTTTTAAGCTTGTTTTACCACAAAGGCACTTGGGTTTGGAATTCAGAGGAAGTTCTAAACACTGGTGACTACAGAAGAAGGGCATGAACAGGAGATGCTCTCAAGCCAAAGGTGAGACAAGAACTGGAATGCAAACACTGCAACAAAGCTCAAGAACAAGGGAGTTTAACTTAGAAAAAGAGATCAGCGCCTATATTTAAGTAGCTGGTTTTGCATTTCCACAGCTCTGCTGGTATTGCTCCCTGCCCATGTTCTTCCATTCCTCATGCCCACAGTCTCATTCCCTTGCTAAGGCTGCAGCTGTGCGTGGTGGCATTTGACAACAACTTTATCACCTGTTTGGAAAATCGTGCAGAATCAAACACCTTGCCAGAAAACAAGGAAAGATTTCTTTTTAGCAGTGGTGACTTAAAAAAAAGCCAACTCAAATGCCTGGAGCTGTGCTTGTTCCTACTCATATGTTACAGAGTATCTCAGAGGGAAATTCTTCCATGATCTTGGAAAAATCTGTCTTATAATTTCAAATATTAGTTTAGTAAATGGAAGAGCCTGCACCTCTACAGTGACATTCACAAAAAACAAGTACATCTAATGTGAGTCTATTCTCTGTTCAGGGGGATGGAACTACAGAATTTCATTAAAAACACAGCATTTGCTACATGAACTACCACCTGTTATTTCTGGGTTCCAAAATGGGTTTGCTGTGCTTTTTAGCTGTTATTCTAGAGGAGGGTGGTGGGGTTTTTTTCTCTAAGATTCTCATTCACCAAGGGAGCAATAAACCTGTATTTTGCAATGCTGACTTTTTTCCCCTTCAGAAATTCTTGTAACATAAATAGATATTAAATACTTTAAGGCAGATCACTTTATTTAAAATGCCTATAAATATAAAATGCATTAATAAGACCTCTTAATGCTTGTTTTGTGGTTTGACAGTAAACGTAATGGCTTACAGAGAGGAGTTAAGTTAATATACCCCTGACCAGTAATGTTCTATTTGCTTAAATGCAAGCATCCAAGCCAAAATTAACATTCTGGTTTCTTTTAGAGGCAGCCTGCCATCCTGCAGTATAGCTGAATAAGCACTGCCTAATATCACGGGGCAAATCCTGTCCCCCAGCTAACAGTCACCCAAGGCTGAGAGGGAGGCAGGAAACAAAGATCCCAAGCAGTCAAGAGCTTGGCTCAGACCTACTCAAAGCACAGGACTCTCTCTCTGAAATATATTTTTCTGAATTACTCTTCAGCTTCTTTTCCTGGGGTGAAGGTCAGCTTTCATTACCTAAATGTAACATTGAAATTCCCTTTAATTTTCCTGAATTTCACCTGGTTTTATTGCCACAGAATAAAGGATTTATGCAATGATGCCATAATATGTGTTTGCCTATTATTATTCCTCACTATCTTTTGGTCTTGCCAGTCACTTACAAGCAGTTTTCTTCAGAGGCCTGAAAAATATTCCTAAGAGCGTGGGAATGTAGGTGGTCAAGGAAGAGACTCTTCCATTACTCCTCTGAAGGCTGAAAAGATGAAACATGAATTCAAATCCTATCAGACATCAAAAAAAACTCACACGAGTGAGCCCCCAGGAGCAATGACTTAACAGTGGGAAGCATTTCAGCTGGACCTTGCACCTGAGGAGATGTCACATGAATGTATTCCTCATTCAAGAGTCCTCTTCCATGTGCTCTCTCCAGTGTCTAGTAAAGGGGTGAGCTCACACTACAGCATCAGAACCAAGCTTAAAAGCCCATCAGCCTAATCCATTGGAAACTAAGCTTCAATATTTGTTTAATAAATGGGTCTAGAGAACCCAACCCATCTATCAGCACCTCCCCACACAGATTTATTCACACCTGGCAAGCTGATGTTGCTGAGATGTTCTGCAGTACCTCAGCCCAGACAGGCAACAGGACTCAAAGACCCACAGCCATCTTTTATTTAAGACCTGGTCCATCAGTGTGTTCATCCCTAACAACCTTCACAGGCTGAAAAGGCTACACAACACAGAGATCCCCAATGGCCACAATGAAATCATTGACCCATTGGCATGAGGATCATCAAAAGTAACTGCAGAGCCACAGTGGAGCCCCATCAAGTGACAACTGTCAGAGCAAACTGGAATGCAAAATAAAAGGTAGAGGAAGGGACACAGAAAAGCAACTCATTAATGGAAAAGACTAATCAAACTCCCTACTCGATCAGCAAAGCATCTCCCTCCAGGAGGGCTCCCTCACACCAGTGCTTGATGAAAGAACACAAGACCTCTTAAAAAGCAGTTGTTCCATAGCTCATTTATGCTGAGCATCCATCTCTTCACTAGGAAGCATGACCAGGCAATTACTGTTCTGAGCTGTTATTTTTTCCCAAGCCAATTTGCTGCTCATAAACACCAACAGAGGCACAGTGAGGAGAATGAGCTGTTCCTGGATATTACAATAGCATGGGCAAAGGAATATGAGCTTCCTCCAAGACTTTCAAATGCCTCTGGAAAGACTCCTGCAGCCTCTGAGCAGAGTTTTTAATGTCCACATCCAATTTAGCCATTACCTCCTTACTGGCACTGCCAACAACTGAGTGAGCATTCCCTGTGGGAGGCTTTGTGTTCCCTTATCAGCTGAGACAGAAGGCCCCACTACAAGGACAGCTCACAAATTAACACCCACAGTTCACATAAGCCTGCAATTTCCAAAGGTTCCCCTCAGTCCCTAAAGATACCCTTAGAATTTCTAGAATGATTTTCAAGCCCAACTCCAACAACTACTCATAGGTATGATCAGCACCACTTCAGGCAGCCCCAGAGGTCCTGGGGTGAAAAGAGTGGGATCAGCCAGCAGTTTGGTGGTAAGTTTGCCACATTTTCTACATCAAGGGAAGCAGCCATTTTCATTGTGCAAAAATCGGAGATAAAAATAATTTTGGACTTAAAGCCAGGTTTTCTGCTGGAAATCAAAGGACTGCTGACTTCAGCTGCCTTTAACAATGACCCATATCTCTTGTGAAACAGGTGTGCCATAGGAATCTTTAGGAACCCAAGAAACATGTCAGACAAGACCATCTATCCACTGTGGATTACCCTCCTCCAAAGTAAAACACAGCAGCACCAAAAACCTTGCAGAAAATACCACTCCTTAACAATTATTTCCCCTAAGTGAAAACTTGCATTTTCAGTTTTTAAAAATGCCATTTTATTGTGGCAAATACCAGGAATCACACAAATGGAGAAGAGGCACATAACACAAGAAAACCAAAACTTTTTCTTGTACGTGAAGGTCAAAACAGTTCTTGATTTCTGCTGTCAAGTCAGCTTTATCCTACCCTGGATATGACCTATTTACTCTTGTTTCTTCTTTTGAGAGTGAAGTGCCTACTTACCATATTCATAACTGTGAGGATGAACCTTTGGGCAGCCTCTGCTCCGTGGTACTGCACCATGTCAGCATCTGCCACCACCAGGGTCTCCACCGTGTACTCGTTGGTGAGGCGAATCGCGTTCCTCCTCTCCCGCCAGTCACTCATGGACTTCAGTTTCTTTTGTCTCTTCTTTTCTGAAAAGTCAAAATACCTTTTAAGGCTGGCAGATCATAATAAAACACTCCCACCCTTTTCAACAAACATTCTCGTGCATATTCAGGCTGTAACAACCTTTAAATTAAAGTGTTCTTGGCTGGTTAAAGAAGCCACCAAGAGGTTCCACTGCAGGTACAACTGTGCCTCTGGGTGCACAGATGATGGGCAAAGAGGGAAGAGGATGGGAAAAGTTCAAAAAAAGCAAAAGATTAACTGTAATTCAAATCAAGAAGTCATGCCCTTGCAAAAAATGTCAGAAATTGGAAATACTGCTTGTGAAAGGAGTAACATTCCACTACAATGGAACAAGGGCTAATTAAGGAAAAGCTGGTTGAAATAAAATTTAGGATAGGAAACCTTTCTTTGGGATGCAAAGGAAACCTTTCTTTGGGATGTACACAATAGACTCTGCCGGTTCTCCAGGGGAGTTGTCAGATATTCCGGAGCCAACGTTCTCATCAGTTGCATTTTGCCTTACTACCAGCAGTACTGGAGCAATGCAACAGAGCATAAGATAGTCTCAAAATTTTCAAATTAAATCAGATTGTTTTGGAACACTCATTACTGGCCAACTGCACAAGTCTCTGGCTGAAACCCAGAAGAGCAGAAGGTCAGGCCAGATAAGACCTTCTCTGGCTTTCTCTGCTCATTTATTGCTTTTGGCCTGAGCAGCAGAACCAGCAGCTGGTGGCCACCTACATGCAGAGCTCACGAGCCTCTTTCCTGGGACTGTGACCCAAAACGAGGGGACCCCCTGCACCAGCTGATTTATGAACTTCAGTTACAAGGACCTGTGGCAAGAACCCATGGCAAGGACCCATTTTAAGGACTAGAAAGTGAAACAGTGGTCAAGCTACCATTGATACAAAAAATTAAACCACAGAAGTTAAACCTCACTCCCTCCCAACAAAATGTCTATGTATTAATAATTTGTCTTCTTCTAAGCTGAAAGGTGAACTGTGTTTCACCAGCAGATGCGCAAAGCAGCTGAGGCATGACCAAAGGAGAAGTTCAGATATGAAATTGAACATGCTTGCTTCACTGCAGCCACAAAAAAATGTGTTCATGCTTTCAATTGTAAAATGAAAGAGAAGCAAATTAAATCATTAAAACAAATTTATTCTTGCAATAAGAAACCAACTGCTAAGATTCACTGAAATTCTCTCTGCTTACTGTGATATATTATGGATAAGACACTGACACTGCTATTAATGCTGATTTTTCCCTGTGGAAAAGGGAACAAAGCACACAGGTCCTGCAACAGCACAAATACAACATTCAGGGCAAAACTGACACAGGACAGACCCTAACGGATGATCGGCCAGGTCCCTCTTACGTCACACAACACATGCTGCTCATTCCCCAGAGCAGAGAATCACTTTTTAATTTTCTCTAGATTTAACCCGAGACCCTCTCTGAGCAAAGCAGCAGCCAAAGCTGAGCTGGTGTTCATTGATCCTGATTTTCCACAGCCTGTTTACCAGCTCCCTTACATAATTCAGCTTGAATTTCCCTTCTTTCCCAGATCATCAGTTTTCCCTGACCCTCCTGCATTCAGGGTGACAAACTCCATCAGCCACAAGCCCCCCAAAGCCCACCTGAAATGGACTCCCTGCCTTCACCTTCATGCATTTTCTGCCTTGTCAATATGCACATTTCCACACATCCATCCCATCTCCTCATTCCCAGTTTTCTCGCAGTCATCCAGTACAGCTCTGCACGTGCTTTTCTGCCCAAGGCATCAACTGTCAACACTTGGTACACATTTTAAACTGAGAAAACAACCATGAAATCTGATTTGATTTTTTTTTAAGAGAGTTTGGAAATATCCCCCTGGGTCTAAAGAGACAGACAGGAGTCTATGGACAAGAAAAAAAAAAGGAAACATGGGGTGATCATAAATAATGGAAGCTACATGCCAGCAGCAAAGATGAAAATAACCGAGTTTCAAGCCTGTTTTCACATGGGCTGCAGGACAACTACAGGAAAGTGCACAATCATGGCAGAGCTGCCACAGAGCAGAGAATCTCTACAATAAAAATAAAATAAATAAAATTTAAAAATTGACTATGCAAGAAAGAAGGAGAGCTGAATGCACCTTTGACTTGCCAACTATGAGATGGAGATGACTTCCTCAAACTCCTGTGGAACAGCTCACATGTTTGTGTGTTATTTTATTCCTTTAATCCCATTCATTTCCCATCCCTCCTTCTGCACAGCAGCACATCTTTAGCTACAGGTCCTGAACATTATCATTTAAATACCAAGGAGAAATCAAAGAAAAAAGAAAAGAAAGTGAATTATTTCAGTAAAAACACTGACATTTTGGGTCTTGCTGCTATCAGTCAGAACCTTCCTGAAAAGAACAGCACTTCCCCATAAAATTCTTATTTTGGCAATCCCCTAATAAATGTTTTCAGGCAGTATAAATCTCTTATCTATGGAGAAGTTGTTCTTATGGGGGGCTAAGCCTAGATTCAACTGAATCTAGGCCTGACATTGAATGAGCTGTGTAAAAAGGTTTAAGTGGAAGGAAAAAATCAGAGTTCTCTGGGTTTTCACTTAAAAATCTCTTTTTTTGTGGAAAAGAAGACACTTGTGTCAGAGGAGCAACTCACTCTGCTAGACTGGAGCTTGCACTGCAGGGAGAAGAGGTCATGCCATGGTCATTTGCCAGTGTGGTCCCTCGTCCAGAGGCAGGTGAAGGAATTGGCACCTCTTTGCAGCTGAACAAAACTCTGCAAGGTGTGACTTTTGGAGAGAAGCAGCCTAAAGGGACTCCTGGCAAAGGCTGGGCAGTCTTGGTTCACACACAGCCTCTGGGCCCCATTCCTCCCGTGGACTGGCTGCTTTCCACCGAGGGGTCGGGATTAGAGGATGTGTGTGGAGAAGCACCACCCCACAGGCTGCCTGGAAACACAGCCAGAGTGACCTGATGGGGAGAATCCAGGCTCTTGCTGTTAGCCTCACCCTCACATTATCCAGGTGTAAATTTACCTTCCCTTAAAACAGGCAACAGGACTCAAGGGAACCCACAAAGAGCTCAGGAGGTCACTACTGAACCATCCAGAATAGGCAGAGCAACACCAGCTACTTAAAAAAGGAGAGATTTTCCAAGTCTGCAGCTCCTCCATAGGGTAAATTATTTTATCCTGTCCACTTTCACAGTGGTCTCTCTCTGCATCCTCCTGCCTACCACAAAGGCAAACAATTTTCCAGAACAATCAAGCACAAGAAGAAAACAAAGCATTTGCATGGATGAACCATCACAAAGAGAAAGGAAATGCACATATCCCATATCACAGATGTTCAATGAAGAGAAAGACCCAAAATCAACAGGAAAAATCCTCGTGAAGTGCATTTGCAGCTCATACCTGAAAGTGAGTTGATTTTATGGAAGTATACAAAAAATAAAAATACCCCATCTCTAGAGCCTCACTTCAGAAACAAGCCAGCGCAGAAAAGTCTCACTCCTGCCCTGCAAGATTTATGGACCATGGGCAGAGAATCCCTCCATGAGTACATGAAACCCCAAACTAAAATAAACACCAGCCATTAAAACAAGGATTAAATGCTTGGTGGATTCTTTATTTGAACAAACTGATGTTACAAATTTTGTGGTGCAGATGTTAAGTGTTAGTGTGAAGGCATAAGAGGCCATAAACCATGGGCAGGAGCTGTCAGAGGAGTTTACATTGCAGGGAGCACACAGCACATGATTTTAGGAGTCAGGTGTTCCCTGCTTAAGAGGTCAGAGAATTTCATATGAAATATGAGCTGAAACAGTCAATCTACAACACAGCACATATATGCTGCAAGTGACTGGGCACAAGGGACATTACTCTTTGGCCAGTCACTCTGACAGAGTGCCACACAGTCTATTGGGCCAAAAATTCCACAAAATTCAGGACTGTGAAGGGACAAGACACACCCCCAGATGCTCAGGATAAAATGGCTGTGACACTGCACAAGCTCAGTAGGTGGCTTTCATTTACCCTTCCCTGGCTCATCACCTGCAAAGCCACATGATCATAGCACGTCCTGCAGTCTTTGAAATCTCCCTCAGAATGGGAAGAACCAGAATCCCCACTGTGATCAGAAGCACAACAAGGCTCTTCTGAGGCCTCTGTAGAAAACTCCTTATGTTCAGTGCTTTTTATGGCAACTCAGCAGATGTGCAATTCCAGAGCAACCGCCCCAAATGACCTTTTCCTATTACACACCAAAAGCACTGTCTAGCACTGTCTGGCTTTTGGCAGATTCTTGCTGTAAGTGCAGAGGCCTTTCCTGATGCTCCTACCTCCCTTCCAGCTGCATTTCCCAGACTCATCTAAAAGCAACTTCTTCTCCTACAGCCTTCCACTATTTTTTCCTGCCTAATCTTTCCCTTTGAAATTTTAGCTACCTCATTCTTGTTAAACCTACTGGCAGTCTCTGGATGCTCTTCAACAAAAGCCACAAATAAAAGTTAAACTACAGGGTCTTCTCTGCAAGGCCACATTTTTCCTTAGAAGCTCTTTCCTATTGCTGCCTTAAAAACCCTCTCCAGCTCTTCCTCGAAGCCCTTTGCTCCCTTTCCTCCTCCCATGACCCCTTTAACATGTCCATATACCCTCGATGGAGGGCAAGCTCTGTTTTACCATGTCCTGTAACTTCAGCAGCATAAAAAGGAAGAGAGGGTATCCAAGTGGGGCAAACAGCTAAAATTAATTCTCCCCAAGCCCCAGGACTTTCCAGAGAATCTCTGACTAGTACTCACATTAGGCAGGTTTTATTAGCTTCACCTGAAAGTAAAATTCATCACCTCTCCAAAGCAAAACAGAAAGAAAAGGGAGATCCTGCACACAAACCAAGCCTAGAAATTAAAGAAAGGAAGTCCTTGAGGTATATTCTTACTACTTAACCTAAAACCATACGTCAATGCTGAATTATCAGAGGGACAGGATGCCACAAAATTTCTCTGGTACCAGCAGCAGGATAGAAACACCTCTCAAAAGGTGACTAATCCCAGGCATGGAGACATGTCTGGGATTCACCTCTGCCAGGATGCAGCACATCCCTGTGCCCTGCCCTGTTATACCTCCACCAAAACCTCGGAATTTCAGATTTACCACAGCCAGCTGATGCCAGTGGGTTGCCTGAAGTTCAGGAATTACAAATGGTGGCTCATTGAAAGAACAGCTGATTACAGACTGAGAGCTGTCCTCTCATTTTTAATGCCCTGTCCTACAAAAGTGCATCTCCAATTTCTCTCTGACTGGAATGGCAGACAAAATCAGGCATCAACTGCTAGGAAAAATTATTGCACACCAGAATGATCCATTATTCCCTAATTCACCTTCCAAAAATGGTTTTGTTTTGCTTTGTGGTTTTTTTGTTTATTTTTTTTCCCCAAATCACCTTCCAAAAATGGTTTTGTTTTGCTTTGTGTTTTTTTTGTTTATTTTTTTCCCCCAACCAGCCACTTTCATACCAGATCACAAGTTCATGACTATTTCTCTGGCACAGCAGCAAACAAGAACTTGAGACAGAAATAATGAACTCTGCATCTCAAAACACCACAGAGATCTTACTGCAAGGATTGTTATCCAAGTCAGTCTGTGGCTTGGGACACATCACTTAAAACTTTATTCTTCTGCAAAACAAACTCAGTCATCAACACAACGCATAGGACTTTGTTTTAATGGCAGGTCTGTGAGACAGGACAGGATAAGCACTGTGATCTCTGCTCAATGGTTCAGTTTGTCACCAGATTTTCAAAGATTCCCACCTCCTGGACTATGTGCACTCATCTCCCATGAAAAGGACACTTTCCTGGTGGCACAAACAAGGCTCATGGCAGATAAATAAGACAATTTACAGTGGTACAGGAGCAGGCACACTGAGCATGGCTTGAGCTGTGGACAGTGATAACGTGGAAGAAGCAAAGACCTCAAAGATGAGCAATATACCTTAGTCCAAGAACCACCTCTCTGCTTTTCTAGCCAGAATGACCATGGAATATCCATGAACATCCTGAGACAAGGACACCGACAATGTGTCATCACCACCTGCCACGCTGGATTTCACTGGGTTCCAATGGAAACCAGCACTCAGCTTTATCAGGAACCAAGCAAAGGAGCAGCACAGCTGCTCTGGAGGGGGGAGAAATCCATTCACTACGTGTACTTACACTTCCTTTCTGTGTCTCTTTTTCACCTTGACAGCAGTGGAAGAAGAACCTGGAGTCCCTCACACTCCTGAGGATCGCCACTGAGGAATCATCCAGAACAGACTTGCAGTAAAACCTCACTTGCCACATGTGATGGAAAAGGACACTTCTGAATGTAAGACTGCTCCGGGAGGCTGCTGTTTATCAGCCATGAGGAAACAATCACAGGCTTGCAGGGAAAATCCAGACTCCCTGTTTGGAAGACCAGGGATCTGGAAAAACCAAGGGATTTATCCACAGAAGTGAGACACACTCCCATGGGTAAAGTGCTGAGTTCCTGATACAGGGAATCCTTCTGGGCTTGCAAACACTTAATCACATTACATCTTCTGTGGAGCCCATTGTTGAAATCCTGCTTTAATTCTCCAACAGCAGCTTCCTAATATGGACTAATACAGGTTGCATTACATCTCTCTATTTTTAGTGCACGTTTTTGGCCATAACAACTGCTTTTTCAGGCCAAGTCAAACCTGCAGAGAAAACCCAGCTAAGAGACAATGATTAAAGATGGAGAAATGCAACGTAGCAGTAACATGTGTTTAAGATTTATACCTGCTCGGGGAAAGCATTCTCTACATTTGATACCTGCACACCAGCACTTACTTAAATTATTACCAGCTTTGATAAATTGTTAAAACAGGTTGCAAAGTAACTATGCAGAGAAGCAACACGTTGTTACTTTGTGAATTAAAATATTGATCTTCCATTATTTCACTGGGTGTGCAGCATCTTTGCATTAAAGGAAAACTGGTTCATTTAAACTGACAAAAGGGTTTAAAGCAAACCCACATTTAAGAGTAATTTATGGGGTCTGTACCATAAACATGAAATAACAACCTTCCCTCCAAAGACAAGCTGCTCTCTCTCATGCTCCTGGACTGTATTTTATATCAAACCCTTTCTATGTAAGGAGACTTTCATACACCACTGGAGACTTTTGGAAAAGTTATAACAGAATCTACTTTTCCCAAAGAAACAGAAAGTTTTATGACATAGAGGAGATTCCTATGCTTTCACAACATGGTTTGAGTCTGTCTTGAACATTGATATTTTCTCAGAATCAAGAAAAATTGAATAATTTTCCCATCCACAGACTTTGATGGCAAAGAAAACATGCAAAATATGTGTCCAAATCTCAGAAAATAGTTAAACCAGTGTTGTTCCATGATAGTTAACATAAATAATCCATTTACTGCAGCTGAGGTTGTGGTGGACATTGTCACATGGAAACAGCTTTATTGTATGTCACAAGGTCACAGAGACAGGGAAATTAAAGAAGCTCTATCTCAGGGGTCAGGCACTGCAAAAATCATGTATGATGCATTAAAAGAGATCTTTCTCTCCTGTCTGGCTCTTCTGCAGGGAAATTCTTACTTCTATGTATTAAAACCTGCAAACAAAACTCCCTTTGACTCCACTCTCTCCACAGTAAAAACACTTCTCCAGGACCTTTGACAAGAAATTTGTCAGAGCAGGGTGTGACAGGAGGGTCGTACAGATGCTGCCCAGTGTCCAGAGATGAGAAGTGTTTCACATCACTGGTGTGAAGCTATTTCCCGTGTTCCTCACAACTCCATGCTGCAGAGCAAGTGAAACCCAACCTTCCCTTCCTTCCCCCTCACTGCATGTGCACCTGGAAACCTTTTAATAGGTTTTCTGTTTGCCTCACAGGGGCTCATGTTCATGCCTGAGCAGAAATGTGCATTGTGACTTGAACTCTTTCTCTTGCTGGATGACAGGTGATAAAAATAAAACATATTCACATATCATATGTCTAACAATAGCACCTGGCTCGTGGTGATGGGATCCCTCCTTTGCTGCTGGAGCACTTTGGAATTACAACATCAGCCCTGGGATTTTTTTTTAACCCATTAGTAGACACTTTCAGGTTCAAATCTCAAGGATCCAGTCATGCAAAACCTTAAGTACTTTCCCATTCTTGACTACAGCCAGATTAATCCTCTTATACAGATTATTCCAGGAGAAATTTGGCTCCCACAAAGTTCTCCTGCAGACCTAAAAATAATTTTGAGTGCTGCAAGACATGTTACACCACTTAGACTAAAGGAGTTGTTTTAGAGATTTTAACCACCCCTTATCAAACCAGTCTGATGGCATTACCTGGCCCCAAGCCACTTTCCCTCTCCCAAGGCTGGGGTCTGTAGGGAGAGCACCACATTTCTGGGTGGAACACAAGGGCAATGCCCTTGGAAAGCTGTGCTCTCTGTCCCCTCAGTAGCACTTCCTAATTAAGTTCATTTTGCTTTCTTAAAGTGCTTTCCTGGTCCTCCTCCAAATACTCACACGAGTCATTACACCACCAAGCACCTTTGTTTTACAAGTAATTAAGTTCATATATCACAGGAAATTTGTCACTGGGCAATTTAGCCCTGTTTAAATTTTCATAACATGATCAATAATTAACATTAAAAATTCAGCTGATGCTTTGTATTTTGTTTCCCAAATAACCCCAGATTATGCCAGCTACCTCTGAATTACAAAATTTGAAGAAGAAAATACATATAGGGGTGGTTCTTGTGTATTCAGAAAATACAAGAACAGCAGTAAAGGACTGGAAAATGCCTAAGGATGGCACTTCTGTGCCCTTGAAAAATACTAATTTTATACTGTATTTACACAGACCTGTACTTTTCTGTCTATGTCATTCCACAATACAGGGTTTGTATCTAAAATGTCTGGCATATGAATATTCCCATGTATTTACAACCTCCAATCTTTCCTGCCAGGTTTTAGCCTGGGTGAGCCAAATTTTAAGCCAATGGAAAACAACCTCTAGTACAAATCTGACCAGCCCATGTTGGTGAGTACCACATTGAAGAGACCTTTTCCCAGCAGAAACTCTGGAAACCCATCCCTAGATGGCCGCTTCCACACAGTTTCAATAGAAATGGACCTTTTGTGTGTCAGACAGGATTAATTTTTTTTGTTTCTAAACTCCTTGTGCAGGAAAGTTAATCCAAAGCAGACAGGAGTCAATTAGGTCGTTAACGTGCTAAGCCTATTAACAGCCATGACTTACATTTCTTTCCCTCAACAATGACAAACATTCAGTGATCTGCCTTTAAGTGGGAAAGCCCATGAGCAATTGCATTATTTTAGGACTGGGCTACTTGGAGCAGTGGCTGTTTGCAGGAGCAGCACTGCAGGGGCTTGGCTCCCTTCTTAGCACAGCAGAAGGAATTAGCACCCAAGGGATGGGAATTCTGTTCTCAACTGTAGCAGTGGGTCCCCAGAAGCCTTCAGGAAGCAGAAGGTGCCACTGGAAATACTCTTTTTTCACTGTCTTCCTTTAGTTTTTATTATTTCCCAGTGTCTCCCCAGTTTCCTTCCTTTCGCCCCTCTTCTGCAGGAGGGAATTTCAGTTCTGCCAATGACAGGGAGCATCCTGTCCCTAGAAAAAAGGTCAAAAGGTTCAGTGGCAAAAGGATGAGGCTGATTTCCTGGACTGATTTTGGTTCAGTTCAGCTTTTAACTAATGGCTGCCTTTTTTTATAGTGTAAGAATTCTGAAATGCATTTTCTGTGACCACAGGGCTGCAGCACCTACAGAACTTGGCTGGGAAATCAGAGCAGTGCTAAATTCTGATGTTTTCTCTGAAAAGAGACATAAGGGATCTGTAACTGTAACCAGATCCAAGATTTCATTCTCAGAGAATCAGAAAGAAGATTGGCTTAGTCTGAACTCCTGAGAATGATAATAACTGTGAAGCACTGTGCTCCACACAGGAGAAAACAAAGGCCCTGGCTGCAGGATTTACCAGCAGCAGTGCCAGGGAGGACACGGCTTAGGAGAAGGCACAGGTCACCCCTGCTGGTGCACAGGTCTGGTTAAACACAAAAACTGTGATTCAAAGCCTTACAGGCAAATTTCAGGTTCCTGGCTGCCCATCACAGTGAGTTCCTTCAGGCCTCTTCCACTGTTGTTCCCACAAGGAAGCTTTTTGTGCTTCCTGTTGCTGCCATGTCCTTCAATGTCCAACAGCAGCCCCTGTCTCTAAGCACTCTGCTGTTCCCAAACCAGTGAGTCTCACTCCTGTACCCAGAAAACCTCCCCATTTTGCCTCTCGGCAGCCCAGCAGCACAACCCACTGCTCCATTTATGCAGCCCATCCAGGAGAAGGCAGAAGCTGGAATATTGTGTAGTGGGGCAGGAAGGGAATGAAAGGAACAGAAGATACAGGGACACTGCAACCTAATGAAGAAATTACACAAAGTGCATAAAAAATACCCCCTATGCAACCCACCCAGAGAGAATTCCAGAAAGGATAAAATTCAATTGCTCCAAAGAAGTCAAAAACTAGACCAATTTATACCAGCTGGCAATTTGACTGTGTGGCTTTGAAAGTGGGAGAAGACAGGATATGATCAAAGAACAGATTTAGCCATTTTTCTCTTGAAAAATGATAGCAAATTATAATATATGATATAACAGCTATTTTATCAGATAGAGCTTAAGTTTGGTTAGTCAAACACCAGGTAGAAAAAGCAAAATCAAGCTCCTAGTTAAAAAAGTCACCTTGTTGAACTACATCTGGTAGTTCCAAATGCACACAAGCCCTTACAAAAGCAATTAAAATCCATAAAATAATACAAAGTCTGCTCAGTTGACCCTGATATGGATCATGTACTCTGCTAGATAGAAGTAAGAATGATGGCATGAGAAGCTGAAAAGAAAACAGATTGTTTTGAAAGACAAACTGTGCATCTCTTCTATCTCCAGATACCTCTTTATCCTATTATGAGCTGGACCCCTGGAGTTGGACTCCATAGATGATACTTCTGATTAAAATATATCAAAGTAGCTGAAGTGATGTTTTCCACATTCTGAAATGTGAGGATCACCATTCTATCCCTGCCTGCTTGGCACAGCTCCAGTGGAGAGGTGAGATGGAAAAGCCTCCCCTAACCTTCACTTAAACACTTACTTCACTTAAACAAACCTGGACCTTTGCTAAAAACCCAGTGAATCCTTCCCTGAGCAGTGGTCACACTGCAAGGTTAAAACAGAATTTATCATCTCACAAGTTCAATGATACAGCACATGCCCTGACAACTTCATGTCTGCGATGTGACCGCTGCCTGAAGCAGCAGCAGGATTCACTCACACTTTCCATCTTCCCCAGCTCCAGCCACCCAACCACCAGAATTACAAAATACAAACATAATTCCCATGGCTGCTCTCTGGAGCCACTCCAAGCTCACCTGCTACAACCTTGCAGTGCTCCTCAGGACCATGTGTCTCGGTGGGATGGCCGGCTTTGGTGGACCGTCTCCGCCTGACGAAATGTTCCTTTCCACTAAATGAGGTCTCAGATGCATTCACAGGTTGGATCAGCAGCTGCTCTGATCCAAGCTGGATGTAGCCAACCTGCCCACAAAACAGAACAAAAAAACCCCCATCAGTTTGGTACCCAAAGCTTGTCTATCAGCCCAGTCTGAACCCAGGTCATTTCACTGCAATCATTATTTATTGTGAGGAAATGATGTGATTATGGTTGTGTTCAGCCTGTGTAATACAGATTAAAGAACTTCAACTGCTTCTCATATTTATTTTTATGTCACTGAGAACTATTTAGAAACAATGCACTGTGCACGTACAAAGAAAAGGTGGAGATTCCTGTCAACACCTTTGGTTTCCCTTCTTCCTCTCCCTCCAGACACAGCCCCACAAATATGCATGTTTTACAAGATGCTCAGCTCACACGAGGACAAATAAATCCTGTTAACAGAAATCCCTTCAAAATCACCTTTCCAACTGCCAGGATTGCACTGCCATAAAATGGCATTTATTGTCTCAGAGAGCACGGAGGTGACACTGCCTGCACACAGGAGGCCCCTGTGTGTACCACCCTCACAAGGAACACTGAGTGAACTGATGCAAGTGTAACTTGAAGAGCCAAACGCGTTTTTTGGGACCAAATACCTCTTCCCAACTACATTAAGGGCCATACAGTCATCACTGCTCTCCCTGCCAGCCAAGGGTTGGATTTCAGAGATGAAGTCAGGAATGGACTGTTGTACTGTCCCAGTTACAGGATTTTCCACCATACCCGGAATAAGTGACACAGGGAAGGCAAAGACCCTGCCTAAGTAACTCCGTAGGGTCCAGGTCGGAGCACTAAATCCCTGCCTTCCCTGCACCAAGTCCAGACTTTACACCGGGGCCGGCAAGAACACCTTTGGAAGCCAGCTTCTGCCCCAGGAGAGCCCTCCTCTGCTCACAACCCAGAGCTTTTAAGGTTCTTTTATGCTTTTTCCACTCCTTTTCTGGCATGAAAAGAAGAGAGTGAATTCAAAGTTATCACCTTAAAACTTAACAAAGCCTCCAGGTTTAGCAATCAACACTGAAGTTGAAACACTTTGCACAAAGTGAGTATTTACAATGAGGGGTTCTTACTTTTCATTGTACTAATCCAGTGATTACTTATACTGCAATTAAAAGTCTCAAAACACAGCTCTGCCATGTACCCCCCCTTGCGAGAAGTTTCTAGTTCTGATTTAACTTCTGTTAACAGAAGGGCTCACCTGGCCTGCCAGGATTGTGCACCTGAAAGGTAAAGGTGCTTCCAGAGAGGTCCAACACCCATCCTATACATAAAAAGAGAGACCAGACCTTTCTGGTTCCCCCCTCCCCACGTTCTGTGCCAGCCAGGCAACTCTCCAAAGAAATGCTCTGCACGTACATGCAAATGCTGTGTGTTCAACAGCTGACTGTACTAATATGATTTATAATATACATTACATACTGTATATTGTACATTTCCACACCTCCCTGCCAAATTCAGTCCTCACGTACACCCAGGAAATCCCTTTGGCCCAGTATTTCCAGCAAGAGGAATTTCTGCTAGCAGAAATGAGAGCTCTCCTCCTTTGACAGCCACACGAACTGAACAGCATCCAAGGGAAACCAGGGTGTCTCAGAAAGGGTCACTGACTTCCAAAGAGTAATTGGACAAAAATAAAACTGTAAAAATTGGTGTCTCCACTGGCCATGGCTGCAAAGCACAGCAGAGACAATCAGTCCCCTGTCTCTAAAGAGACAAGAGACACCTCTCTGGGGGCCTTCCAAAAGAGACGTTGCTCTTGGGGCAGGGGAGTTGCTTAAGGATAAAATGCCTTGGCACCTTCCATTTACAGAGAAAACCCGACATTATTCCTTGGCCCTATGGAATGCTCACCAGTTTATAAGACCCACTCTGCCCTGGAGTGTCCAAAAGGCTGCCTTTTCATTTAAATCACAAGTTGGGCTTTGTCAGAATTGCTTCAGAGACAGCAAAAGCCCTGGTGACTTGTTCTTCCAGCCTCCTTTACAATGTTCTCCACTACTTCCCCTCCTTGTTCCAATCTTCCAGCTGGGAGGTAGCCCCAGCCCCCTTTTTTAATATAGGTTTTAATTATTTAGAAGAAGGGTTGTAAATCTGGTGCCATGGTACTAAAAGCCACACCAGAGCTCCTGACAGACTGCCAACCATTTCAGCTGGTGCCAAAAATATGTAAGAAGAAGTCAGTTTCATCACTACCCGGCATTATCCCAACTTTCTGGCATCATAAGTGAAAATAATTTAAACCATTGGAAAAGACTTATGTTTCACATTTGCTGTGGAATTGTGAAACCTATGGAGGGAAATAGCCATGCATCTTCACCCTGGAATACATTGGGAAGCATCTCAAGATCAATCTGACAAGGCAAACAGAGGTTCAAGCAGGAAGGGTTTACAGGATCGTGCCTGTAAAGTATTCCTAGGGAGTCAAAAATTTCCCCAAACTTGGCATCTGGGTTCTGAAGAGTCCCCAAACCTGTTGGCCCAGAGGAGATCTTTTGGATTCTGTAACTTGAATAGTCTGATCATTATTTTGCTTTTTCCACAAGAAATGCATTCCTCATCTGCATCCCTCAAATCCTCCAGATCCTGCCCTGTGCTAATCCCAGCATGAGATATCAGACATCAGCACTGGACAAAGCCTCTGTGCTTTTCTTCTCCTGTCTGTACGATTTAAGGGACTGGAGAAGCTTTGGATTTTGAAGATAAGGAAGTAAAACAGAAGACCCCATAACTCTCGGAGCTACTTTTCCCACATCTCTGGAAATCATTCCAATTAAGTGAAATGCTTTGGATCCGGCAATTCACTTGCAATTATGCTTGGGGAGATGCATATCAAAAGCTGGGATACTCCCTCCCACCCTTCTCTCTCTGTGGGAGCCCAGGATCTGGGATTGCTAAATGTTGGGAAAAGCAGCTACTGCCCAACCCCACCATCCTGGAGACACAGGAGTCATCAGGAGCCCAAAAATTCAGAGGAGTGTAAGAGTTCACCATCATCTGCATTAATTTTACAGTTGGTATGGCCAGACCATGTAGCTGACAGAACCCTGCAGCTCCGCTAAGGGGAAAGGCTGGAATGATTTCTGCCTCCAAAGGCAGGCAAACTGACAAGTTGATTAAAACAAACAATAATCCACACTTCCCACTACAGCCCCATTCACCACTGTGCTTAACAGTGGCAAGATCTTTCACATTAAGGATATTTCATATCCTTGTTTTAGGAGTCAGCTTAACATCGATCACCACCAAAACATTCCCATGTGCTCTCACCCAGAGTTTCACACACACAATGGTCACTCCAGTAACTTGCTCACTCTCTGATCTACTCCTGTACTACCAGTACTGTACTACCAGTAGTTCACTCCTCTGATGTGTACATCATCTTCCACCGGAGCTTTTCTTGGGCTAAATCACAGCAGGAAAAGGAGGAAGGTCCTTACACAATGTCACTGAAATGACAGTGGCAACACAGCCTTTGTATGACCCCATCCTGCCTCTTGGCTTCATTGCTCTGTCCCTGTGCCCTGGTAGTGCTGGTGGAGCTACTGCAGCTCCAGGGCTTGCTCAGAACAGGGATCCAAATCCTCAGTGTTCTCTGCACATGGTTCTCAACCTTCCCACATGTTAATACTCTCCAACAGTTACACTGTTTTTCCAGCCTTTTTTATTTTCACAACATCTTTGAAGGAGATCTGTGAAATGCTGAATCTTTAACAGATTTTTCTCTTGCTCCTAAGTGTTCATTAGTTACATACATACGAACACGCTGAAAAGAGAACAGATTTAAACATCTGACAAATTCCATCCCCTTCTCAATTTCTCAACTGTTACGCTGTAAATCGTTGTTTAACCATTTCCTCAAAGTTAAAAGGAAGTTAATGTTTAAAGTGAAGAACAAAACAACCCACAAATACAGTTTAATAAACTTCATGTGGGTTTTAGTCCTGTCCTTATTAATCATGTTTCAGCTTTGGTTGGTTATTATTTAAAAGTGCAATTCAAGCAAATTTAAAAGAAGAGCTTTAAGTCTTGTTCCAGAGTCATTTCAGGTTTACACTCAGTTCTGAGAGCAGACAATACCCAGGAATATCTGCTCTGGCTTCCAACTCTACTGAACAACAAAACCCCAACATGTTCTCCCTCTTGTCCATTGTGGAAGAGGAAAGACAATCCCATCACAAGGAAACCCAGCACAGCAATTTTAAGAGATTTAACTTTTCAGCTCGTGGCCCAGCTATGGATGAATGCCAGACAGCTCCTCTCCCAGACAGGGGAGTTCAGCAGAGCTGAAGGTTTCCTCAGGGGAAATTGTATCATTTTATAATCCCCACACTCCTGCTCTGCCCTGCTTCCCACAGCAGCAGAGGCTCCTGAGTCACCTGAAGGGCAGCACTGCCCTGGTGCAGGCAGAAAACACTTCACCGGCCAGGGATGGAGCTCACCAAGCTGCAGTATCTGCTCTGAACTAGGCATCACCTCCCTCTGCAGTGAATGAAGGCAGGCAAACTCCTCTCGAGGGACAGTTCACTGATCTAAGGTACCTATGGCACAGGATGAACTATCAGGGAAGGGCTCATCTTTACCACTCACTCGCCCCTGGACAACCTAAACCTGACACACTGCGGCCTCTTCTGCATCCTTGTTCCTCTTTTTCCCAAGAACAGATCAGATTTACTGTTTTACCAGGAGTCCTTGGAGTCACTGCTCATTCCCTGGAGGCTGCAGTCCAACCTACTCAGTTCTCTTTGCCCTCACTGGCCTTCCAGACAGGATCCAAACCCACACCAGGACATCTGGGTCCTGCGAGGTACTTACACCTACCTGGAAACCAGTAGGACTTCAGAGACCTTAGAGGCAGAAGTCCAGATAGATGCTCTTATCATCTGTCCTTAATCTACATCTACACCCTCACAAAGTTTATGGATGGTCCCAAGTGAACAGGACACACCAGAACGAAGAGCCACCATTCAGAAATATTTTAACAAGCTGGAAGATTTGTCTACCAGGAGATGCAGGAAGTTTAACAAAGGCAAATGTACACAAAGCTTGGAAGAAAAGAATCCCTCTTCCTCTCTGAGTGGATTGTATGAGACATTACTGCAAAATATTTAGGGTTTCCCAACTTCCAGTGTGCATTTCTTAAGGTGTAGTTTCAATTAGTCCATTCCATCCTACAAAGAGAAAAATCACTGTTCTCACTCCATGAACCTTTGTAATGTGCATCATCCACTTCTACCAATCCAGTCTGCACAAGGAAGTTCAAAGGAGACAAAACCGGGGTGTGAAAATGTTATATGAACTAGCCTGAACAGAAGGGAGGCACAAACTCTTCTCTTATCTCAACTGAGGATAATCCACTTTATTTAGAGACATGCGAAAGAGCAATCCTGAACCCAAAATCAAAGATTCTGGATTTTAAAATGGAAGACAAATTACTTAGCATCAAACCTCTGCCTCTAAATGCATCCCAGTGATTTTCATCTTTCAGATACAGTTCCTGAACAGAGTTTTCAAGTTCATTTCTAAGTCTAATGCTTATTTTGACATGGACTCATGACCCTCTTAAAAATGTAACTGTTTCCAAAATTCAGGTACAAGAAATATGAAAAGCCTACACCTGCTGTAAGCGGCTGATGCTGCAGTCCAGCACTTCAGCATGTGACAGTGACTCTACTGTGGCCTTACAAAGCTGGAACTTCCAAAAAAATAAAGTTCCTGGACTGGCTGCTGTCTTCCAGTGTTGGTCCCAGGGGCTGCAGAACTGCCTGTGAGTGCCCAGCACCAGGGAAGGAAAATGCAGCCCTGAGCTGTGGCCAGAATCCAAGTGTTGGCACAACTGCACTCCCCAGAGGACAGTGCTGCCAAGGGGAAGGCAGCAGCACCTTCCAGGAACACGGTGCCTCCTGCCGGTGCTGAACTCCCAGGCTGTCAGGAGAACAGGAGGGTTGGAGCATCCTCACATGAGGTATTTTAGCTGTATCTAAATGATGAGAACTTGGGTACAGCAGTCCTTACCTCACTGTGACCTCACACAGCTCCAAGAGCACGGCCAAAGCAGGAAACTACAGCAGCCATACACTGGTTAACAGCAGCATCTGCGAGCAGAGCTTAAAACCAGACCCCAACCTTCAGATGCCACACTGGGAATCTGATATCATCACCAGGAAGCAATTACTCAGTCTGGCTGCAACTCAGTTTTCATGCCACTGTGTCAGGGATTTTGTTTTTACTAGAACTCCACTTGCCCTGATCATTTTGTATCACTTTTGGTATGATTTATGGCATGGCTGAGAATATGATTACAGCAAAGCCTGAGCCAGCTGGAGAACAGGACACAGTATTACTGCCCACTCTACTTCTTAGCAACCAGCTTTTCTGAAGGAGATGTCCTGATCACCCAGTTAGAGTCCAATGAGCACTCCTTAGAGTCCAATGAGCACTCCCATGCTGGAGTTTTCAGGAAACCCCCCACTGCAGCATTAGAACTGCTCAGAAGACAAATGCCAGGACAAACAGGCTGCAAGGTTTCCACTACCAAGGTCTTTCTTCTAGCCCAACAGGTCTGGCCCATGTCCCACCTGTAAAGCTGCTGCTGAGGGCAAAGCCTCATTCTTTCTGTAGGAAACAGGGCTCAAGGAAGCAATGGGAAAATAATTTTTTTTTTTAAGTGATGGTCTTAGCATTTTAAATTGCCAGACTAGAAGGCAAAAAATTTTGGGCTCTAGAATCACCTGCTCTCAGTTCAACTCATGGCAGATTGAAGACTTCCTAGATAATTTGGGGCAAACTTTTGATTCCACTGATCCCAGAAAACATCTTACCACGAAATTGCACAGCTTTCACTACAGGTAAACTTGTTTAGTGTGGCCACTGCAAAATGCTGTGTAAACACTGAAAACAGCCTAAAATGTGAGATGTTTCATGTTTAAAGACAGGCTTAAGAAACCAAAATGGTCCACTTAGCTAGAATAAGAAGGTTTATCTACATGGTGGTGTGGATTATTTCAAAGAAACCATTTCAATAATTAATGAGGTTCATCTTAAGTTTAGTTTCATCCATCTTAAGTTCAGGCTCATCCTCCAGACACTGGAGCTTTCTGTTCTCTAGTTTTGAGATCACAAGGGTGTTATAAACTTTAACTCACCCAAATGTACCATGCACCTGCTTTTAGCCCTTTCCCACTCCCGGTGATTATCTGAATGAAGAGGATGAATGGATTCCTGTAATAGGAAACAAGTATCCCAACATGCAGAAACACTTCTTTCCCAACACATCTGCTCACACCACTCAGCACTCCCAGGACCAGATGCACAGGCAAAGGCAAGCAGAACTTTATCAACACTGTCACTAACACATGGGCTTTGCTCCCCAAGAGGTGGCACAAAACAGCAGCTCTGACACTGATCCCAGACTGATCCAGCTCAGTTATGTCAATTTAGTCATTGCTTAGAATTCACATGACCCAAACAGGTACTGCAAAAATTGCTGTTCACTTCTGCAGAGTAGTGAGCAAAGACCAACTAGTCTTGTCTCTTTTTCAGCTTTTCTACTGGGAATTTCGCCAAGCTTTTTCACCCCCTCCTCCATTCCCTGACTCAGGCAGTTAATACTGTGCCTACAACTACATTCCTCTTTTTTTTAAAGGTTCCTCCTCTGCTTGTCTGTGCTTTCCAGCTTTGGAAGCCCAGCAAGATTAACAAAACACGCCTGGTGACAAAAGCATAGAGCTGTTAGTGATTTAAGGCTTGAACTAGAGATATCAGTTTTAAACTTCCCTCGGTGGAACTCAGCTCAACTTCCAGTGCCACTCACACCTCAGCATCTCTGTTGGGGTTTTTTTAATCCTGAGGCACAGCGCCCTCAAATGGCTCCAGAACGAAGGCTGGAGTTCCGAGGGCGTAGTGCTTCTCACTACGGTGTAAGGATTAATCTCCATCACCAGGTCTGTTCTGACAGGCACATTTCCCAGGACCATGTGCTGGGAATCACTGCCTAATGATCCACTGATGTCCTGAAGTACTTTCAAGTTACCAACAATAACTGCAAACTATTCAATGTCTCAAGAGTCTCAGTCTCCACCACTGAGAAACTTTCTGTCCCACACAAGATCACCTGCTCCTGCCAGGATGCTCCAAGGAGAGCCAGGCCCTGCAGAGCCACCTGAAACTACAGTCTCGGGCAGAGAAATCCTGACACTTGTGGTGGGAAAAGCACCCCTGAGTGGCATGTTCCTCCAACCATGCTGGAGCAACTGGCTGTTCCCTGACCACAGCTCCCAGTGAACACCCCAACACCGACAGCAGGAGCCTGGTGGGAAGAGCCAGCTGCACAGCTGCACAGCTGCCACAGGATCGAGCCAGGATGGCATCAAATCACCCCCAGCGGGACACAGCCACCTGCCCCATGGCTGGGGGACAGTGACACAAGATGTTCCCTCCTCCAGGATGCTCCTCTACAGCACCCTCAGGTTCTGCTGCCCACCCACAGCAGAACCGCAGGGCCTGAGGCCCCTCAGGGATGGCTGAGGCTGAGGAAACTCGACAGTGGAGAGCCAGGGTGGGCCAAACACCCACCACGGGACAGCGCTGGAGCTCGGCAGGGCCCGGGACACGAGGGGACAGCGAGGTGAAGGGACGGGAGGGTCACCTCGCTGAGGGGAGGTGAAGCACAGGCATCCCGCCTCGTCGGGCTGGCCGTAACAGCCTGCGC
>NW_008236184.1:7447951-7448492 GCF_000691975.1 Corvus brachyrhynchos | reverse complement strand
CCCTCCCCCAGCTGCAGGCGAGAAGGAGAGAGGCTCAGCCCCTCGCCCCCCGGAGCCGCGGCCCGACGGGGCGGCCGGGGGCTGCGGCACCCCCCGCTTCCCGGGACAGCCCCGCGCTCGGGTTTCAGCGCAGACAGCCCCGCGCTGGAAACTGTGAACGGGCTGCGCAGACAATGGAGCCAGCGGAGCACAGCGATTTATTTCTCTCCATATACACATATATTAGAGACAAAAACGTGCAGGGAAGACAGGAATAGAGCAAACGCTAAAGCTACTTGTATCATTAAAAAAAATATATAGCTCAGACACAAGCATCGCATTTCACCAACCCCAATAAAAATCTGCAGGGAGAAGGGGAAAAGCAGAGCGAGCCGCAGCCGCAGCCAAGGACAGTCAGCAGCTTTCCACATGGAACGCTACAGCAGCAGCGGGAGGACAGGAAAAGAAAATACAAAAGCCTGGAGCAATTCATCCCGCGGGCTGGAACCGCGGCCACGCAGGGGATGCGGTGCGTGCCCTGCGCCCCGCGCCCGCACGCTGC
>NW_008236184.1:7446737-7447599 GCF_000691975.1 Corvus brachyrhynchos | reverse complement strand
GGCGGGGCCAGGCGGTCTGACAGGCGCCATCCCGCCGCTGGGCAGCCCCGGCGTGTTCCTGCGTCTCCCCTCCTCATCACTAAGGGAATTTAGACTCTGCTACGGCAGCTCGCTTGAGAAAGTCGCCCGTTCCTTTCCCAGAGCCATCCGCTGGATCGGTGCCAGGGCTTGGAAGACCAGGAGAAAATTAGGTTGACGATATCGTAGGACGGGTCAGGTTGGAAGGCACCACAGAGGGGCATCTGGTCCAACCTTCAAGCTCAAGCAGGATTATCCCAGAGCACAGTGTTTGGACACACACAGATTTTAGGCAATGATCCTACATACTCTTGAAGCACTCATCATGTGGATGAAAATAAGAAACAAGTGCATAAAGCTCAAGACATATAATTTTTTTTTTTCTATCAGTTCCCATTTTCACTGAGGTCCTGCAGCCACTGGAGTTCCTTCCCACCTGGCTGGGCCATGTCCTGCGTGTCCTCAGCTGTGCAGGGATCAGAACAACTCAGTTTGGACAGGGGCTGTTGAAAGCAGTAGGGTGATTTCCAAGAGCAGAAAGGTTTCCGCTGCATTTGGTGGGCTTTGGATGGGATCCTGTGCTCCTGGCATGGCTGAGTCATGGAATGCAGTCAAGATCCAATCTGTTAGCAGCTTTAAACTGTGGTGGCCCAGCAGAGCAGTGTCCTAGAGTTTAAACTTCTGCAAAAATCTGCAACTTTGTTCCTGAAATTGTAGAATTCAAAGGAAGGCCCATAAAAAAGTGTGAATGACTCTGGCAGATCTCCCTGCACCACTTCCACCAGAATTGTCCGGAGCCGTATTGACAGCAGGAAAGGCGCTGAGTTGCCAACAAGTGGAATTT
>NW_008236184.1:7440376-7446655 GCF_000691975.1 Corvus brachyrhynchos | reverse complement strand
TTTGGGTTTGGATGCTCATCCCAGGGAGGGCAGGCACTGGGAGAGTGCAGAGAAAAGGGCTGTTTGGAGCTGGGAAAAGGACTGGTGAGAGACATGAGCACCATTTTCTTTCTTCCAGGCACTGAACAGACAGCAAGAGCCATGTTTTCTTAGCGAGCTGCTCCTGTACAAGGAGAGAGGCTGTTTGAGAGCCAGAATCCTGCAGCTGCCTCCAGCTCTTCATCCTGCTGGCTGAGCTTTTCCCAGGCATCAAGGGACATGCCATGGCACACCATGAGCTGGTGCAGCTCTGGTGCAGCCTGCTGGTGCAGGCTCAGAAAGCCCTGACCCGCATAGGGCTTCTGCAGCACCTTATGGACACAAGAGCACGTCCCACCTCCTGCTGGGGCCTCAGGAAAGCCCCTTGTCCCTCCAGTGTGGTGGCACTTGGAGGATGTTACTTGTGGTCAGCAGCAAGAGCAAAACTGAGGACCTGCAAGCAGCTCCCAGCAGGCAAAATCAGAGTAAGCCAAGACCCATGGCTCAAACACTTTATTAACATGAGATCAGGTGAGATTTAATATCTCTGTATTTCCCACTCTCTCTTTCAAGGCTCACTCTGCTCTCAAATAAGAATTTACCAAAGCAAAGGGACTGGCCCAGACCCATTCAAGTGAGACAAAATCTCAGTTTGGGGCTGCCTTGCTCTGTGTCAATAGTGTAACAAAACACGGAAAACAAAACCTCAGAGCCTGGATTTCCCTCCTGACCTGTTGTGAACCAACGATTTCAGTGCCTCCCTCCAAGGCCAAGGCCCCAGCTGGCACAGAGTGGGGCAGAACTCCCCCACAGCTCCTCCACCTGTGGCAGTCCTCCTCTCCTGAGAACCACGAGGCAATTTGATTTGTGAGCTGTCAAACCTGGCCTGAGCCCTCAACAGCCATGTTTAAACCCAGACCACCAGCTGACTTCATTTGCTAAGGGACTGGAGCTGGTGCCTCGAAAGGGTTTGACGAGGGGACTTAGATTTGTTTAACTTTTTAGTACATCCTTTCTCCCACCTTCCAAAGTCCTCTGCCAAAAAAATAATAACAATACAGAGAAAGAATAAATTTAATAGTGTAGTCTGTAACTTACTGCATGGAAGGACTTGCTCAGCGGCTGGGCTGGCTGGCACAGACTACACTGGAGCAGGGATAATCCCTATGGAGCATCCCAGATTTCAAGAACATTTGGACAGGAGCCCAAGAAGCTGCAACACCCCAGGACAGGAGCAACATCCCAGGCAGACCTCAGTGTTGCCAAGGGCTGGAGCCAGGAGCGAGAGACAAACCCCACAGTGGTACCTACACAACAAAAGAGGGATCTGTCTTAGGAGCGGCACTGGTGGTTTTCTTGAATCCAAATCCCAAAGTTTCAGTGAGACACTGACTCTATTAATTGAACACCATGGGCTTTTCAGAAATACCTTGAAATTGTTACTGATAAGGATAACAAGTGTGTAGCTGTGGAGGGGGCTGTGGTCCTGTTGTGGTGATTGCATTGCTCCCCTGCTCCCAGCCTGTGGGACGGGGCGATGGTTCTCCTCTCACCATCACAGAGGTGGATTTGGCCCTGCAGTTCCTAGGAAACAAACCCTATCCCCCTCTGAAATTGGTGTGGGGTGGGTTTTTTTTTTTCAATTTTAAATGTATGTCGAGGAAGCCAAGTTTCACGGCCATTACTGCAGAGTTAATAACCCTTTGGAGACTGCAGACATGTGTTATATCCATCTTCCCAAGCAGTCACTTGGCTCGTCACCTGGAAAATGCCAGCATGGGAAGGGTTAACTTGGCCACTGCTCAGCCTTCCCCCTTCTCTCCAGCCACCCTTCTCCAAACCCTTCCTGTCCTGGTCCTTTCCCCGACCTCACAGGTGCTGCTCTCCTGCCGAGACACTCCAATGCTTTTCCTGCTCTCCCCGCAGCTCCTCCCCTCTCTGCAGCCTTTGGGCATCGGGAATTCCCTCCCCTCCGGAGGCTGCAGAGCTTGGTCAGGCTGCTTGGGCACGGACCTGGCAGGTGCTGCTGTTACCTGTGCAAATGACCCCCCAAAGAAGCCTGAGACCGTTTAATGACAAGTAGGGACCAACAAAAGCTCTTTTGTAACTTAAAACCACCAACCAAATAAATACAAGTAGTTTCAGAGGTGCCAACATTGGTTTTCCTACAGTCTGGCTTTACACACTGAGCCAGAGGTTCAATTAAAGCTCTTCCCTGGGTACAGAGTGTTTCAAGCTTTGCTGCTTCATGTTGGACTCACTTCTTACAGGTGGTCTCAACGATCTTTAAGGTCTTTTTCAGCCTAAACGATTCGAAGTGGAGTCACCAGCATCTAGTACTGTTCATGCAGCCCTCAGCAGAGGCACTTAGGTTTCTCCTTCCAGCAGCCAGAATTACCCCAAGCCCGTGAGAGAAAAACTCCTTCTGGGACATCTCTTGTCAAGTCTGGCTCAAAATGGGCAGTCTGTTCATGAGTTCCTGGGAATGAAAGAGCAGAAAGAAAAATGAGGGTGACCTGGAGGTGTCCGAGGGACAGAGCTGAGCCACCAGCACCTGTGTCCTCAGGGGAGCACACAGCCTGCTCCAGTTCAGGCAAGCCCACGGCAGGAGAGCTGGGCCTGTCTTTCTCCTGGCAGGGAACTTTATTCACAGGCTGACAGAGGGTCCCTTTTGTCACAGGGAGTTTGCTTTGGCTGAGCTGTGTCTGTCTCACAGTGAGTGCATCACATGAGGTTTTCCATGAAGATCTTCCCTCCAAACACTTTCCTCCTGCCTGTCTCCAAGGGGCTTCCAGCTTCACCCAGCTGCAATGGGGAAAAGCACCCTCTTTCCATAGAATATTGAGAAAAGAGAAGCAAATTATTCCTGTGGGATAGGGACTGAGGAATGGACTCCTGAAATTCCAGGTTGCTTCACGTCTGGCTGCATTCCCATCCTGGTGCCACTGCTGTCTGTGCAAAACCGCCCAGAGTAACTTTGCAGAGAGGGTGCAGATTTGGAGGGATCAGTTTGCAACACTGTCAGGACCAGAAAATAACATTGCACACAGGCCACAGTGGGTGAGAAAAGTCAGGCATATAAAAGAACATACTCCCAACCAAGCAACACAACTGCAGGGTGCTGGGAGAATCTGCTCCCTCAGGGTGGGCAGAAATTTGTGTAGAGAAATCAGAAATGTAAGTGCACCAGCACCTCCAGCCAGGCCGTGCTGGGATTTTCAGACACAGACAGGGCTAGTCCAGGGTCACTTTGGGATCGGGAGGCCATGCATAGATAGCCATTGGCTGGGCCATAATGGTCAGCCACACGTCACTCCCCAGGCATGCGGGGACAAATGGACAAAGCAAAGAGCTGCTGTTGTTTGACCCTAAAGTTCAGCCAGGCTTTTTATGAAGTCCAGCGTTGCCACCTCTGATGATGTTATCAGGAACCTGGGAACAGCTGGCACTTTCTTTTGTTATGATTTATGGTTTGTTTGGGTTTTTCCTCTCCAGACCTTGGCTCCTGCAATCATGAGATTATTTCTCATCTAACTCCATGTTTGACCCCCTGTCAGGCTGGGAAAGTGAGCTAGGAGAAACCTAGAGGGTTTTTGCCCTGGAGCAAATGAAGAAGTTCCCAACCTTGGGATTGTTTAAAATAGTACTTTCTCAAAAATGATGTTGTTGATTCTGTGTGGAGGCAGAAGTTCTGAATGCTTGGAGCTGACAATAGCAAAGCCCTTCATGCAGGTGCCACCTCCCTGCCACTGGCACTGGCAATATCCCTCATCTGGTGCTCCTCATCTCCTCTCAATCATCTCCCTTTGTATCCAACACCTGCCTTGGATGAGGATCATCCCCCCAAACTGAATATTTCATGTAAGGCTCCTCCTTCTCTGTGTATTCCTTGCAGCAGGACATAAGAAGCCAGAGGGGGAGATTTGTAAGCCAAGAAGGTGGTGCACGGCTTGAAAGAGGTGATGCCAAGGGGATGCACAAGGCACTTCATTCATCTGCATGGATGGCTACTGGAGCCTGGACCGGGTGGTCCAATCCAACTGCACAGACCTAAAGAGGCTCCTTTTCACCAGGAAAGGACTAATACAGGAAACTGCCAACTGAAAACACTCTTAATAATGTTTTCCTATTTCTTTAACACCTCTCCCTTGGGCATTCTCTCCTCCCTTCACAGCGTCTTGGCCAATTAGACTTGCAAAACAAACAGAAAACTCAATATCCCCAGGAGCAGGGATTGCAGGGTCAGGGGCCCCATCAGGTGCAGCAGGGGCTCCAAGGTGGGTCACACCACAGGAGCAGCTCTCCTGCAGCCAGCAAGGTCCTTTCCCATCCCTGGAGAGGGGGGCCCCCAGCCAGGCACTGAGTGGGGGGACAAGCCATGGTGGGAAGGACTGTCCTCCAGGCACAGGCACTGCTGGATGGTTGCACAGAGATGGAGCAGGGCTGTGCCCCAAAGCCAAGCCCCTCTGGACCCCCAACCTGGGTCTGTAAAACATCCTTTTTCTCTTGTGGAAGTGAAACAGCCCCAAGCCCATGTGCTGAGGCGATCATGGCTCTGGACTTTTGCTGTCTAACCCTTCTTTTCTGTCATATTCAAGCTGCTCCCAAGCTGTCCTCAAAGCTTTGTCAAACCATTGCAACTTTTACAGAAATTCATCAGTCAAAAACCTCTATCTTTTGTCCATGAGTAGTGAATAGCATCAACAGCATTCAGATCTATTTTCCTCACAGGACCAATCCTTTACTCAAGTTTATGCTGACTTTCTTGGTTGCTCCCATTCTGGATGCAGAGCTGTGCAGAAGCATTACCACAATGCCACTGAGAGAAGCTGTGCAGAGTTCACAGCACAAAATCTCTGACTGCTTTTAAAAATTCGCAACACAGTTTTGTCAGCCTTCTCTTTTTCCTCCTCCTTCTCTTGGGGCTGCTCTGCAGTTGCCCCCTTCTGAGTCAGTCAGTCTTTACATTCCCTCCCCATCATCCCCAGCTGAATCAGTAAATTCCCCATTGCTGTCCCAGGAGCCTTTACTTTGTGCTCCGCAGCCTGGAGATACAAAGTGGGATGTTTGGTTGTAGGATCATAAAATCCTAGAAAGGTTTGGGTTGGAAGAGACCCTGAGGACCATCTTATTCCAATGCCCTGCCATGGGCAGTGATGCTCCCCACTGAATCAAGTAGCTTAGGGCCCCATCAAACCTGGCTTTGGTCAACTGATGTTGTCTGTCTGTGTTAATTGTCTGGCATGGGGGTCACTTGGAGCACCTGTTTAGGAAAAGAGCCCCACTTTTTGGGCTCTTGGGCTGCCCTGCAGCAGAAAAAGGGTGATTGTTCTCAGGGGACAAAGGAGCAGGGCAGGCAGGGTGTGCTGTGACCATTGCAAGGCTACATCTGTAGCCCTGTGCACTTTGGCAGATGCTGTTCACCTCACACTCTGCTAAGGCATGGCAAGGGCTGCCTTCTCCTCCACAGCCAGAAAGGAAACCCCACTTCCCATGTCAGCACAGTGCACAGAGTCACCAACATGAGGGTCACTGCGAGGTCTGGAGGGAGCAACGCGCCTGGAGTCTGAAACACATCCTGCTCCTAATCAGCAATAGCCACCAATACCTCATCCCAGTCCATTTGGGGTCATTTTTTGCAAGGTCGTACAGTGAACCAGGACCGGAATTGAGATGCTCCTCTACTGCTGGATCCTCTCTCCCAACAGAGCTGGCAATTGACCTCAGCTTGGCTGCAAATGTTTATTCATAACTGCAAAACATCAGTGCCATTCTAGGACTGTTAAAACTGCCAGCTGTCAGGAATTCTGGGCTGGACACACAGGAAAGGAGAGGAGATGCGTGTCAGTGAACCTGGTGGCAGGGAGGATCCAGCCTCATCTGTGAGCTGGGATGGAGGGAACTGTGCTGACAGCTGGGCACCAGCCCATGGAAACCCTGCATGGAGAGAGCCCTGCAGGCAACCCCAAAGCTTCAATCTGCAGGCACAGGCAAGTCAAATCCAGCTGTCTCCTGGCTCTGAATGAGAATTCCAGGGAAGAGCTGGGGTCAGGTGGGAACCATGGAGGTTGTCACCCACAGCCCACAGCGTCCAAACACCTCCTGTACATCCACATCCATGGAGAGAGCTCACAGAAATTTTTCATTCTGCTGTCAAAGCAAACCAGATCCCAGCTCTCATAGCTGAGCACAGCCTGACCACAAGAGTTGTGCCAAGTAGGATTAAAGCAGCTTGTTTGGACCAATGGGTCCCTTTTTCCT
>NW_008236184.1:7431619-7440120 GCF_000691975.1 Corvus brachyrhynchos | reverse complement strand
TGCTGACACTCATGGGGAGTGTGGGAGTGTTCACCTCATGCTTGGGGTGAAGAGCCTGTCTCCTGAGGTGGAATGGCACCATTGGAATGGCATCATTGGAATGGCAGTGTAACCCTCATTATTCTGAGAGATTTATCATCCTTATTTGCATCACAGACATTAAGGATCTAGGTGAGAACAGGACTTCATTTACCACCAGCCACAAACCCTGTGGTTTGAAAAATATGTAGTTTAAAGAGACAGTATGAAAAATACAAGGCAGTACAGCAGTGTCAGAGAAGATTTAACATCCTTTCTTCCCCAGCCCTACCCCAGATATGCCATGCACAGCTCTGGTACCAGGGGAGAAAGCAGGACAGTGCCACACCTACAGGGAAGGGGCCAGTGGTGACACCCAGGCAGATGCCGGCCCTTGGGACACCAGCACACTGGGCCTTTGGACTGGCATCAAACACTCAATCTCAGTAAAATTTAAGTGCTTTTTTTACCAGTGACATAGCCGACACTTGTTTCACAGTCAGACTGATCAAGTGGAAATTACCAGCTGCAAGAATTTTGCACCGCAATATTAAACGGAATCTCTGTTTTCAGGGGCAAAAAGACGGACAGCAACGCTCCACGGAGCCGTGTCCCGACGGGAGCCGTGTCCTGCTATTGCCACCTCGTGGGGCCTCGCAGCAATGACCAGGTCACCAACAGGGTGGTGGCGCGGGAGGGGCCCGGAGCGTTCTCATCGCAGCAGGTCCTGCAGCACTGGGCTCTCCAAAGGCAGCTGCAGCCAGAACCAGAGGGAAGCAATTCCCCAGTTCACTAAATGCTATGCATGCCCTGCAGAATAGTCAGGGTTAGAGAACACTCCTCACCTCAGGACAAAGGGGACATTGCTACAGAGTCCCGTTCTCTGCTCAAGTGCCATCCTTGCAGGACCCAAAGGGATAAAAAAAGCTGCAAACGCACAACCGCTACCTGACCTCACTGCCCTTGCAATGGGGAAATGTATGAGGCATTCGTTGGTTGCTGAATAATTCCTCCTTTAAATCAGCAAAGGAACTAGGTAGGATTTGCACAGCCTGATAAGATTTAGCACAACCTGATAAAGTTTAGCTCCTGCTTCCCACAGGAAGCTTTCTTAGGAAATCCTAGGACTTCTCCTGCTCTGTCTAGAGCCCGTGACACAACCAAGACACTTACCCATAGGTGCACTCGGAAGGCCTTTTAGCAGCTTTCTTCTGCTCTTTGTTGTAGAAAGCAAACACACAAATCTTCCAGAAGCTCTTCTAGGACTCCTGGGATTTCCAGTCAGCCAGGAAAAGCACAAAACCAACTCTGAGGTCCACCGGCGAGTCAAGCTCGCCCAGCAACTGGAGGTGAAGTGTGGGGTCGTTGCCACAGCTGCAGGTCTGCTGGGCTCCACTCGTGGCCGCCTCGGCCCAGCCCCAGCCCAGTCCCTCCCTGTCCTCTCACTCACATACCGGGAACTTTGTAAAGGAGCTTTTCCCAGATTCTCCTGCTTCGCTCCTGCCCTGGGAACTCTTTGGCTGGGCTCAGTCCGAAGCTGCTGGGGCTCGGGGAAAAGGAGTTGTCCTGGCTGCAAAGTTCATCTCTGAGTCCAGGCAACGCTGGCTGCTGCTGCTCGGAACGCTGATCCCCGGGATACAGAACTACTGTCTTTTTCCTCCTCCTTCTCTTGGGGCTTGTTTCCTCCTAACCTTGTTACTGCTCTGCTCTGTGATGTCAGTTCTGTGTTCAAGCGGTTGCTGTGTTGTCCCAGCCATTTTGCTCCTGCTTTTCCCTCTGCTCCCTTCTCTCCGCTGGCTCAGCAGCCCTCTCCTGCTGCACCCACGTGCTGAGGCGGCTGTGACAACCACGGCTCCTCATTTGCCTCTTCCTGGTAAATTTGGCCTTGGAGTGTGGGCTTTAGCATCAGCAGCCCAGGTGCTGCTATGATGCTGAGCACGCAGGGGACAGGAGGCAGAGTGCTCACTGAAAGTGAGGCTTCTGCCTTGAAAAGGGACAGACTGCTTTCCCAGGAATGTCTTTCACAGGACACATGCCCAGCTTGGGAAGAGGCAAAGGCAGAGCTGTGTTCAGGTGAGTGTCCTGTGGACAGAAGGACTCATTTTCCGGGGAGGATTTTGCCCTGGGCTACAGGAGGAGGAAACTGTGGGGCGGTGCCCGGCTCCTGATAGCAGGAGAATGCAGTGCCATGCTGGCCTTGTTTTAACTGGTCACATGAGATCTGGGTCTAATTCTCACCAGTATCATGGGAAAAGCTCCTGTGAATTTCAGTGGGAATTTAATCACTTATTTCCCTGCTCAACTTCAACTCCTTTTAGACCAGCTTCTTTTGTGGTAGGAAAAATAAGGACTTTTCACCACCTGAAACAACTGCCTGGGAGCTGTTTCTTCCAACCCGGCTCAGAGCAGAATAATATTCCATGGCTACAAGGCCATGCTTCTTGCACTTCAAAGTCACTGCGGAGAGGGTTTATACTTGTTATTCCACTTAATGTTTCTGACTTTGAAATTATTATGGGGTCTCCTCTGAATGCTTTATGGGGTAACAAAACTCAGAAGAACAGGGCTCACTCCAGCTGAGTAAATAGAGGCTATTTTCATAAATCTTCCGACTACTGGAACATGAACAACATTATCCTATGTGCATTGTTATGACCTTGTGTTTGCAGAGTCGTGTTGAAGCTCAGGCTTGTGCTTTCATCTTTGTCTTCTATTAAGTCTAGAAACTTCAGGTAGCCCCAGAGAGGGTACTCCAGTCCAATAAACTCTCAGAGCCCCAATTGAAGCTCACTGTAGCCAGCCTGGGTGGAGATCACACTGCTTTGATCACCTCCTTTTCCTTGGAGGGAGCCCATCAAACTGCCAGGGAACCGGGAACAATCATTTCCAGTGATTCTGAGTGAAATCAGCTCCCAGGTACATTTGTGGCTCATATTCTGCTCCACACCAAAGGCTCCCAGCTCCAGGGCAGCCAACAGCCCTGGACCCCTCCCACCTGGGCTGTGTCCGTGTGCTCAGCATGGACTGTCATTCCTGGTGATCTGCTGCTCTTCAAACCCACAGCTGGGGGAAGTGCCTGTGGAGATGGTATTTTTCTTCCAAATTCAGCAACTTTTTTTTTCATTCTTCACAGTTTGCAAGTTGATAGTAGCCAAAACTCACACAGCCCTGCTCTGTTTGTTTTCCATCTACTTTATTCTTACTCATAAGCTTAAAAAAAAAAAAATTCAGCTAATAAAACCAAAGTATTCTGCTACAGTTCATTATTTGGGCTGAAACACCTTCCTTTGTGCTTGTTTGCCCATGGGAAGACATGGTAAGTCAGAGCCTCTGCAGTCTTCCCAACCAGGAAAGCAGAAATGGAAAGAAGAAATACAGAGCAGCTTTTCAGTTGATACAAATCAGCACAGCTCCCTTGTTTTCCATAGAGCTTTCCTGCTTTTGCCAGGTGAAGATCCACACCTGAGCTTGTGATGAGCCACTGATAATCCCACAACAACCTGCTGGGCAGTAGCACCTCAGTCCTAACATACCAAACTTAATAAGCAGCCCTAATATGCACCACAAAACCCAGCTGGGTAGAGATACAAACAGGTGTAACCTTCCTGGTGTACATAGGAGCACTTACAAGTACTTCAATCAAAGCATAAATCTTGAATAATATAAAGGATGGATGAGGCCTCCATTAATTTTGTTTCCTGTCTGTTCATTAATTGTTCAGAAAAACACAAGTTCATTTACAGACATTGCTGTTAGGTCTTGTGAAGGTTGTGGATCATCCAGCTTTTTCCAGGCAATGGAAAAACTCGGAAGAGTAAGGAATTAGTTCCTGAAGTAACGAGGCTCTCATCAGAAAGCTTGGAGGGAATGGAAAGCAGAGAGGAGGACACTGTAAGGCAGAAAAAACAGGGAAATCCTTACATAGACACCTGTTTTTAAAAAATATTTATTTGTAGTGTGTATTTCAATTGACCAGACAAAGTCAGTGGCATTAAGAACAAAAAAAAGGTAATTATACCAAATAATATGAATTGACAAAATGAGTTGTGTGGAGTAAAGGAGATCTGTAAACCCAATCCAGAGCAGGCTGGTAAATCTAAGTATGACACAAGTACGGAGGAAGCAGAGTACACACGGACAAGAACATCTGAATTAAATCCAGAGAAATTAAATGGAACAGAAGAGTTTCCCCTGAGTCTTATGGACTAAGATTTGATTTTCAGTCTATAGCTCTATCTTTGGCATGGTCAAAGTGACACAGCAAAGCCAGATGCACAGTGTCAACTCATTGAACCAGGACACACTTTGTGAAATGGTAAAAATAAAATGTTAGAGTCTATCAGTGCTCCCATACAGGCCTGCAGTTATACTGCACCCGCACTTCGAGACTCTTCACAACGAGATTATAAAAATGTTGAATCTGCATTGCATTGAATAGACTGAAAATCTTGAAGCACCATGACATGAATTTCTTTAGCAGAAATTGTGCCCCCATGACCTCAACTTCTTGTTTCTGAGTTTCCATCAGTAAAAAGGGGAAATTAAACACACATAACTCCAGGAATGACCAATCTGGTGTTAACAGGGGACATTATGACAGCCTATTCCCACTTCTTTCTGTGCTGTGGGTATTTATTAGCAGGACTGAGTGATTTACATTCAGAATTTTTAGGGCTATCACCTTGGTTGCCCATGACAGTAATCCCTCTAAAGGGCCCTCTGTGGCCTGCCTGCCTTCCACCCCTCCCACTGCAATGTTATTTGGTTGTTTACTGTGCCCAGACTTAATCTTCACCTTCAGGATGTTATTTTCTTCCATATTCTTCTGTACTCACCCAAAATTTGCCTCAAAGTTTCATGTCTGAGTGTATTTATCTACCTTTTGTTCTTCCTTTAGGATCTCAGTTTCACATCAGCTTAGAACAACAGTTCTTGCAATTAGGTTGGATAACTGCAATCCAAAATTTTTCCTAGGCAAGACTCCAATAGAGTTAATTGGCTTCAGTGGGAGACTTGTCCTGAGTAGGAAAGGCAAGTTTTGGCCTCAAGGAGACTATAAATTCCAGTTTAAAAATCAGTAGTTGTTCAGAGGTTCATTCCTGTGACAACATCATTCTTTGTGTTTCCTTTCCTGAATTCCTTTCCTAGTCATAGGAGGAAAGCTTCTGGCACCAAAATCAAATGATAATGTCCTGGCCACCTCCCAAAATTCCGTTACATCTCGAAGAAAGCACCGTTGTCTCTCCAAGGGAGTGTAAAGCCTCCAAGACGCCGGGTTTCCACGTTTTGTTAGGAAAGTGTTTTTCACGCAGGCAATAAACGAGCCCCGATAAGAACTGTGCCCCTGCCAAACTCTCCAGTTGCTTTACATGATGCCACCAGTGCTTATACTTCCCATATTCTGCCCCCCCCCCCCCCAGTATTTAAGGTGTTCTCCTTATCTGTGCAGGAAGAGGACTGCTGGCCAAAGGCTGCTGAGGGGGTTCCGCCCACTCAGCCCAAGTGGCACCACTGAACTACAAGCACGGAGACAGGGGCCCCATTCCACCACCACACATCTCCCTTCCTTCTCAGAAGCTGTAGGCCATGCTCCTTCCTCAGTGTAATTCCCTTTGTGGTAAAACATGCACATTTGGGTCCAAAATGGTCCAAAACATAAGTAAAAAATTATAGACACCGTAAGAAAATTAAGCCTCTGTAACAAAGCCATCCTACAGCTTCTTGTAACTGCATGAAATCCACTTCTTTTTCATATCTGAGATTCCAAACATTTCCCATTCTTTCAATGTTTCAGTCACTGAATTACATCCCACTTGCCAAGGAAATCTTGGGAAAACAAGTCAGTCATATAATGCTTCCCGTAGGTCACCAATTCCTGCCGGAGCAGCCAGAGGGGAACAGAGCCGTTCTGAACCAAACACTCTGAACTGAGGCTATTCTAGGAGTGGTCCCCTGGCCTCTATCAAGCTACTGGATTTAGGTCCCCAGATGATCCCAGCTACTGTAGAACCACATGCAGAGCCTCTTGCCTCCCAAACTTATGACACAAATCCTTTATGACCTTGTGAGCTAATGCAGAGGGAACTGGGACTGGCACCACCCTGTTTACAAGGCCTGGGCTCTGCAGGGAGAGCCCCGGGACTGAAAATGCTGCTGCAACCCCACTGGTGTTAGAACAGAAGTGCAAGTTTAGGGTAGAGGCACTTCAGGTAAGAGGAGCTGTTGCTCACTGGTTACAGCATATACAACAGCATGTGGCTGAAGTCACATCCAAGTTTGGGTCTAGCTGATGTGACTCCTGGATTTCATAAAAGAGCAGAGATGGAAATACAGATCCTGGTATCAAATGAACGCACAGCAGTGACAGTGTGACATCCTGTGCCAGTCCCGTGCTCCCCAGTGCTCGGGTACCTGCAGCAAACACTCCAGAACCACAGATCAGAACTGGGTGGCCTCGCTCCAGAGAAGGGAGTATCCAAAGTTGTGAGACAAGCTCATGAGAAGGGAATAGATGAGATTTGCTTTTAACTTTCTGGTCTGAAGATGTGCCTGGAGCAGGAGGTGTTTGGCAGTTTTGGAGACAAAAAAGTGCACAAGAACCTGTGAAAAGACCCAATTTCCATTTGCCCTCTTCTCTCCCCTCTGTGCCTTCTGTTCTAACACTGGGCCAAAATGACTGAAAGACATCTAAGAAGCCTGGAGCTCAGTGGAGAACTGGGGCTGAGTTTTGCTGTTTTAACAGCAAAGACTTCCTTGACACAGTATTTCAGCTATCTATCACTTCAGAGAAAGACAGTATTTCTGCATTGAAGCCAACACTTCACAGACAAATAATTTGAATTCTTCCATGTTTGCTTCCTCTGGCCTCCAGAGGAAATGAAATATAACTCAGAAAAATACCCATTTTGATGAGGGTTTAAACTGAGAAGTAAAGACTAAAATGCCAGTCACTGTACAGCACTGTCAAATTTTTCCCACATTGAGTAATTCTGGTCCCTAATGGAGTTCACACTACCTACCTACCATAAAATGTCTGTGATTTAAACTGTTTGATGAAATATATCTTAAATCAGATTGAAAACCAACACTAGAATCAATGGGACACTAAATTACTTGACTCTCTTGAGCTTTGCCCTTGTGGAGCACTGTCAGTCAGCGTGTCCAAACATCTTTCCACACACTCTGCAACGATTCCGAAAGTGGGTCATTAACACATTTTGTCATGTTATGCAATTTCTCCCTCTCCTCTAAACTGGGCTTTTTTCCAGGTCCAGTAGCCAACAATGAATCAATCACAGTCTCTCACAAGCCTTTTGACTTAAATCCTATCCTGTAGGTTGGGCTAAAACCAGAGCAGGAATCACTGCAGGAGGTGAGGCAGGACAGGGCTAGTGGTGACTGCTGCTTAGGAGGTGTTTGCTTGACCCACTGCTGTTCTTGTTGCCATTCTTTGTGGACTCCTCTTCAGTATCTGTAAGAGAATCTTCCTCTTCTTCATCGCTCCGATCATCTTTCAAGTCCTAGGGAGAAGAAAAGACTGTGAACATATTCTACTGCCCCCCAGAAACACACCCTGCCCCCAAAATGGAGAGATCACTTAACAACACTTTAATCTTGCAGAACCAAATGTTCTTTAGTCAAAACTGCTTCCATGGCCTCAGCACAGCCACTTGACCCCTTCTTGCTCATATCTGCTTTTCCCTGTAAAGTGTTACTATTAATCCCTGAGTGCTGTGGGATTAATTAACAGCTGTGAAGTGCAGCAAAGATGAAAAGAATACTGTTTAAAAGCTAAATATGATGAATACACTCACCCAAACACAGGAGCTGAGAGGCTGCCTGCTTCTGACAGGTGTAAACTAAACAGTGGTGAGTTGTGCCAGCATCTCCCGGCACCAGCTTTGCTCAAAGACACTTGCTGACCCTAAAGTGCTCTTTCCTGCTCAGTGGTGTACACAGCACGTCAACAGTGGCACAGGGGAGGCTGTGTCTGTACAGCTATTGCATATCTTGGGTTTATCACCCTGCTAAGGAAACTGCCCAGGAGAACGGCTGCTCCATGAGCAGGGACAGAAGGGGTCAGTGAGGCAGTCTGGCCTTAGGAAAATCCCTCCCCAGCTCCATAGGGACAGCTCCTAACATTTGGCAATCATGCTTCGTCCCAAACAGTCAAAAATGGAAGGAGTGAATGCTTCCACCACACAGACAAAAGTCATTGTGTCTACCCCTGTGTTTCAGGGAGAGGTGAGACCACGCTGTGCTGTTTGTCACGGCACATAAAATACACCATTAGTCTCCTATTTCTCAACTCCTGCCATAACCCAAGGCCCTACAGTGTGTTCAGAAGTTTGCTTCAAACAATCAAGGCTTCAGCATTAAACCCAAACACCCCTGCTTTCCCTTCAGTGCACAAGCTCACAAGAGCAGCACCTGCCTGGAAGACTTTTCACACCAACGAGTGACCTGCTCCATAGACTTTGGGC
>NW_008236184.1:7416589-7431524 GCF_000691975.1 Corvus brachyrhynchos | reverse complement strand
AGGAATGCTCTAGTTAGAGATGTTGTACATCCAGAAAACTCTTCCTTCTTCCTGATTCCTAAGTGGTGCCCAAGAAGAGGCACCACTTGTTATCTTTTTGTACTGAAGGATGCTTGGCCTGAGAGAAACCTGGGGCTTATCCTCATGACAGAGAGAGTGCTGCCTCCCGAGCCATGTGCTGGAGCTGGCAGGAATGTCAGCACAGAAATACTCTGCCTGCACAGCCACACTGGGACCACTCTGTCGTGGATAAATCTGTTCTTATGTCATCCATCTGGACCTCAGTGTCACAAGCAGAGGCTGCTTGTTCTCCCTGTGATGTGCCAAGGTCAGAGCGGTGATACAGGGAGGAAAAACCAGGGTTGTTCCTGCCCCTCCTGTATGTGCTCTCAGAATGAACTAACAATTCCACTTCCTTAGCATGCTGCTCTGAGGTCTTTCTTAAGCACCAAATTCTTGCAGAGAAAATAAATAACAGCCCAGTAATAACTCATCCAATTGCAATCTCATATCCCTTCATATATTACACTCCTAGTAAAAGGTATAGGGCTAGAAAGCAAATTAAAGCCTGATCTCTGGCTCATCACAAACTATAAACTTCCTGGAGATTTTCTTTTGCCTTTTCCCTAACAACTTACAAAGGGTATCAAAACAAACAAATCTTACTGTAAATACTGTAAAATAAACTTGGCATGCCATCAGTTAGAGAAAAGGCAAGACAGCCTTTCCCACACAATTTATGAGGTTCTGGCTCTTTCAGATCACCTCACTCGCTCTTGGTATTTTTGCCATTTGTATTTGCAGTAAAAGACAAATGCTGAGGGGGTGGGGGGAGGATTGTTGCTTTTCTGCCACCAGAAATGTTTCAGAAAGAAAAAACAAACTAATCCTAAGCAGTGTCTGATGCCAAATCCACTGCACTCCCTGGAAGCGCTCTCATCTCCCTGAGGCTGCACTGTGGGCAGTGACAGGGAGCAGCATTTTGGGGCTCACTGGGAGTAGAGTCAGGGAAGTTTGTGGTATTTCATTTGGAGTCCCTCCTTGTGCTGCACACAGGTTGCTGGTGCTCAAGCCTGTGCTTAAGAACAGCTGGCAAACTGCTCTGCTTTGAATGATGGCCACTATGTGATATTGATTCCTGTTTCCTATAGGAATGAGCTGGCATTTCCAGCATGGAACTGGAAACTCAGAGTTTGCTTCCCAGTTTTAATGCTGTCAAGCTGGATGCTCTGATTAAAGGCACTATATGTAGTAATTAAAAATCATGTCACGTTTTTTCCAGCCCACTGTAAAATGCCTGCCTTTGAGAGAACATGTTACAGATTTCAAAGCAGCAGAATTAAATTTCTTTGTATTCTGAAGTAATCACTGAAAATTTCTTAATTTTGGGAAAAAGTGTTACTTCTGAAATCCTGATACTAATCAAGAAAAAATGCTGCTAAATTAAATTTAATTTTTACTATCTTTTGTACTAATAAACTTGCTTCCTGACAAAGTGTTTTTACAAATTCCTGCTTTAGGAAAGTCTGGCCATTTTTGTCTGGCTTAAGTGACAGAACTTGAAATAGCAATAGCTTCATCTGTAACTGGAAATCCAAACAAACCTGTCTTTGCAAACTGTTTAACAGACCATTATAAATATATTAAGATATCCTAAGTGAAGTTTGTGCCTCTTAACTTTGACCTTCTAATACTAACAAAAATTGTAACATTTCTAGGATTTTCCCTGCCTTAACACCAAGATGTTTTCTCTGAACCCCTCACATCATATATTATACTCATGTTTTCCAACTCAAAGGCTGCGCTCTGACTGTCCCTGAGCAGCAGCAGATGAATATACTATCAGGAACACAAGAGCTGGCAAACTGTAAATACCACAGCTGAGGCCATCATTAATACTCAATGCTTTAGTTTAATGGCATCAACTGCATTTATTATACTTCAGCTGGTTTAGAGTAACAGACAAAATGGATGTGTAGGTTTTCTGTTCTGGATGACTAACCAATTTAATCTTTATAAATGGATGAATGGTTTCAAGGTTTATGAGAAGCAACACTAATGCTATAAAGTCTGCAAGAGAGCCATTTGTAGTGAAGCCAAAGCCGCAAACTTTTATAATCTTTTTTCCTTTTGTTTAACCCTTCCACCTGCTGCTCAGTCTGCCTCTTTTAGTTAAATGAACCGTATTTGTTAAGGTAGTTTTGGCTTCTTGCATTTCACTGCTGTTAGAACATGTATCATTGAAGTCATTAGCACTACATGAACGGTAAAGGACCTTCTAAGTGACTTCACCATGGAAAAAGACTTCTCAAAGTTACAAGATGAACAAAATTCATAGGCCACCTCCCAGCCTCTTGTAAGCAGAAAAGTACTGGTCAAATCTCCATCTAAACTAACAGAGAATTTACTCCTAATTGTACAAGTTTGTCTCTCAATAAAGCACTCAGAAATCACTTCCCTCTTGACAAGCCCTTGGCCCTGCACTCCGCTACAGCTGAGGAGAGCAGCAGAAGGACATGGCTGTGCTGACAACTGATGGAAGTGTTGGTTTCCTGTCCCCTGGGCTGGTGACACCATGGGAACATCACTGCTGAAGTGGGGCTTCCCTCCTGCCCCCCTTTACTGGGAATGTGACACCTTCGTCCAGTGCATGCTGAGGTCACACTGCAGCCACGGCTCCATATCTGCCACAGCAGGGTAGTTCAAGTGGAAGGTGTAAGAGTGGAGGAAAAGACAGTGCCAAGTAGTATTAAAAAGGCAAAAATATATTGTAGCAACGTGGACTGATCCTACAAACAGAGAGGAAGCCTGAGCAACATGCCTCTGGTTTTTCAGAAGGGGAAGGGCCCTTGCTAGCAAATGCACTGTCGGTTCCCTGTGAGGCTGGGGAGGCCCTGGCACAGATTGCCCAGAGAAGCTGTGGATGGATCTCTGGGAGAGTCCAAAGCCAGACTGGACAGGGTTTGGAGCAACCTCCTTTAGTGGAAGGTGTCCATGCCCATGGCAGGGGGTGGGATGGGATGAGCTTTAAAGTCCCTTCCGACCCAAACCAGTTCTGTGGTTCCATGATTCTTACTGTGTCCGTGTGAGTGGTGGGAGATGTTCCAAACCTAACTCACCTGGTGGGATCAACACTGACTCCAGGCTTCTCAGCAGCATAAGAAGATTTCAATTTGGCCTCTGACTGGACAAGACTAGAACCAATTAATCTTTTGGGTTAAGCATAGTTTACACCCACACAGTTAACTGGATTTCTCCTACCAAGTACTGATGTATCAAAACAATTCAGAGCTGATTCCAGAATTTTGGTTTTTAATCTGGTGAAATTTAGATTTTTGGACTTTCAAATACTTATAATTTAGTTGGAATTTCCTGACTCTTAAAAGCATCTTCTATTAAAATCAGAACCTTATACCTTAATTCTACCTTAAAAATATTTTCATTTAAACAGCCACAAACACATTGACTAGATCTTGATTTTTCAATGTAAAGACAGTAAATTCCACAGCACCTGCACATATGGAAACAGCTTGAAGTACAAAGATGAAAGCTATTAGTCAGGTCAGCAACCACCGCCTCAAATAAAAGAGATAATAAACAAGAGATAATAAAAACTCGGTCCAAATAGATAGAAGGGGGTACTTTTCTAACAAATAATACTATAAAGTTGATGAATCTCTGAGTTCAACATGTTGAATTCAACATCAATAATTCAACTCAGCTGACATATGACTTAATAAGTCTTTACTTTCCTATTGAGACTAAGCAATATACATTTGGATTCAAGCAAACTCTTCTGTATTTCCAGCCTGGAAGATTTTATTGGAAAATATATTTCCCTTTTCAGCTCATACACACCAGGCAACATAAATAATGTTTATCTTCCGTGGAAGATACATAGTTGGACTCTGCTTTCTGCAGTTTTTAAATGAAGATGCAGACTTTCTAAGTTAATTGAATTGGACATCTTGTGGCAAAAAGTCCTCGTATTTAGTCTATCTCTTCTATGTAATACCATTCCCCAAGCTTTCCACTGGCAGTTTGCAGAGGGGACTCAAAGAAGACTTGTAAAAAACAAATTAAAAGTTACACTAATTCCACAATTATTGAAAAGAATAGCTTTATAAAACTAGATGTTGCTACTAGAACATGTCCCTGATTTTGACTGACAGGATAAATTTAACCCCAAGAAAACCTCACTGGTGGTGTCACTCAGCACAGCACACCTGGAACTGGGGCTCTAATGCCCCGAATGTTCTGAAGAACTAAGTCATTGTTTACAGCTAATCATGTTCTCTGTGGTTGCAGCCGAGTCTGCTGGCTGAGTTATTGAAATCCACTGACTAAACCTCGCACTGCGACGTACGGGGCTTTACGATAATGTCAAAAGCCCAGGAGGTACCGAGTGAGTCATAATGTCCCACTGCTTTTTGAATTATTCCAATTTTAAATCCACAGTTGGCAAAGAAACAAAGAACAAAATAATAGGCGTTTGATGCTGTTCTCTATAGTGAACTTTTTTTTACCCTAGGACAGAATTCGCGTTAAGCTAAGGAGTTCAGTGGTATGAACTTTTATCAGAACATGCACTTTTACTCCTTAGAAATGCTGTTTTGGCTACAGAACAGCTGATCAGACACTCGTGCTGCTCCTGGTGAGGTATGATACTGCACTTAATATTTGGAAACAACACAGCTGCTGAAGAGTATTCCTACAGAAGCCTTGCAGCACTGTGTACTGAGACCACAAAGCACAGGTATGTGACAGGCACTTCTGTCCAACAGGGACATTTCTCTACATCCTTAGACACGATTCCATTCCTGTTGTGATGCATCTAAACCTTATATCCACACTTAAACATCAGTCTAATTTCAGTTGCATACCTAACAACTAATGTTTTTTTTCTTATATTCATATCACAATACCTAAGAGCATTTCCACACGCAAACACCCTGCTATCAAGGCTGGATATGGAATACTTTAAGTAGCACCCAGTGAACAAAGTTTTATGCGATTTCCTTACTGAGCCAAATGATACAGAGATGGGGACACCACTCCTCCCCCACCAGTTACAGAGGGACCCTGGAAATTGTGGTAGGCACAGCCTAAGTTACACAAGATGAATCCCACCCTGGAGCTGCTTCACACCCATCCCTGCCTGCTCCGGCTGCCTTCTGTGCTTCCTGCTGTGGGGAACCTGCAGTGTCCTGTGCCTGATCAAAAGTCACTACAATTGTGTTACAGAGGACAAACTGCTCCTTTAAAGGATTTCCTCCCTTCTTGCCATGTAATTATGATTATGGAGCACTCCCAGGTCCTCCTAGGGAAACATTTTATTTAAATACAAGACAGAACAACTTTCTTTCTCAATTGATATTAACCTATCATTAACTAGCTTTATTTCAATCTTTTCTTAAATAGATTCACCAGATTGCAGTTCAGTAACTCCCTCTGAAAGCATAAGAATTATTCACCTCATAACAAAGTCACAATTCAAACCTCTGCAGAATATATTAAAAATAGTAAATGAAGGCATCAAAAGTCCTGTAAAGGCTTAGGCTTTGCTCTATGAACTGATTTTTGGCAATTGAAAAAAATAAATACATATGCACACTATTACATATATATAATTTTTATAGAGGTGTATACATAAAACTAGCAAGAAATTGAACTTTTCATAAAGATCTTGCTAGAAAAGTAAAAGATACAAGCAGTTAAAATGAGAAGCCAGAAAACCTGTCAGCGAATACCCTTCTGTGAACAGCAAGGTAAAGCAATTAATTTTAGAACAAAAACTTTACCAACATTTGTCTTTTCTCTGAATCAGGAACTTGCACATCAAAAGAATAATTTGGATCAGGGATTTACTAGAAGTGGAGTTGCCTTGTGCCAGGGAACTCGCAGAGAGGGGAGGGGGTGCTTGTTTGGCCAGATCCATTGCTGGTGAAAACTGACACAATCCCATTGAGCCGTGCTCATTCCTACCAGCTGAGAGCCTGGCCCCAGATCAACGCCACGGGAATGGCCAGGCCAGGAAGCTTCAGGACTGCATGGAGGCTTGGGATTCTATTCTTAGAGGCAGTGGTCATCTGCAGCTCCTACTGAAGTCAAACTCAGCTACTTCGGAAAGAGCAGACTTTTATTGCATCAGAGCTGTTTATGGCACGGCCAATGTGAGACAGGCAAAGGGAGCATCCACACCCCCAGTTTGTTGGATTCTGGCCAGAGGACTGAGGCTGCTCCTGCACAGTCCTGTGTGTGCACAACACGGCTGTGGAAGGGTACTTTTCCCAGTGCTCCCACCCCAGCATACCTTCACCACCTATCTATTACAATCACACGCTCACAATTTATTTTCTGCTGTTTCTCATTAGTTCATTCCTCCACAATGGTCACAACAGCCTTTAACCCAGGTTTTCAAACATTTACCTGATTTTTATATAATGTTCAAGTGAAAAATGTTGTGGAATTATGGGCATTCTAAGGAGAGTTTATTAAAAAATTGAAAAAAAAAAATCCAGCAAAGAACATTGTTGCTGTATTGAAACCTGAGAAGTATATTTTAGTGTGTGGTATAACATACAATACACTAAGCATATATAACACACCTCCCTGGAAGTCACTGCTCAGCTGCTGACCCCTTTCAGAAGGGAGTAAATGTAAAGATTTAAATAGAAATCTGCCTTTTAACTCCCAGTGCCAGGAAAACTGGTTGAGGCTCCAGTGACCAAAGAGCGCTCTTGGATTGGCACAGTGGAGAAGAACTGGTGGCTTTTTCTCTTTCACAGGCTCTGCTGGGCTGCACACTTTGACAATATCCATGGCTGGGGGCAGCCTTGACTCCAAATCCCTGGAAGGGCAGGACTCCAGGGCTCCCCAGCTTCTCTGCTCCTTGCCTGTCACTGTGAATACGAGCCAGCAAACCTCGAACTCTTCTATGCTCCTTCTGCCTGCCTCCCACCCTCCTCCCTTGGATGAATTTGGCAGCATCAAGTGAGACATGTAGCCAGGCTTTGGGTTTAACTGGATTGCTGGAGCATAATGGGAAATACGCAGATGAAAGAAAGTCATAACAGGAAGTAATTTCCCTTTACTAGGGCACGAGCCTCCACACTACTGACCTGGCTGGCTAACTCCCATCTCCAGGCTATTAAACAGCTCACGTCCCAAGGGCAATCATTTTAACCAACCGGGAAGGCTCTCAGATTGACTGGTTTTTATGTCTAAGAGAAAAAGCTTTCATTTGGCCTATTTTGCTCCCCTGATAAGCTATCCTCATGAGAAAATCTGCCATAAATATTCATCTGTTGAGAAGCAACAAATTCAGCTTCTCCACAACCTGTTTTCCTTTAAAATGGAGAAAAAGCAACCCCTACTAATCTAGTTCAACCTGTCTTGTGTTTGTGCTAACCCTCCACTGAGAGAACTCAAACTCCAAAGCAGAACATCAGTGTGTATTGGCCCTTCCCAGTCTAGAAGGGAACAACAAAATATCCAGGAAAAGCTTTTCTACAACTTCCCAGTTCCACAGTCATGAAAATGTAACTCACTAGGATTATCATTAGCCTCTAAAATTGCTGCTTTTAAAACAGCCACTTGGAATTAAGGCAAGTGCACCTGTAGGTCTGTTTTACCAGCACCCCAACCCTAACTGGGCAGCACAGGCCTAACAAAACATGCAAGTAAAAGAAAACAAAAATCTTATGTGCCTCTAGGTTAGGAAATAAACCCTGTCCTCTGTTTAAGTCCTGTAGTATAGCATTTTTCTGAAGGGAATGACTTTTCACTGAATGTGCTAATTCTCATTAAATTTCAATTTGTTTGATGCAAGCAGATCAAGCATTAAAAAAGCAAGAGGAAAAATGCTGCAGTAGAAAAATGATGGCTGGGAACAGCAGAAGTATCATAACAAGCACTTCACAGCTCTCATTTCAACCCAAAATAGTATTTTCTTATCATTTTCAGTTTCCCCTACTCTGTTTTTAGTCATTCTTTGAACACTAACTCTCACTGTTGCCTTGGGAATTTGGGCCAAATAAGGAATGAACAAACGGACAAGGATATGCCCAACCAGTCTTTAGAAAGCTTACCAAGTACAAAATGCCAAAGGAATATTGAACATAGACAGGTTTTTAAAGAGCGACTAGTCCAAAATCCTGATCTACAGCAATGCAGGGTCTTTTCCCCTTCAGGAAGAGGAAAGAACCACAGTGAATCCAAGAGAATTGCTGCTGATGACTCCTAAATAACAGCAGCCACTAGTGAGCAGCTCATTGCCTTCCTTGAAGGTGGTCTGATGGTGGCAAAACAATTACAAGAGCAGGAAGACCTATTCCTGGACACACTACAGTCTGTTAGAAACCTGCCATTACCCTCCACTGATGGACTTTGCATCAGCCCTGAAGTATCCGAGACATGTGGACATCTTGCCCATTTCCTACAACTTACACATATTTTTCAAGATTTAAACCACTATAGTCTCAAAACCTTAACTCAGTGTGTAATGGGTTTAACATATATTTTACATCTTAATTTGCCATAATAATGTGGCTATAAGCTGCTGTCATTCACTCCCTTTTTCTGACCTTGGAAATAAAATGTTTAATCTCCATGGGATTTTCCTGGCGAGATGTTTTAAATCAGTGCATATGTACATACTTCTCTATATGCTTTTTCAATTTTCCTAAAATATTCTCATATGTGCAGACATGATGACTAGACATGTTTCAGTGGTGCTTGAAACTTGATACAAGTGGGTAATTTAACCATGTAATTGAACAATATTACAGAAACACACGGAGTTTCCTAGCAACAAAAGGTCTTGGACATCAAGATGGCAGCCAGCAGCTAACATTGCAATTGCCTGACCTAACTTGAAAAGAAATTACACTGAAGAATGTTCTCCTTCCTCTTGAAACAGAACTGGTACATGGCTACAGGTCTGACCTCAAAGAGTTTTCTTACAGGCCTTACTCCCACACAAGGTGACAAATGTCATATGAGAAAGGACATTTTGGGAATATTTATATTTTCCAGAGGTAAGAATAATGGATTTGAAAAATTTAATTCTGTACCCTCAAGTTTACCCCCATGGAAAACAAAAGGCTTCTTAATATGAAGTAGCTGAGTATAGCTGAGCTTGTGGATGTAGAACTCCCCCTTGTTAGGGCATTCCCAGAGTACCGAGGGAAAGGTGGCATAAGTCTTCATGATCCTGGAGACCACCAGTGCTGCTCTGTGCCACCAGTCTCTGTGCCAGAGACTCCCATGGCTGAGAAAACAGGACACACAGGGATGGCAGAAGATAATCTCCCTTCTTCCATTTTCCTTCATTTTCATCCATCTCTTGCTGCAGTATTTGGGAGGAGGAAAAATGCAAGATTTTTAGTCCAAATTCTTTTTTGCTGAAGCAAGTCAGTTGGCTGAGCAGTTATCCCAGAGGACTGAGGATAACTGTCCCCTCTGTTGGTGCAGAGGGGAGGTGACATCTGAGATGAAGAGCTTCTGACCAGCCACTCTCAGTCAAAAGCCATCTCCCTCCTCAGGAGGAAGAGCAAAGTGTGGAAGAAGCCACCAGCTCTTGAGGCTGCAGTGACCCCAAAACTCCAGGATGGCTCTAGGCAGAGAGAGCACTGAAAAAATTCCTTACACCCTTCTATGCTCAGAACTTCCTTCAGTTAAACAACAAGAGAAGTCCCTATTCCCAGTTACACCATGACTTCATTTTTCCATCTGAAGTAGCTAACTGTTACTTCAAGAAAAATATCAAAAATTTCTAAGTTTCCATTCAGAAAACAGGCAGTCTTGGGCAGAGAAACAAACCCCTTCTAACATGAGGATGATGGTCTACTGGTATTTCCCTAAAATAGCAGCAGCTATTTGTGTGCAGCATGTCTACAACAAAGATGTTGGTATAAAAATGCTGCCTTGCCAACACCATTCTTTTCAACATTGCCTTTCCAGCTCTGGAGGCAGTGGCTGCTTTCACAGCCAAGTTTGCCACTGCTATGGAAAACAGGCTGCACATGCAAGCCAGCTGAAGTCATCCAGACTGAAAACGGCCCAGGCTGCTGCTGCTGCCACTGTAAAAATGTTATTTGGAAACCCTCTTCTCAGAGAGCTGTATAAGGAATCAAAAATCCATGGTAGGGATGCAGGCTTGGTGCTTTCCCATTTTTTAGCAGTGATGAACACAACAAAGCTCTTACCTCAAAAGAAAACATTTCTTCCCCTTACAAAGGCACATAGGCAGGGCACAGGGGCCTTATATAGCTGGCCTGGCAATGTCCTCTTCACCACTGCATCTGAGCACCTTCTTGCACTGTGCTCTCAGAACCCCAACCAGTGTGGATGGAGAGCTCTGCCAGAGCCTTCCTTTTCTTCTGCTGGGAGGCACAGGGATGTCTCTCCCTTCATCAGAGGGGTTGTGCACAGAGAACAAGAATAGCACAGACACAAGGCCAAAATCACAAAAGAAAACAAGCAGCACTTTACTACTCAATAAGTCATGCCAGAAATAATGTAGTAATTAGTCAAACAGAGGTAAATGACACACAAGAAATACAAGATTCTCAGTGTCTAAGGGAACATAGAAGCTTGTTTTAGAGGCAGAGCAACACAAACCATTTCCTCCACAGATTTGTCCCTTCTGTGCTGCTGTTTGCTGTCTAACGAGGTCTGAGTTTGTAACTTCTAGGGCAGATGTTGGTCTCCCTATGATACCCAGCTGTCTATTTGCAAAAGATTTGACAGAATCCAAAAATCCAATAATTACAGGATGGTTCCTGTTAGCACTCAAACAACAATTAAATACAGGGAGAAAGGGATATTTCTATTTCCTTAAGATGATTCACAGCCTTAACTGCTTCAGATAAAAGGACAGTCAGTTCAATTAAGTTTTCGTTTCTTGAGCCTCAGAAGAAATACCATTTTTCAACAGCACAACTTCAATTTCGTCTTAACTAGAAAAATATACCTGTCAACACTTGTGCCAAATCTTAGAGACATTCTCCAAAGTCCTTCTCTTAATGCTTTATGCTAAATATTTTATCCACCCTGCACCCCACTGCATGCTTCACTGCACGAGACCTCATGAAAATGTCACTACTTCAGGCAATCAAATGAGACATAAATGGCAGTTTTCTTCAGAGGTTTTTCCCATATGAGTTCTCTACAAGGTAAAAGCAGCTTAGGCAGCACCAGACTTGCACTGTTTCTCTGCTCCAGCTGAACATGACAGTATTTCATGGAGTCATAATATAATACCAGATATGCTTCATATGGTTTTTGTGATCCAAACCCAGTGTTCAAGTTTATTTGACCTCAGATTTAGGCAAATCTGAAGAAATTTAAATACTGCAGAGAAATTTTAGTCAAAACTCTCATCACTCACTTCTCTTCTTTTTTGCTAAGTTGCTACAAAGCCCCGCAACAAAAGATTGCTTTCACTCAGAACACAAGAATTCCTTAGGAGTTCTAGACCATCTTAGGGCATCAGTTTTTGGGAAAGCTCATTTCTCATTTACTATTGGTACAAAACATAAAATAGAAGCAAAAAAAACCCCGTTCTAGCTGAAGTTTTTATATTCCAACCAAGACCTTGGGTGTGACAATGAGATGTAGAAAGCACATTTGAACATCTCTCTGCTTTGCAGATCCCTATCAGAAATGCTGACTTGAAAGGTCAGGGAAACAACAAAATTCCAAGTAAATCTATTGGAGGTATTGGCATCTGTTTGATACTTCACATACCTTTCTGAGGAAATGAAATTTCTTACCTTTAGGAAAACGAACCTTTTCAAAATCTTGAAAATTAAGTAACCCCAATATAAATGCAAGCCTTGGAGGATCAATAGCATCCCATTGAATAAAAAATACGCTATGACAGGAGTTGTGGAGTAGTAGGTAGGCTGATACAGTGTAGCACGAAGAATCCTAAAAAATAAAGATCATTGTTATGGTGCAAGAGCTCTGCTTTATGCTATTTATACTTATTTCTAATTTCATATTCCAAACTGATTAATATTAAAAAGCTCTGCAAAGATCATAGATTAATTAACAAGCCCTGCCTTAACTAGATTATGCATCTCTGTTGAAATATAGACTTCAGAAGATGAGAAATTCGAGTCTGGCATGAAAGTATTCTAAGTGAGGTTAGAAAAAGTCGCCGTTTTTCAGATCTTCATCTCTGTGTGGTCTAGATACTGTGCAACTCAGAGCTTGTCTATGCCTTTTTTTAGTGTAAATTCTCTCTAATCTGAAATCCACAATCCAGAGAAAATCCTACAGGCTTTGCAGCAGGGCTTTTCATTAATTAACATATGTTTTGTCCATCTTCAGACTTCACTACTTCTACATTATTTGGGGCTTTTTGAGTCCCTTTAATCTCATCATGTTTTGCTTCCAAGCTCAGGAACTGAAGAACAAGAAACTCAGTGAAGCAAAATGATTGCAGATCACTTGTACAGTTAATTAAAAAAACAACAATAAAGTAAAAAACTAAGCATTTCTGAAAGAAAATACTACAGGAAATTAAAGCCTTATGTTGATCAATGTTCGGAGCTATTAATTTAACCAGCTTGAGTCTCTAAGGGTTTGTCCATGTGCAGGGAGGGGCAAATTAGAGCTGTGAACGTGAAACACATTAAACACTTTTTAAAAGATAAACATGTTAAGCACCCATGTGGATACTCCAAGCAGATTAAATCATAGCACTCCAAAGGCATGAAAGTACTTAGCAAGTTAAGATTTATTTGTGCTGACTTCAGAAATTAGTTGGTTCACCTAAACTTCTCTGAGTGCTCCTCATGTGAGCGAGGTGAGGCACTACCCACAGACTGGGTAGCAGAAAGAAGGTTCTACAAAAAATTAACTACAATCATGTACTCTGACTTTGCAGCTGCAGCAGAAGGGGTGGAATGAAAGGGAAAATTATTTCTCTTAGTTAAGGAGCTCAATCCCCTTGAAAATGCAGGGGCTCATAGCATTTAACTGCTATTTACAAAACTGAGTTAAATAATACATAAAAGTCTTTATTTATGTTCAAGAGGCTCATTTAAAACTATTTTTACTTAAGAATTTTTAAAGAAAATGACAGTTTTTGTCCATTTTCTCGCTAGCAGAATTTTCAAGTCCAGTCCATTCCTTTCCTTTTTCCATCACAATCAACACTAAACTTTCAGGGGGAGTGGGAATGAAGTAAAAGCCTGTGACTGGATTAAATATTGCTTACCAGAAGGGGAACAGGATTATTCTGGTGATGAAGAATGCGATAGAAAAGATGATAAACAGCATGTTGCAGGTTTTCTCCCAGCGAGCATAATTAAACATTTTGGCTGCCTGCAGTGGATAAAAACCCCCAAACATATTGTAAATATTCTCTGAAATAAATTCTGCATTTTCATAAATAAAGACTCATCTTCCACGTAAGCAGGAGGAATATTTCCTCCCAGTTTAACATGTAAAAAAATCATTTTACTGATACCTAATAAAGCAGCATCAGACCAGATTCTTTGTTTATATTTCTCCTTTCATCTTGAAGGAAAGGACTCTGCATCAAAGGCCTAAAGAACAGCTCTCCAACCAGAATATAAAGTGTCATGGAAACACAAAGTGCTCTTTAGAACAGAGATAATTCCTCATTTTTCTACCAGGTTCCAAACAGGCTGAATTCCAGGAGAAGCTGCTGGCTACACCTGCACACTCCAGGAGTGGCAGTGACCCCTTAAATGCAGGTGTTCTGGGACATGCCTGTTACTGACCTTCCTCTGGGCCTAACTCAGTTCCTGTCTTCTCCTTTTTGAGAGCAGGAGATCTCAGTGCTGGTTTCTATCCCACTAATAAAGGCTGTAATTGCTACTTCTCTCCTAAATGAACCATCCAGCTCTCCATGCTCCGTTAGGAACCACCCTGGGCACTGGTGAGCAAAGCAGCTGTTTTCAAGTGTGAGCAATGTTGCAGGTGCCAAGCCTAAGTTTTAAACAGCAGCTTGATTAACATATTTTCTTCTCCTTCTTTTGAGTGGCAAGGCTGGATTCAGTTATTCTGGTACTCAACTCCAGTTTCCATCAAGTGCTGTCCTACCAGTTGTCAACCCAACTGTTTGTAAGGCCACACAGTTAATTGGACCTAGGAGCAGTTCAGGATTAAAAGTAACCCAGCAGGAAAACCTGTTTAATCTGGACCAGTCCCAAGTGCACAACTCCACAGTTGATAGTTCTGATACAATAAGATAGAGTATCAGGAACAGAAATGGACAGTGACAGATTAACAGCCTACAAAGGCTGCTTACACTGGCACTGCCACCAAAAGAGGTGATGACACTGTGCTCTCAAAGCTGGTGTTATAAACTCAGGGTAATTCTAGTGAAGGAAACACTGTGTTTGTCTTCCAAGAAACCCAGCAGCAAGTCTGTGACTACAGTGCTCTGTGCAGAGCAGGACACTTCTTAAACACTTCTACTGACACTTAGCGCAGGGAAGGGACTTTCCCTTCAGTCCAAGAGAAGAAAGTTCTCCAAGAAGATACCTGATACAGGTTGGACTCGATGTTAGAGGTCTTTTCCAACCTCAGCGACTCTGTGATGCTGTGGACAACCTGGTCTAATTTTATCAGTGAAACAAGAATAACCCAGGGACGCAGCTTTATTTCTAGTCCCTGTTCTGTACTGAAGAAGTTCTTGTCTGCTCTTTTCTCATAATGGATTCTGTAACAAAGTATTAGCTTAAATCTGGAAGCTCTTTTTTTATCTTACAAGTAACAAATCTGCAAAGCTATGTCCCTGTGGGGATAGGAAAGGATCATATGAAACTCGTGGCAAAAAGATTAAAATGTTACTGGCGCCAAAACCAAAATCCCAACAACCAAAAAATTCAGGACAGAAAAAAGAAAAAGAAAAAAAAAAAAAAAAAAACAGACTCGATAACAGGGTAACCTC
>NW_008236184.1:7413215-7416410 GCF_000691975.1 Corvus brachyrhynchos | reverse complement strand
GCGCCAAAAACAAAACCCCAACAACCAAAAAATTCAGGAAAGAAAAAAGAAAAAGGAAAAAAAAAAAAAAAAAAGCAAGCTGGATAGCAGGGTTACCTCGAGCCAGAAATCCGCAGTGTCGTGCACAAAGATCACCAGAGTTCCAAGCCGCACATAATTGCCACACCAAGAGCCACTCATCAAACCGATGGCTGCCAGGTGATGAACGACATGAGCCATAAAATCCTGGGAAGGACAGAAGAAAATAAAGGTAAAGCCGATCAAGTAGAGTCCCTGAAGGTCTCCGACTTGTCAGCCCCCGAGCGCTGCCCTGGCAGCCGGGGATTCACGGCGGTGTGCGGGATGCCAGGCGCAGACTGATGCTGCCCTCAAGTGGCTGCACCAAATCCCGGATGCAGGCGATGCTTTCCTTACGAACACCTTCTCCCCGCTCACAGCAACAGAGGCTCAAGCTACAAACAAGCACAACCACTTGCCTTCCGTTTGTTATCAATCCCAAGGGTGAATAAGAGAGACCAGTAAAACCCGATCTCGGCCATGTAGTACCAGTACTGGGATGGCAGCAGGGTCTGTGATGAAGAAAAACACTGTTAACTCTGAGAACAGGAGAAAGTAAATGTCAAGTGAGATTACTTTTTTCTTTTCCTGACTTCTGCTCCTCTGCTGAGTCTTGCATAAAAAATTAAGCTAAATTAAATTCTTGTCCTGGGCTTCATTAAGAAGGATGTTCAGAGAGCCAAGTATTTTAACCTTTGCTCAGCCCAAACTCTCAATTCCCACAGTTCCTCCCCCACCTCTGGATTTTGACATGCTTTTCTCCATGTTTTTGTCAAAGAATTACATGCAGAGTCCTTCTGCATTTAATTACAAACAACTGCAAATAATCCCCCCATTTTGGTAAACAATGAGCATAATACACATTCACACATCCCGTGACTGAAATGTCAGTTATTTATGATAAAATCCTATGGATCTGCCTAGGGGAGAGCTGAGCTTGGCTGCTCCCTTGGGTCAATACACTTCCCAGGTGGCAGGTATTACCAGGCACTGGGAAAGCTCAGCTGGGAGGCAGGATTATTTGTATTCCTGGCCCCTGACTAGGACAGGACTAAGAAGGCAGTGGGATGGGGCAGGGTTATTAAAATAAGAGTGCCTTGAAGCACCATGGGGCCTGGAGCAGTGCAAGGGCTCTGCACTGAAACTGGGAGCACTGATAAGATCTGCAGTAAGTAACTTTATCCCGGGGTGGGTGGAAATAACAGTGGTCTGGCTGGAGGGGGGGAGTTGCAGCACAGGCAGATCCCAGGGAAGCCCTGCAACAGTCAACAGCACTTCCCAAGAAAAGGCAGGAGGCTCTGGTGCCACACCTCTTTAGGTGGTGCCAGTGTGGGGGAAAAGGCTGCTGTGGATTACCCCTTCCAGTGGGGAAATACCTGGAATGCCTGGAGGCCACTGGCCCAATGCCAAAAAGCTCACCTGAAAAGGATAACCAACCCACGTCTGCCATATGTCGTAAAACCAGGGTTTCTGGGGAAGACACATCAGTCAGACACTGCTCAGCTCAGCAACAATAATCATCTTAACTCAAAATCTTCACTACTTCAAATCTCTCTAAGTGGAGCAGGCTAAGAAGCTGTAATCTTGATAACTGTTCTCCACCAGTTTCTAAAGGGAATTTACATCTCAGACTTATTATATTGTTCCCAGCTTTCTGGCTTCTTTTCAGGACACCTGAAACGTTCCAGTTCATAATTTCATCATCCAAAGCAGTGGGTGTGTGTTTTATTACTGCAATTACTCAAGATATGTTGCCACAGTGATTAAATTTGCTGTGTTTACCAGTCACACACACCAGTGGCTCAGGATGATAAACTGTTTGGGGAGGAGGGCCAGATGAGCAGAGACACGCCAGGCGGGATCTGTTCCGCTGCTCTGGGGAAGCATTAGTGACACCCCAGGCAGGGCTCAAGGAGTTACAAGCACCACTCTCTAATGTTATTCCCAACTTCTGACTCAGCAGCAACACCTCAGTAAATAGCTGTGACCCCCAAAAATGCTGCCAGAAAAAAGTTTATGGCCTCCTCTGAGAAAAACATGGCCATGTGATGCATTTGTAGGTGTTAACAAGGCATGTTGTAAAACCATCTGCATGGCTTCTTCAAGCTTGCCTTAAAAATACTGATTACTCATAAAATTGTTTATCATAGAAGGTCAAAAGTGAACTTAAAAATTAAATCTCAGTGCATACTGCAGCCCATAATCTAGATTACATACGCCAAAGATCTAAACCCACAGAGCCACTGAAACCACTGAGTCTTTCAATGGGATTCAAGAAAATCTAGAAATGATTTTGTTGAAAATAGAGTATCATTCTTTCAAAAAGTTCACTTACATCATACAGAAATAGAAATCCAACAATGGAGGATGTCAGATAAAATGAAAATCGCCAGCTGCAAAATTGAAATGAAAAAATAGGAACAAAACATTATATTTTGTAAAGCTATTGTCCTGAGCCATAATTACTACAAATCATTGTATGTCACAAACAATCTTCATATAAACGTGGCCTCACACTCTACATTAAGGATTGCCACATATTAACTGTATCTGCATTATTAATATTTAAATATTTAAGCTCTGACTAATTGCTAAAGTAGGAAATTCTTTTACATTATCACAATACAGATATTTCGATTGTCATGACAGTAGTAATTTTCCAGTCAGGCTTGAACAGATCAAGAGAATGACCACAGCAAGTGTAATAAATGCCCTAAAAATTGATGTTTGAGAACACAGACCTTTTCCTGTGTTCATTCTCTTCATCTCTCTCACCACCAGTTGCTGACAACAGGGGAACCTTATGAATTATTTAGCATCAACTGGGTTAGTTTACATCTTACTACAAGGTCTCTTACTTCATTAACTATAAACCTCATCTTTGACTAGGTGTGCCAAAATTTAGCCTGATCTAAGCTTTTTGTGGATTAAATGGATATCCAGCAAGGCAGATAAACCTTCCAGGTTTGCACCATCAGCCTGCTAAGTCAGCAAAGGGGAAAAGCCCTTGTGCATCTCAGTGAATTGTGTTGTTGCTTTTAGGTACCAGAGCAGGATGCTGTGATTGGAGCCACCAATCGGCCTGTAATGACTGGAGCCTGTGTGGGAGGTATTGTCCCTGGGACTGGGTGTGGCTGG